>NC_052060.1:48980347-49336347 GCF_903992535.2 Arvicola amphibius | reverse complement strand
TCTCCATTTGACATTGATCTTATCATATTTTTACCATCTATAATATAGGAAGATGAGTATTATTCTTCAGTCTCTCTTTTGTACATCAGAATCCCCAGAAGAGTTTGATGTGGGTCACTTGAGATCCTCCTCATATTTGTTCCCCTGTGGGCTGTTGCTTGTCTGGCCATAGCATGAGTTCCAAGCCTGGTCTACTTGCCCCTCAGGATACTTAGAGAAAGGAAGAACTTATCAGAACCTCAAGGAGTGCATAGGTCTGTTGTAAGATGTGTTCATAGAATCTGTTCTATACAGCATCCCATTGTAATGGTTCTTGTAAAGAACTCCAGTTGTAAGCTCTTTTGGAACATCGCTCTGTAAACAGAATCCTATCTGATGAACGTAGCATCTGATGTGTCACTGTTTCAACATGTAAGATGGCTATGTCACAAAACAGAGTAAAAGTACATGTCATAGCTGCTTCTAGGCAAACCTTATAATTCACTTATGAACCCAAGAATCATTGTAAAAATATAATATAGTGAAGAACTACTATGCTAGGATGCAGAATAAAATGTTTTACCCAAACCCTCTCTAGACAAACACATAGTTGATCCTATAGTTGACATTCATAGATTTGTCTCTGTCATTGCAACAAGGTGACTTGACCTGCATTGAAATAAATTAGAGCATGGAAGATGGCCTGTCCTGATAGGAAGAAGTGTCTATGGGGGATAATTAGAGCCTTTCATTAAAATACTTTCCAGAGTCTTTTAGCTACTCAACAGGTATTCCCAGGAACCCTGTGATAGGATCCTTTAGTTCCTTGAGTATGGGCTCATCTTCCATAAACCAAAATATTGAAAAAAGAAGCAGGTTTCATCTTCTACCTTCAAGAATGTATTAATATCAGCATTGCTCTTCCAAAATCTCAACATTCTCCATATTCAAATCCCTTCACTGAGAACAACACAAATACCAACCTGAAGTCAATCACAGAATGTACAAATTCATTTAATCCAAAAGAACAAACCAGAGACTATGCCAGTTTGGAGAAGGAAAAGCAAGCAAACAAGACCAGCGGCCCTCGCTTCTGACCTGTGCCTGCTTCTCCAAACATATAAATCAGTCTTCAGGGCAGGTGTTTCTCCAATGCACTAGTAGGAAGCAAATAAGCACTGTTAAATGATGGGGATCCCATCTGCTCAGATTGAATGATAAGCCTTCCATGATTTAGTCCAACAAGTAAAACTGAAGAGGGGGATACATGCACACTGTTGACACGGCAAAGGCTCTGACTTACCAAATGCTAAATTCTACCTGAACCAATTTAGAGTATTGGTGTTCATTTGAAGAAACTCTCTGTTCATCAACAATTATTTCTAGAAAATAAAAATATACATAGGCGATAGAATTGGGGCTCTCTTAATGGTGATCTTTAAAAGTAATGCAATCTGAAATCTCTGACATGGGACTTTACCAGGCAGAGAACCCTCTTGTGTTCCTAATCACATGCAGATGCAGATATTGCTTGCTTTAATGAAATAATGATACCTTGTTTTCTTGCATTTCATCGGCAAGTAATAAGAAAGATGTCTAAATGGGTGTGGCAGGGTGAGGGTTAAATCTGATTGTAATTAGATTGCAGTATGCATGGCCGTGTGGTTAATAGTAAATTTCCCTTGATTAACTGGCCCTGTTTGTTAAGAGCTCCTATTAACATTAGAGCTATTCGTGTTGGCTGTGGAGACACACCATGGACCAGTGCAAAATTAATGAAGGCAGGTACGCATGCTGATTAGAATGTGGCAGTTTAATAAACTCTTCCGACATTAAATTATTTAATGCATTCATACTCATGCAGGCTATTCGATGGTCAGCTTGACCACCTATGTGTTAATATTGGGAATTGAAATGCAGAGAGTGGAAGAGATATAGTGGTGTATGAGGTAATTAGCTCTCATGTCTGATAAATGGGGCAATACCTATGTGTGCGCATGTTTTAGCGCACCACGAATGGTGCTTTCATTAGTGGGAATCTTCCACAGATTTTATAAATGTTTAGTTTGATTTTTACACCATAAACAGCAGGTCTGCACTATCAGTGGAATATTTGAGGCAAATTTCAAGTCAGCTATGAGGTAAGCTGTCTTGTTAAAATAGATGGGTGACAAAAATTAGATAGGAAGCTTATCAATAAACATCTCCAATCTGGGCATAATCTTTTTCTATCATATAGGATAGGCATTATATAAATATAAATGATTTCAGTATGTGAGTGCAAATACCTATTAGATTCTGAGCAAAGTAATAAACTGTTACATTTATACTATGCCGTATAGTTTACCTGATGTGGGTACATCTTTTATTTTATTTAATCTTAATCATAGACATTTTAGGCTAGTAATGTTTTAATAAGTGGCCGGCTTGAATCTGAAAATCACAGTTTTTATAACTCAAAGTCCAGAGCCTTCAGTACAATTCCTTGGCTCTCCAGAAACTTAGTGTATGCAGTAGTGTTACTTATAAAGGAATTTTTAACCAACCCTGAGAATTCCAGAGACTGAACATCTACATAAATGGGGAGCTACTTACAGTCAGTAGAAACTGAAAGGAGAAAATTTCTATTTGAAAAATATTCAAATATAAGCAGGCATTTTAAATGACTTGCAGTTTGTCCAGATGCTATTTTCTGACTGTGTTTTAGGAATTCACAGGGACTTTCATGAGGCTTGGTTTGCCAGGCCAGAACAATCCAGACTTGGTACTTTGGATACATCCTGGAAAGGGAACAGTATGCCATCTTAGTCTACTGAATCTCATGAGCACCCACTATGGAAGTGATCTCTGGGAGGGCAGAGCTCTTTAATGGATTTGTTATTCTAGAGAAAGGTTCTTTGGTCCCATACCACCTTAAAGTCTTCTCCCATTCTTTAGGATCCAGCTGAAGTAGTAAGGAGAGCTGATTCCTAATCTAATCAAATGGGAAAATGTCTGTGAAGATGAATCCACACGACACCAGAAAAACAATCTATGTTCCATCCCTGAATGTCTTCGCGAGGAGGCAGCCTGAGTGAGCTCTCAGTTGGCTTCCCGGGGCTTCTATCTGTTCATGTTTAACTTGAGAGAAGAGAAATCTCGAGGTCCTCACGACACTACCAGGACATTTCCATTGCTTCTCATCAAAAGGATTTTCCTCATCCCTTTTGATTATGGCTCTGAGGACTAGATGGAGCCACCGATTTTTGAGACAAATAGAAAAAAAAAAAAAAACACCTTTGAACAGCATACTCTGCAATCTTCTTTCTCTGTAGGCTTTGGTGGGAAAGTGGGGCTTTTTGGCCTCCAGTATCTCTGTGGGTCTCAGCCAGCCTGAATGGTCTGACTGCATTTCTACTGTCCCCCACCTCCTTTGGCTAGCTTCAAAGGATGCTGTGGTCATGAATTAATATTTTCCTCTTGGGTAGCAATTACAATGTCGGTGGCAGTATCATTGATTCTTTTGTCCTTATTGCTTCCTTTGAACAATGAAGACTATTATTGATGTCTGGCACTTCTGAGAGGTGCTTGGCAGCTATGTGAACATTGTAACCTATGATAGACTTCCCACAACATTGTCCTGGTAGCCGTGAATTCTGAAAGATGTAGGCACTGCCATTGTTGCTATCCCATTTTTGGTAGTCATGGAGTGAGCTGACAACGTTACACTCTACATCTAGCAGAGCACATATGCAATTATGAATATAACCAGCTCCAATTATGTGCATATATTCCAGCAACACTGTGAACAGAAAAACCCTCTGTTTCTATCCGGCTCAATTATTCATCCAAATGCAAAAGCATGGACTCGAAATCACTCAAACCAGGTTTTACCCTTTCTTTATCCTTTCAACCTTTGGCTGCTTTATAAAACAAGCATGAAGAAACATTTTAGCTGAATCCCTGACGTGGGAAAGCTTGACTCCCCAAAGAAGGCAAACTTGCACCCTTCATGCAGGATGAGCTCGTAACGGCGTTGATCATTAAGCACTGAAAATGGTAGGATTAGATGGCTGGGGTAATGACATGTGGTAAACATAAAATTACAGCTTTGGAAATCACACATATTTTTTTTTCAAAATTCCCTTATAGGTTCAGGTAATTTTCTCAGCAATGTCATTTCCTCTGCATCTTCTAATGCATTATATTTACTACTTAGAATGTGGAATTCATGTAACCTTCAGGACAACAGAGTGAAGTAGGACTAATTTTTCTGTTTTCCTCATTAGGGAACTGTGTCTAAGATCATATAATTAACTTACTTGTGGAAACAGAAGGACACAGGTAGAAATGAGATTCAAATTTATAAAAATCTTAGTGGTCTTAGCTCCTGATAAAATTCCAATGTATTATTGGGCAGTTGAAATACGGCTATTTGAATTCTGGTAGGCTATAAATGGGAGTTCAGATTTTGAGCAATTGGTATGAAACAAAATTATGACAATCTATCATTATGTTTTGAATTGATTACATGTTAATAAACAATCATATCTTGAGTGTTTGAAGTTAGTATGTTACTTTTTACTAGATTTTTCTGATTCTCAATGTGTGCCTACTAGAAAATTGTGTCTATGCACATAAACATGCATATTACACATATTACATATATGGGTGTGTGCATATTTATATTTATGCCATATGTATTACTATTAGCAGTATTTATATATATTCCTCATTAAAAAATTTTAATTCTGTTTGTTTTACATATTCCCCAGACAAAATAACTTCTTTTGCGATACGAATCTTGTTTTTTGTTTTTTTTTTTTTTTTTTTTTAGACAGGGTTTCCCTGTAGTTTCTAGAGCCTGTCCTGGAACTAGCTCTTGTAGACCAGGCTGGTCTCGAACTCAGAGATCCGCCTGCCTCTGCCTCTCGAGTGCTGGGATTAAAGGCGTGCGCCACCACCGCCCGGCTCACGAATCTTGTTTTAAGGAGAGGTAGAATACCATAAATCGAACATTTCCAGTATTACCATCTTCCTTTAAGTTTCAGAACTTCACGTAAGATTCCAAGTAACTGTCTGTAAATACTAATTATAAAATCAGGTTGGCTGATTTACTTAATTTTCCGTGGAACTTTTCTGATTTAGCACAACTTACCATGAAGACATCTATCAAAGGCTGAGAATTCTTCCTGCTTCCCCATCTCTGATGTGTGGCTCTATAGCCAAGGTGAGGGCTTTAGGAATGGGTCTATGTGTTAGCTGTCAGTTTTGTGGACATGAACACAGGAAGCACTCTTGGAGAACGCAGTGCTGGGCATCCAAGATTTTGACCTCGAATTACTAGTGAGACTGTTTCTACTGGAGAAGCACTGAATTCTTCAGGAAATGCAGAAAAACAACTCATTTCATGCACAATTGTACAAATTATCTGAGGACAAGGATAACCAACTCTGATTTGCTTAGGTTATTTTTCAAACAGAAGCATCCCTTGGAGGGGTTGGGGGAAGATAAAATTAAGATTTCTATGTGGGTCGCTAGCAGCTGACCTAATGTATCTTCTAAAAAGATGAGTAAGTCAGCAGGTATTATGAGCTATTATGGGGAAAACATTTTAAATTCTACTTAAAAGTTGCAACAAATATAGTGTTTGTACATTTGAATATTTACCTTTTTGTGATGGGGAGATGACATTTGAGAAATAAAAGCAATAAAACACCTGGGTTATAAACAGTAATAGACACAGGAAGGAATTAATTAAATATATTATATTTATATAATTTAATATAAATATATTACATATATCGCGAGTATAGCTCGCGATGATGGATGCTGAAGAAGAGTGAGACACAGACAGATGGCAGCAGACGCTTTAAGGCTCGACTTAGAGGTTTCAATGTGATTTGAGGGGCGGCTGTACACTGTTTTCTTAAATAATGAATCAAATAGAAAAATCCAACATTTATCTTTTTTAAAAAATATGAAACACAACAATGTTTTTCTTAAAAAAAATTCTCACCTCTAGCTAAAACCAGCTGAATTTTAAAACCAAATTTGGCAGGCATTTGACGGCTTGCTTTTAGCACGATGTTTTAAAGACTCAACTAGGAGCAATCTTTAGACATTAATGGAGGTCACATGGCAAATTCCACTCACACAATGGAGTTGTCAGCCCATCTCTCCAAATATGTGTCTTAAGCTCTAGGCTGGATGGATACAAAAAGACATTCTTATTCTCCCTCCTCTTTCTTGAGTTCTAAGAACATCCTTGAAATGCTTCGGCAGTACAGCTAATTCCTCTCTAATATATTTTACTGGCTTTGGTGCTCAACTTAATTTAAATCAGTAGACTAAGCCAAGTGGATCTAGGTCGTTGTAATGTTCCATTAGGAAGCTCTGATCCATTTGCAGCTGAGGTATACCCAAATTCATTAACATTTACTCAATAGGCTTCCAGCAGGTGACTTCAGGATAGGAAACAGATGTATCTGAATGTCACCTTACCACATATGTGATGATTATAGAATTTTTCTGTCCACATAACATTGCTACATCCATTCTAAGGAATGTGGATAATGGCATCAGTTTAATTTCATTTTCAATACAACAAATTACACAGAAATGTTCTCTGAGAGCCTTTGACAGCTAGATGAATCCAAACTTCACACAGGTGCAGATGGGATGACCCCAATGGCTCTCTAAGTGCTCATCACTGAAACTAAATGAAGTATGACTCAAAACATTAAACCACAGAGAGGGCGCTCAGAGATTGTGGGTTCTAATCCCTATTATCAGTCAGATGACCTGAGGCAGGCTTCTCTAGGACTGAGAAGTCAAAAGAAGCCCTCCAGGTGCTAGGCTCCTGAGTCATGGCAAGAAACTTGTTGGGGGTCTGAAACCTCAGGCGTGGGCTCCTAGTTCTGGAAGAGATTCCACCCCTTATTTACCCAAAGCATCTTTTGCAATTGAGGAGGTCAAAGGAAGCCAAACAAGCCAGAAACAACAAATGAATAAAAGAATGCTAGTCTATGCTAGAAAGAAAGAAAGAAAGAAAGAAAGAAAGAAAGAAAGAAAGAAAGAAAGAAAGAAAGAAAGAAAAGGGCTCAGAGTGAATTCCAGGATCTCGGGGAAAGGAGAGCTCAGTACGTAGATAAGAGCCTCCAGAAGACACCATGATGGCAGAGACTGAAGGTATAACACAGAGCCATGGAACTTGACTCATCCTAAGGACAGCACATTTTTAGCCATGCATCTCAAGGTTTATCAAATAAGAGCCAGAGCTCCTGGTCCATCAATATTCAAAATTGCAAAGAAATAAGTAAGGCTGAGGTCAAGAAAAAATTCTGAATGCTACAGAGATCAGAAGTGCGTTCTTGGGTTGTTTGATTAAAGTGAAACAAAGACTCTCCAAAACCAGTTCATGTAAAACCAACTCTGAGCTGCTAGCCATGTCTATAAGAGGGTGACTAGCTGACTTAACTGAAGTAGAAGCACCCCAAATGGGAGTGGCACCATCCCATGGCCTAGTGTTTCAAACTGAATGAACAACAAACAAAAAAATTGAACACCAACATTTATGTTTTCTTATTTTTGACTGTGGACAGAGTGTAACCAGGCATGGCATGCACCTGCCTCTGTGCCTTCCCCATCCAAATAAACAAAACCCATATCAGAAAAGGGCTTCTTTTTGGTGACCGATGCCTGGGTTCCCAGCATGCAGGAGAGTGAGGCAGAAGAACTGTGGGCCAGCTTTAGCTATATGGTGATCCCCAGCCTCCCGTGGCATATCAAGAGAGACTCCATGTCAACAAAGAATCTGAAACATCAGAGTTTAGCTTAGCATCAATATCTCTTTGTGGAATATATTGTGTAGCCCTCTGTGGAGAACAGTACGGGCCATCGAAGGCAGATGGTTACAGGAGCTGTACCTACAGAGTGCTCCTGATCCGCAAGAACACATCTTCACCAAAACAAATACAATACTTTCCTGTTAGAGAGTAGAGAAAGGCAAGAGGAAAGAGTGAATGAAAGGCAGAAGAGGGCGGTAAAAAGAGATGGTGAGCAGGACTGGAGACAACATTGACTTTAGTTCCTAAGTGATGTCAGAGTAAAATACACTGCCTAGCTTGGGAATCCTATGTGAGTGTGCTGGGAGAGTCTATGCACACTCAATGAGTGTGTCCTCTTTCAAACTTCATCTTTCATTCCTCCCATCCTTCAGCTGTCTCTTTAAGCCTCATTCTTAATCCTCTATCCTGCCATCCTTCCGCACTGCATCTATCTCTCCTCTCTGTGTTCTCTACTTAAACTACCCCCTTACAAACAAACTCTCTGACCTCAGAATCTCTCTTCTCATCTCTCCCTCTTGTCTTCAAACACATTCAGCTCTCTTGCTCTGTGCCTTTCCAAATACAGTGGCAGTTTTATCTTTCTTTGTTCTTTTCCATTTTGTCTTTTCTTCATTCTTCTAAGCAGTAAGACAAGTTCTGAGGTGAACAGATAAAAACAAGATCTTCCTGGAAAAGTAAGAGAGGGAAGAAATGCTAACAATGTTTTCATATAACTATAAGATGGTAGACAAAGAGATCTATAAGATGGTTATAACTAACATTGTTGGTGCATAAGCATTGTCCTGCATACATTAATTTTTCTAGTTCTTACCCCATGAGGTAACTACTGTATCACCTTTATTTTGTAGAAAAGGACAATTAAGCCCAGAAAGGTTTACTCATTTTCCCTAAGACACAAATTGGAGTGAAGACCTTGTGCTCAGCCACTAAAGAGAACAGTTGTCCGGTGAGTAAAGCGAATCAATGAATGAAGTACTGAAGTTGCCATTGCAGGGATAGGAAGGGGGGGGTTGTGGTACTTCGTGGGTACAGGCCATTGTACAAGTTCATGGCAAATTGCTTTATTGTCTAAGGTCAACTTCTACCAAGGTAAAGTTTTTTTAAGACTAGATTTTTAAGGTGAAACATTGAGAAGTCTATTTGCACTGGCTACCAACTAAATTAGAAAAAGGAGAGTCAAATAAAGCAGAATGAGTTTACCAGAGTAAGCTAAATGCAATAATGCTGTAGTTTAATTTCTGCTGCTGTGATAAAATAACCCCACAGAAGCCACAGAAGGCAATTTAGGGGAGATTTGGCTTTAGTTTAGCTCACAGTTCCAGATCACGTTCAGTTAAGGCTGGGCATTTAAGGTGGCAGGAATTTAAAACAGCTAGGGACATCACATCCACAGTCTAGAACACAGAGAAATAAAAGCATCCATGTTCCGGTGTTTGTTTGCTTTCTCCTCTCCCATACAATGCAGGAACCTCCTGTCCAGGGAATGGCGTTACCCACAGTGGTCCAAGTCTTTCTGTTTCAGTTAGTCATCAAAACAATTACTCATGGACATGCTGAGAGGCCAAACTGGTTTAGGCAATTCTTTAATAAGACTCATCCTAGGTTGTCTCAAATTGATAGTTAAGAGCTGTCTTCAACAAAGAAGCCAGAATTATACAATGGGAAAAAGAAAGCATCTTCAACAAATGGAGCTGGTCTAACTGGATGTCAGCATGAAGAAGAATGTAACTTCATCATAATCTATTACCTTCCACAAAACTCAAGTGCAAGTAGATCAGAGACCTCAACAGAAATACAGTTACACCGAACCTGATAGAAGAGAAAGTTGGAAATAATCTCAAATGCATTGACACAGGAGACACCTTCCTGAACAGAATCCCAGTAGCACAGGCACTAAGAATGACACTGAATGGGACCTCATGAAATTGAGAAGTTTCTGTAAGGAAAAGGACACCATCAATAGGACAAAATGGTGACAACCCACATCTGACTAAAGGCTGGTTTTCAAAATATATAAAGAACCCAAGAAACTAGATATCAACGAACCAAACAATTCAATTTAGAAATGGGATATGGATATAAGCAGAGAATTCTCAAGAGAAAAATATCCAATTGCCTAGAGACACTTAAAGAGATGTTCAACATCCTCAGCTATCAGGAAAATACAAATCAAAATAACTCTGAGATTCCATCTTATAACTGTTAGAATGGCTAAGATGGCAAGCTACCGCTAAAAACACAAGCTACAGCTCATGCTGGAGAGGATGTGGAGCTAGAGGAACAATCTTCCGTTGCTGGTGGAGTGCAAACTTGTACAACCACACTGGAAATCAGTGTGTCGGTTTCTCAGGGAACTGGGATGCCTACTGCAAGTCCCAGTTCTACCACTCTTGGGCATATAACCAAAGAATGCTCAATCATACCACAAGAACACTTGCTCAACTATGTTCACAGCAGCTTCATTTGTAATCGTCAGAACCTGGAAACAACCTAGGTGCACTTCAACTGAGGAATGGATAAAGAAAATGTGCTAATTTACATAACTGAATATTACACAGCTGTTAAAAACACCAGGAAATTTGAAGACAATGGGATGGAACTAGAAAAAATTATCATGAATGAGCTAACCTAGACTTAGAAAGACAAGTATGGTATGTACTCACTCGTAAACGAATGTTAACTATAAAATAAAGGATAACTATGCTACAGTCCACAGACCCAGAGAGAGGGAGGAGAATACTGAAAGGGGCATTTCAGGGTCAAGTATAAACCTGGTGCAAGTGAATCTCCCAGGAATATACAAGGATGAGCCCAGCTTAGACTCCTAGCAATAGCAGACATGTAACCTGAACTGGCTATCTCCTGTGACCAGATTGGTACCTAGCTCAATTGCCATCAAAGAAGTTTCATCCAGCAATGGATGGAAACAGAAGTAGATCCACAGCCAAACCCTAGGCAGAGTTTGGGACTACTGTAGAAGAGGAGGAAAAATGATTGTAGGAGCCAAAGAGGTCAAGAACACAGGAAAGCTCATAGAATAAACTAACCTGGGCTCATAGGGGCTCAAAAAAATTGAACTGACCACCAAGGAGCCTACATGGTACTGACCTAGGCACCTCGCATATATATTACAATTGTGTAGCTTGGTCCTCCTGCAATAACAGTGGGAACAAGAGCTGTCTCTGACCCTTTTTACAGGTTTTGGGGATCCTACTCCTTATACTGGGTTACCTTGCCCTGCTTTAACACATGGGAAGTGCTTAGCCTTACTGCAGCTTGATATGCCAAGCTTTGTTGATACTCATGGGAGACCTGTCCTTCCCTAAACAGAAATGTAGGCAGAATGGATTCCTGATTGCAAAGAACGGTCTGGAGGTGGGGGAGAGACTAGTGGGGGAGGGACTAGAAGGAGAGGAGAGTGGTTAACCTGTGGCCAGGATGTAAAATAAATAAATAGAATTATTAATAAATAGGAAAAATGTCACAAATAATGCCTGCTATATCACCCCAAGACCACAACCTTTTTAGGTCTTGGAAGAGTTGCTAAGTAGAAGCAGCAATTATCCATGATTTCAGAGCACACCTAAAAGGGCCACCCCAGTTCTCTACAGGTAGCAAGTGAAGGCTACCATGCTATTACAAAATGATTCCCTCAACGCTCATCCCCGAGTCTCTATATTTAATAAAATTCCCAACCAGTGCCAATTTGTTCTACAAATTCAAGTAATCTTTTTGTAATTGTTATTCTTTTTTAATATTCATATTTTCTCTTCTTCTGGTTCCATGAGGATTTACATTTTGTCAGATACTGAATTTGACTGATAGAAATCATTCTTCTGTATTTATGAGACATTTTTCAGCTACATTCTGGAGTCTAGTAATTGACTGTTATTAGTATTAACAGGAGTTACACGGCTGCCCTGCATGAGAAGTTGCTTTTTACGATTGAGCCTTAGTGTTAGCTTTAATAGGATGAAGTATAATTTCTCATACGTAGAATTTTCAAAATGCAAAACAAATATAAGAATTTAGGTTTGAAATAATAAAAGGAAACTTCTGAGTTGGTAATGTTTAGGATTGGAAATGTATAATAAGTGATGGCATTTTCATTAAAAAGTTGGGATCCTTTGACAGCCATTCATTGGACTAAATTGACAGGGGTGCTCAATCCTTCCAGGGACTCTTACAAGTGGGTCTCCCAATGCTCCTCTTCAAATGAACTGTGCCTCTAGCCACATTTCTTTCTATTAGAGCCCTGCCTTGCTCATGTTCTCCCTCCTTCAGCTCCTCATTTGGGCCTTGGGAGCTCAGTACTGCGCTCCAAAGTGGGTCTCTGTCTCTATCTTCATCCATTGCCAGATGAAGCTTCTATGGTGATATGCAAGATATTCATCAGTATGGCTATAGGAAAGGGCCATTTCAGGCTCCCTCTCCTCAGCTGCCCAAGGAACTAGCTGGGGACATCTCCATGGATACCTGGGAACCCCTCTAGAGTAAAGTCTCTTGCCAACCCTAAAATGGCTCCCTTAAGATATCATCTTCCCTGCACCCCTATCTACCCTTCTTCCATCCCAACCATCCCATTCCCCCAGGGTCTCCCCATCCTCCCCTCCTCACTTTTCTCTCCACATCTCCCCATCACCCCTTACCGCCACCCCCAAGATCCCAATTTTTGCCTGGCAATCTAGTCTACTTCCAATACCCAGGAGGATAACTATATGTTTTTCTTTGGGTTCACCTTCTTATTTAGCTTCTCTAGGATCAGGAATTATAGACTCACTGACCTTTATTTATGTCTAGAATCCACTTATGAGTGAGTACTTACCAAATTTATCTCTTTGGGTCTGGGTTACCTCACTCAGAACAGTGTTTTCTATATCCGCCCTGCCTTTACCTTTGCACCTCCATAGTACACATGGTCTTAATATCTGTAACTTGTGCTACTGCCATAAGTACGCTGTGGAAATCACGAACTCATACAAATTTTATCAGTGAATTTCATGTTAGCTTTTACTTTTGATGGAGAAATTAAAGGAACTGGACTTCTCATCTCGTGACGTGATACAATGTGTGACTTCTATTAGAAGAATTATTTTAAGTCTGTTGATGAACAACTACTTATATGTATTTTTAAATAAGCATTGATTATCGTGAAAGATCACGTGGGATTCTTCCCATCTACCCAGACAATACTATAGGCCACCATTTCTTTTAGGCACACCCTCTGCGCTCCTCTCTCCCTGTCAGCGGAGAGGCCACAGAGAACCCTGGCTCAGCCATTCTAACTCTCAGCTTTAGAATCTTCTACATTTCAAAGCTTGATTCAACAATCATTCCATACCAAGGGAGATACCATGACTTTTGAAATGTTCAGTACCTTTCAATAAAAATAGATGAAATAATTTTACATAAGCACGTTTAAAATGTCAGGAGAACAGAATGGATCTATTTGAAATCATTCCTGAAACAAAATTTGATTTATGTCAGTGGTGCATGAAAAACAATGAAATAGCCAGGGAAACATTTTTGATATTACACGGTCCTTTTGAGAGGAGGGTCAGTCTTAGACTTTTGAGACTTGGCATCCTAAAATAATATCAGTTTGTTAGAATATTTTCTGAACGTTTGCTTTAAGCTAAATCAAAAATGGAACACGGGGAACAAAATATGGTAAGATACTGCAGCCTGTGAAGCTTGATCGATGTGTTTCATGGGGAGTTATGCTGATTATTTTATAATCACCATAATTTTTAAAATGCCCCGTAAGAGATTTTGGCGACATCTCTATTGTGAACCATCCAAGTCTGAGTCCACAAATCTTTAAGTAAAGCTACTTTGAAGACATGTATTTTCCCTAGTCAATAAATGCAGGTGATTTTATTAATTCATCCTGGTGACTAGAAGTTAAGTAAAAAACGTAGATTGAAAAATACCATATTTTTCATGTTTCTTGAGAAATTCAGAAGTAGAATATATCATTCAGAGAGGAGAAGAAACATAATGTAGACAAAGCCAGTTTTGAGCAGAGCATACTTTGTTTTTTAATGTGTTGTCTTGTTCTCAAAAAAAAAAAAATCATTGAATATTCACACCAATGCTATGTTTTTAGGGATTTGTCCTGAACTGTGACTGGATTCTGAATGGTTTTTGTTTTGAATTTTTTTCCTGTTAAAAACTAAGAAAAAAAATTCCCTTTTTAAAAAGGGATGTCCCTTTATCATTGTTCCAGTTAGTAATCAGACTAAATGACCCCAAAGATCAGATTCCCAGCATCTTTTAAAGTGACTCTTACTTCCAGAATCTCAAAGAACTTATCCCAAGCCTTATCAAGGTTTTAATATTTCAGTATTTCTAAGAACGATGCCATTTATAAAAAGCCCAGAAGTGAAGTTAAAGCATTCCTCTCAATGACGCTTTGGGAAATAGACTGTCACTCCAAGCAGTGCTAAGAGTTGGCCAATCTATTTCCTCCTGATGAGCTGGAGAAAGGATCCTCAGACCAAAGAACACTATATGCCCAGAACACAGAGCAGAGGGTTGTCTCCTTGAGGGGATCTAAAGTAAGATCCCATAACAGAATTCTATAGCATTCAATTTCTTCAGGATGATGTAGGCCAGTTTAATCTTCAATTCCTCTACCTCTACCCTACAGGTAGATGTTTCCTTTCTATTCCATGATGCACTCTGAAACATCTCTCTTATATGCTGCATACTGGCTGTAGATGAAGTACAATTTACAAAAGACATTCTTCTTTTCCCTCTCCTCTGACCACGACCCAGGCTTTGGTTCTATACAATCCCTAGAAGGAGTTGGGAAAATGGAACTATTCTTCTTTCTGGCCATAATTCTGCCTTCTCTCAGGGGCCCACTTCAAACCCCTCTTCATTAAGTGTTCATCTTTTTTTTTATCTCCTGGCAATATATGATTGGAGAATGCTTTTGATGTAATAGATGTATTTCCCAGTCAATTCCTATCACTGGTCATTTGATCCACTAGCAAACCATTCAAATGACTGTTCCTTAAACGTCACAACTTCCAAACTAGATTGTAAGCTTCTCGAAAAATAGAAGATATATTTCACTAAGGTATACCTCCAATGTACATGGAAGATTTTCATAGAATAATTCAAAGAAGATTTGTTAGGGGAGGCCACTTGTTGGTTCCCGGCCGCTTAGCCCCAAAATAATCACACAAAAACTATATTAATTAAATCACTTCTTGGCCTATTAGTTCTAGCATCTTATTGGCTAACTCTTAGGTCTTAATTTAACTCATCTCCATTAATCTGTGCATCACCACAAGGTTGTGGCCTACCACTAAAGTTTCAGCACATCTGTCTCCAACAGCGGCTCTGCTCTGACTCTACCTCCTTTCTTCCAGCATTCAGTTTAGTTTTCCCTGCCTACCTAAGTTCTGTCATATCAACAGGTCAAGGCAAATTTTTTATTCATTAACCAATAAAAGCAACACATAGACAGAAGAACCTCCCACATCAAAGATTTGACATTATAAATTAACAAATATTTTTAATAAAACTTACTCAAGGATAATATCAAAAGATATGAAGATTTTATCAAAGTGTTTCTCACATTTAAAACACCTTCACACTTGAGAAAACAGCGCTGTAAAACTAAATAAATCTCAGCTACAGAAAGCTTCTAATGGTTTACTGAAGTAGACGTTGAATATAGAATCTTATTAAACTCTCTAGTCAATAAGCAGGGCCTCAAATCTTTCAAACAGGAAATTCTGGAAAGATATTAATAAGTCACCCGTGCAAATGAGGAAAAGAGAAACAAATGTTTCAAATATTAGTCATGGATGGGTTTGGTGCTGGGGTAGGGCTAGCACAGTGGGGGAGTGTTTGCCTAACTTGCATAAGGTCCTGGGATTAATTCCAGACTCTACAAGAATCAAAACAAGGCTTCAGATTTGATCCTATACAAGATGCTCTTCTCACTTCGGGGTCTTGTATGGAAAACAAAAGTTGAGTTTCAAGCAGTAAAAATTTATCCCTTTATTTCTTACACATAGGCAGTCCAAAACATGCTGCATGCTTTACCTGACAGGAAGGTTATTATCAATGTCATGTTTAACACAGAGTCAGAGAGCCTCCAGGAGAGAGAGAGAGAGAGAGAGAGAGAGAGAGAGAGAGAGAGAGAGAGAGAGAGAGAGAGAGAGAGAGAGAGAGAGAGAGAGAGAGAGAGAGAAGAGAGTCCATTGTGTAAAACATTAGTAACTGACTGCCAGAATACGAGACTCCCCATATCCTGGGCTGTTACTGTAGCACATTCTATACTGTACTCATATGATAGCAAATTATGGGAAACTGCTAATGGTCTCTAAATCTGACATTTTCTCAAACCTCCCTCCCTGTCATTTAAGTCTCCTCGAGTGACCAGCAGCCTCCAGCATATAACCTAGCTCTTGCTTAGGCACAACTCCCCTTACTACTATTGTGCTATATGTCATGGCAACTCACCAGCCCAAACTACCCCTATTCTCATTGCCATAGCATGAAAAATTGAAAAACCTGATCCCGTCCTAACTGGCCAGTTTTATTTTTCTATCATTATTATGCAAAACACTTTTAATCAAATCAGTTAAATTAACCTTATCAGATCTGCCTTAAATGTCTGATGGCACAAACTAGATGCTCAGTAAACACATGTTAATTGATTAAATAATCTGAGATGTTTTGAAAAGTACAGTTAGGACCTGGTGAATTGATGTTTGTCTTGGCAGACAAGCAGCTTGTGCTGCTTGTATTCAAGCATCGATGTGTAAATATGAATAAGTTCAATAGTTCTAGAGGGCAAATATCTACGGAGGCCCTTTTCCTTTTTTCCAAAACCACAGTGTTTTGAAACATTCCCTGAAGAAATTTTGTCTCAGACAGAATTCTAAAGGCACTTCCGTATTTAGAGGTGTTTAATTTATTTTGAATACCAAAAACTTAAGACTAAGAGTACCCAAGTGTGTTTGCCTTTTTATAAGTCTTTCAAGAGGTCAGACCCGACAGTTGAATGTCTCAGGGTGACTAATGAGTGCAGGATATACCACTTGAGAATTTTAAAATAATCTATAAGAAAAGGAACAAAAAGCTTTCTATCCTACCTTCTACACAATACAGAACAGAGATCAATCCCTTCACTGTGGAAAGAGCTGTGAACAGTCTCCCAGTAGCTCCCAGTACAATTGCTTGGAATGTGTCACCCCACAGAGCAGAAGTCTTACATGTCATCAGTATTCGTCTGTGGGCAGATCTTTAAAAATTTGCATTTCCCTGGTTGCATTTCAACCTTAGGTGGACAAACAGGCATGAATCTGACAATGAATCCCTTTCTGCTGACCCCACAGATGTTTAGCTCCTGTGCAACTTGGTGCGATCAAATCCTCCAAGAGCTGCCTTTGTGTTCAAGGATAGCTTCCTTGAGATTGGTCACGTGCTCTAGCTGCACACAGCAAGGCACCAGCATTTATTTATTTTTGTTACCCTTCAGTTAATTATCACAGGATCATTTTTAAGCTTCGAAAAAAATTAGGAGAGAAATAGACAGTTGTTTCTAGTCTATCCGTGGTATAGAGAGGCCTGAGTAGTTACTGCAGCTTCATGACCAAAACTCACCATGGCACAGGCAGACAACTGACATTTTGCCTTCGCCTGTATCTGTGGCCAGTGATAATTAACCTGAAGGTAAAGAACCAGTCATTTTCTTAATACAACAAGGCACCTCTTTCAAAGTTGGGGCTCTTCCTGTTTTAATAATCAAAAGGAAAAGACCTTTGGTACTTAATATTTAAACAAAATGTTTAATATTTACACAGTAAAGTTCTTCTTCTGATATTAAACCAGCATTAAAGCAGGGATGGAAATTGGTTTATAATCTCTGACACCAGGCCTGGATCCTTGTAGTGTTGTAAACAATGTCACTCTTCAGATGGGCACCACCTGCAATGGGTTCAGAAATGTCAACTGTAATTAAACATTTTATTTCAAGGATAATTCGTAGGTTATGTGCATGAACGACTGCTTTTCTGCCATGAGAAATTTCAAAGTGCTGGGCTGTGTAAATAAGAAGCAGGTCTGTTTTATTATTATTTCATGTTTTTTAAAAAATGCAAACTGGCTGAGTCATAATTAATATTGTTCTTAAACATATGCTTCCTATTTTGCAGAGATTTTAAAGTTAATTTTGTGAAGCCTGGCAGGCAATGACTCATCTCCACCTCACCACGTCTAGCTGGAAGCAAGAACACTGAAGACAGAAAAGGTCTGGAATTTGCCATAAGCTTCTGTGGCAAATAATGGAGACACAGGGATTGAGTCTCACCAGCCCCCAAAGTTACTTTATCATTTAGTTTTAGTGCAAACTCAAAAATAATTTTTTATTATTATGATAAGAATGACAACGACAGGCTCACTCAAAGGGGTTATGTCACTTAACTCCTCCAGTAATGCCTCTGACCCCAATGGGAATCTGGGTAAAGTTATTCAATTAAGAGGTGTGTGTGTGTGTGTGTGTGTGTGTGTGTGTGTGTGTGTGTGTCTGTGTGTGTGAAGAAAAAAAGCAATCCCCCATTCTTTCTCTATCCAATAAAATTTATATATTGTGTGTTGAGTACCACTTTTTCATACAACCACATAAAGAGCCAAATGTTTAATGGACACCTGCCCTCATTTTCTACCATAATTCTGTATGGCATGGTTTTTCTTTATCTTTTCTGCTAAAAAAAAGAAGGTCATAAATGATGAGTTTGTAAGGAAAAACACTCTTTAAAAAGTGAGAGAAGAAGTCTGGTAAAAACATGTATCTTAATCATGGAACATAGCCCATCATACAGAGTAATTTTTATTTTTTTTCTAATTATTTAAAGCAATGGCAACTGCAAAAATATAAATTCCTTGCTTTTCTTGCTCACTTCTTCTGCCTTTGCTTCTCACCTATGTCACATGCATATATTTTACAGTAAGCATTGCCTGCTAAAGAGAGAGCCTTCTGTGCACTAATAAGTTGAAGCACTGAGCAAGGACATCTGATGAGGGCAAAGAGAACTCCTCTCTCAGGTAGGCACCCACAAGAGAGAAACCTTGTACTTAGCAAATGAAGCCATAAACATTGGGACATTCTTTTGGGAACAAAATCTTCATTCTATAACATAAAAAATGGTTTTTATAAGAATTTTTCCCTTAGCCAGGAGGACCTTTTATTTAATAGTATTAACTTACTACCTATTAATCACATCTGCAACAAGATACAGCCAGTGTCTCAGAAGACACTGAGAAAAATCCCAGTCCTCTCCTTTACCTCCCACTTTGAGATATATCTGAGGAGGACGTGATCAGCATGTCTTCAGAGGGCACATTGCTGTTTTGTCCACAGGCAGATGTGGAAAGGGCATGAGCCAATGCAGATTAAGGCAGAATTCATACCACCTTCCAGAGCACAGAATAGTCTTGCTCTGCAAACAGCAAGAATGGACAAATTTTCTCTATAAAATAGAAGCTCTAGAACCTAAGTGACTTTTAAATAATTTGAAATTATGTTAAAACTTTGTTCTCCCATCCGTAATGAATGAATAGTATGTTGTCTGTATTGCTTCCTGTAAGAATTTAATTCTGGTGACACAGTAATTGTCCATATAGGCCATATTCCATGACAGAATAAAATGATAAATAATGGATTTTAATGGAAAAATACAAACTACTTGATCTCCTTCCATCACTATTCCAAAATGAATATAATATGGACACTTGTTATTTCCTTTAGGACTCTTTCCATTTAGAAATATCTTAGCTATAAACTATGTGAAAATTTGTAAAAGTGAGGTGATAGACTTAAAATTCTATATAGTGTTTATTCTGATTAAAATAATATTTAAATTAAAAAGCTGCTATTAGGTGTAAACATTTGAAAGAAACATGCAAGTCAAAATGAGAAAGTGCATGGTAATCATTTTCCAATTTCCCAAGTTTTCACAATGAGGTCATATGACTTTATTAAAAGCTCATGTCCAGCAGGAAGACGATCACTTAGGGAAAAGCACACTTGATCACTGAACCGCATGAGGCATGGCATAGACAAGACGCTTGATGAAGGCCTGGATCCAACACGATGTGGGTGTCTATGACTCCACAGCTCAGACTCAGCAGATATAGAAAGGAGTCCACAAAGAACATTCAAAAGCAGAGTGAAGAGGGAGAAGGCAGTGTTAAAGGGGCAGGAGAGTTTGGAGTAGGGGTTTTTATTAAACTAATTTCTTATGCTAAACATTAGAGGATCCCTAAGTCCTCCTGCTGAGATGGGGCCTTATCCAGGCTGTGGGCTGGAAGATAAACCATTCCCAGGCACAGCTGCTTTCAACTCTAGGAAGGCAGGAAAGACGACGACCTATGTGATGTCTGCAGCTATCCTGCAACAAGATTAGAGAACATTTGCTTTGTACTGCAGCAGCTTTCATATCTGCTAATACAAGCCAGACACAGACAGCAGGTTTGCAAAGCATTGTTTGAACTCAGGAGATGGCACGTGCCTTAAGCCAGAGAGTCAGGAAATGACCACACCGGTAAGATGGCACCAACAGTCACATTAACTGTTGCACCCATCAAGAGGCAGATGCAGATAAACTTGATGACGGATACAGGTCCTTTGTCTCACACCACCAATCGATATCTGGTGGCTGCTTCTCATGCGCCTTAGAAAGGCCTCTCCCTTTTAGCCTGATTTGATTCTCCACTATAGCTTCCAATTCAAATTTCTCATTAAAAAAGAAAAACAAAAACCTTCAGTGCAATGGACCCATCATAGTGGCAACGCCTCAAGTTTCCACGTGAAATCTCCCATCAGCTATCAGCCAGTCTCAGCTGTAGAGAGGCTCAGGCTCCTGCTGAGCCTTTTGTATAAAGACTAGAGATGAAGGACCTCACCCCCATGGAACAGAGTTCAAGAAAAGATTCTTCCCTCTGGAGATGGGAAAGCTTAGGAGAAAGAACTCTCAAGGCCTGCACCTGGTTGGATAAGAAGAAACTCATTTAGAACAAACACAATATTAAAAGCTAGTTTTTTTCACCACAAAATTAATTGATTAACTTTTCCCTCTACAAATATATTACTGAAGGTTTCTCACTACACAAACTCTCCAAACAAAATTAATGGTTTTGTTTTGAAAATTAATTTAGATATTAAAAAATTATGTTTTCCACCAAGATCTCAGTTACTCAGATTAAATATTAACCAAAAGCTGTCTTCTGCTTAAATAGAATTTAGCCTTTGAAGTGTTTTTATTAATCTTTTCTGATGGAGGTGCTTGAAATTCCAAGAGAGTGGTACTGCCACCGTTCCCTGCATCACTTACTGTAATTTATTTTCAGAACATAATTCTATTTATAAATGAAAATCCTATTAAAAGAAGACAAGAAAAATTAGTCCTAGACTTTGCATTGGTAGAGTAGAAACAAAATGAGCGGCCTAACCTGAAGTGACATTTACAAATTACCTGTTAATTTAAACCGGGTTGAAGGATGACAGGGTTTAGTCAGACTGACAGAAAGTACCAAAGGAATGACAGTTGAGTCTGGAGTGGCCATAAAGCTCTCCCCGCTGCCACATTTATCTGTGTTCTTCTACTGTCCCGATGCTTCCTCCCCAAAGCTCCCTGCCTTGTAAATAATAGATTTCTAAAAATATTTACATTTTTGGCAGGTGAGGGAGTAAGAGCGGTATACAGGCAAGGGATTTACTCCTTTGTCTCAGGGGTTGAAATTATTTGTTAAAAAATGTCTTCTGGCACTAGTCATCTGAGTGTCCAGCTGCCAACTACATAAAACCAAATAGCTATTGTTTTCTTCTAGGGTGTTTTCAGTGAAACATGAGGACCCTACAAGGCTGCGAACGACACAAGGCCTACATTTAGGTGCATTGACCTTCCCTCTCTCTCATCATGGTCTGCAGTGTAGTTGAACAAATGCTTCTTGATTTTTTTTAAAAAGAAATTCTATAAGATTTGCAAATTGGAACATTCAAGAACATCTTCTAAGGAAAATCATGAGACAATAATCCTTTAAATGAATGTCTTCGAGAGGAATTAAATAGCTTTGGATGTGGATTGCTTTAGTTCAATTTAAATCACTTCTAGCAATAATAACTAGCTGAATATGGTTATTTTGACCACCTAAATAGATTTAGTAATTAACCTTTTCCCAAAAGCTTCTTTTCTACCTTCAATTTACTTGAGGATACATGTTTCTCTCCGGTGAGGCATGCCCTTGGTAGCATTAATAAGAGGTATATTTTTTAAAATAAAAAGGACATACAGAACTACAGAACACAATGCAAAATGTGTCCATTCACAATACATAACACACACCATATGCATACAGCATATATCCACAATGCAAAATTCATAAATACATATAGTGTCCTAGTATTTTGCCTTTTGTGACCTCTATTTCTCTTAAAAGGTAGGATTTCTTTTTGCCTTAAAAAACAAAGTCAATGTTTACTTTTTAATGGAAAAGTTTATATTTGACAATAAGCACATTGAAGTAAAAATGAAATGGATATAAATTTAAAATATAGTTAAATAAATGAAATGTTTTCTTAAAATGACAATGAGGCATGCTGGCATTTGATCTGCTTGCATCTGATCAGGGCCCCTGTGTTTTCCCCTCTTCCCATGGGTTTCTCCACCTCAGAGCTCAGCACACTTCAAAGAACTGTTGCATTCTTTCATCTTGTTGACCCATTCTCAAATCCTATTGACGGCACAAGGATAATTCCGCAGCACAAAAAAATAATTACTGTGAATTATTCACGCCCCTGTCTCCAGAATCTCCACACATCTTTGAGCCGCTACTCTACATTAGAGAATTAGTAGGAACAGCCCAACTTCCCTGAGCAACGTCTCTTCATATCTGTGATAAAGATGCTCAACAGAGTCAATGAGCCATTGCATTGTTTTATAAAAGAAATGTCTTTGTAAAATTTTGATCCAATATTCCTGATTTTGAATTATTTGGTATCTGGCAATAAGAAAAAACTTAACCCTCCCACACTTACTTAACCAAAACAACCTCATAAATAGCTAGTGTTTCTCAACGAGTGTCTAGTTTTCCTTTTCCATTTTTTAATTAAGAAGGAAAATTTCATCCTTGGAGGCGGCAGTCTGTCACAATGTAGTTCCACCTGTCCTCAAGCTTACTGTGTAGCCTTGGCCGACCTCAGACTCATGATTCCCCCGTCTGCTGTCCCCCACTGCTGGGATCACACTTCAGTGTTACCACACTTGGCTTTAGTATCAATGCAGTTTTGAATTCATTTCAATGGAAAAGTTTGAAACCCAGGACTAGCTTAAAGGTGGAGTATTGGACTGGCAATTACTTTCTCTTACAGCTCTTCAGCCATGTTGAATGTGCTCCTGTCCCATCTACTTCTACTATCAAGTCATTGAAAATTAGCAGAAAATCTAAAACATTCTTCAGAAAGGAATAAGGCAAAGAAAAATGTCAACTCTTCCTCCCTCTATCCCAAAAGCTTCTTCAAAACCCATTGAAAAAATCGGATCCTCCTTCCAGTCCTATGACAAGAAACACTTTTTAGACTAAGTGCGACTTTTGAGTTTTTCTTCAGTCTGGGCTTGGAGATAAATTATAAATGATCTGTGTCTTAAGCTCCTCTGTCACTTTGCTGTCAAGAAGCATATGCCGGTTTGGACAATCCCAGCTATTTCTACAAGATTTATGAAATGTTACTCTGCCCTAAGATTGATATCCATGTCCTTATTCAGTATATCAAGGGCATATGATAATGATAGCGATCAATGTTATTTTAACACTGCACAAAGGCCGGGGTGTCAAGGCCATCACTTCATTAGACAACAGGACTATTGATTATTAACTAGAGACTGGCTGAAATAGAAATGCCCATACAATCTCTTCACACCAAAAAAAATTATCAGTGGGAGGGTAGATTACATAATCTGTCAACTGCTATGAAAAGCTTGCAAAAGAAGGCAGAGGAAGTAGGCAGGGCATTTCAAAAGCTACTTCTCAGCAAGCGTCCCTCTGTGATGTCCTTTGGCCCTTGGCTATCCCCACTCCTACTCCCCAAGTCATTTTAGACTTGCAACACTGCTCAAGTCTTGTTCCCAGGGTGCAAACACTGATCAGGAACGGATAGGAGTAGGGATGGGCATTAAGGTTTGTGTGGGAGTGGGATAGAAGTAAACGGAGATAAACAGGAAAGGCAACAGCTCAGGACTCCCAGTGTCCTAACTTCCCCTGCTATTGCCAATTCTATTTTTAAAAAGCCGATGCTTTCTAAATATCACCCGTCTAAAGAAAAACCCACATTGTTTTCCCTCCCCACCAAGATACACATTATTGTTTAGCTGTCCCTAATCATTTCTACATGCAAATTTATTGGCCTTCCATTCTCTTTGCCCTGAGCTATAAGCTATGAAATTTGTACACTCCTTATGCAGGTGTTAAAGAGGCTCCTTTATCCTGCAGGTATATATTTGGACTCTAAAGCAATTTCCCCATCATGTCTGACTTAATTGGACCATACTTCCTAATCAACATAATTTCCCCCTTGACCAGCCCTCTATGAACAGGCACTTAGAAAAAAAGAAGTGGGTTAAATGGAGGGCAGTGAGGGAAAAAAAAAAAAGAAAGAAAGAAGGCAGCCAGCAGAGAACAGCAATTTGAGCGCTAGGAACTCATCCTAAGTAAAGCAAATGGCAAGAGGCATGTGGGAAACTGATTAGTGAGGACCAAAGCAGACATTTAGTGCCCAGAGGTAGAAAGTCCACTAATCTTTCCTGTTAAACCTGTCTTCATTTCCTTCTCAACTAACTTCACTCTGAACCCAAATTCATCACCTGTCTTCAGCCTGAAACTGTTGTGGAAACCACAGAACTCAAGAGGACAGAGACTGGAATGCCATGGGAGTTCATCTCCCTGATTCTTCCTTGAATTCCCAGCATCATGCTGGAGTGCTGACCCACTAGGGTCCAGACCCCTTGTAACTTCCAACACATTGCTACTTTTTGGAAACAACTGGTGTCCTAGTTCTGAGGCTATCATCCCTGGATTTGAGGAGCTATATGAGATCCACCACAGTGAAGTCTTGAGAATGCAAAAGAAAATCCATGATCAATTGCAAGGCAGGGTGTAACTGGAGTGTTTGTGGTTATGGCACAATGTGCCTAGTCAAACAGAACTGATGGTGCTTAGCTAATAGGGCAGAACACATTTTGATAAGTGAGTGGCCCTACAGAGGGAGCTCTCAAGTTAAAAACAATAGAGCTTGAATAATTTGAGCAACAATAGCAAAATGTATTATAACACAAAATGTGGAATAAGTATATGATTTTATAATGCTATAAACAGATAAAGGAAAAATAATAGTGAGAGAAATATCTTCCCCAGAGAAGCATTTGGAATAATTTATGGGGAAAGACCTATCCAGGAGATGGCCCTTGGTACTCAATGTCAATCTTCTCTGTATTTGAGGATGGGCTCCATTTAATAACTTATTTCCAGAAAAGAACATATGAAGGCAGATAGAGAAATGAGAGGAGAAATCTGGGGACCATTCATGGGCTTGGAAATGAAGATTAAAGCCTCCAGGGATGAGTCGCAGTGGTAGTCTGTGGGCCTGGAAAGGCTGTAATGGGAAAGGTGTCCTCCCGATGCACAGACCCTGATCTCATAAGGGTCAAAGCTGTAAAATCCCAAAGTGAGAAGATAATCTACAAAACAACCAACTAGTATTCTTCCAGGAAAAAATAATCTAAGAAACCATTACTGTTGAGAACAATACAATGTTTCTATGCAGTGGCAATCCTGTGTGAGAGGAAAACGCTGGTGGAATCTGAATAAAGTTGGGGGTTTAAGCAGTAGTATGGGATCGGTGCTCTGACAAACATACTACAGTGACATAAAGTGTTAATACCAGAGGACGCTCCATGAAAAAATATACAAGAACGTTCTATATCCTCTTCAAAATTTCTGTAAATCAAAATAATCTCAGTGGAAAAGGTTATATACAATATACCAATATATCTTCATAGTGACCACCCTAGAAATTATACATTACAGAAAAAAAAAAAGAGATAAAAGTGAGACGGTAGCATTTTGTCAAGAGAAGGAACGAAAGAGGAAAGGATAACTTGTTGGCGATTTTTCTCTCCAGCCACATGAATAGCATAGCCCCTTCTAGTGCTGTAAAAGCTAGACAGGAGACACGAAACGTCCAGGTCAGTACCAGTTACATTTATCCAGCTCCTATTATTCAAGTGTGTGTTGTTTACAGCAGGAGGGTCCTGCCATCCAGTTCTAGATGGCAATCAAATGCAACGGCAACTGCTTATAATATTTGAGAGCATCTATAGGACCCCACTGACAAACAAATGGAAAAGAAGTAATCCATACCCTGGCACCGAGCTTTCTACTTGATAGCCCATAGTGTCTGCAGGAGGCTTTGTTGGTTCCCCTACCCGTCTATTATAGGGTGACCCCACTTATACTCATTTTATATGTGTTTACTGTGTGAGTTACGACGCATCTAGAAGTAGTATGTCTCCAATGGTGTTTGCAAAGGTCCTCAGTGTTAATTCTCCCTCCCTATATTCCTTATTCTACCCTGTCTTCTAAACTCGACCTCATTTAACTTTTCCAAAACTGTCTTCTTAATTAGTTATCAATGGCTGCTTGGGTTCAGGTGTGGTTGTTTAACTCTACATTGGCATTCTTTAAGGCAGTTCTGCTTACTGACACATTGTTTCTAACTTGTCCTCTGTGCTGTTTTATAAGCTCTCATCCTCCCCACAGACTACCTAGGAGAGGCTGCTCTGTAAGCCTTACGTGAGTTCTCACTATCTCTCCTTCCTTATGTTGTACGGCACATTTAATTATGCTGTATATTTGTGTTTTAATGTTATATTTATAAGTGTACATATGCCTAAAGGCTTTAGCAGGGGTTACAGTTTTGTAGTTTGAAAATAGTACATATTCAAAACATCAGTTTTTGAAAAACAAGAAAATTCCTTTAGCAGTTTTTCTCCTTTTACAAAACAAGAGTAAAGTCAAAATTTTCCCTAGGCTACTTAATAATGCATTAGATCAATTTGAGGATTTTGGCTTTTTATATTTTTGCTTTAAGAAAAATAGCTTTTGGTACTTTTCTGGGTTTTCTTTTTCTTTCTCTTTTTCCTTCCCTCATATATGGTATAGAGAGAGCTTTGTTCAACTCGGTCTTTCAAGTCCATGACTGTCTATTGAGTTCTTTATATTTTTCAAAGAATTTACCTTCTAGTGACAGTGAGGAACAAAGCAAATAGCTAGAAAGGAATACAATCAGTCTGAAAATAGATGTAGGATTAGTTGGCATTGTTGGGAGTTAGGAGAATAAAAGAAGAGATGGCAAAGGACATTTGAGTTTCATGGTAAAGAATACTTACGAGTTTAATAGAACAAGAAGGAGACACCTAAACAGACAGTCTATGGGAGTCCAGTCCAAGGAAGTAAATTCTAGAAGACCCAAGGTTTGAAAACCTCAAGAGGGTAAGGCTAAGAAAAATGAGACAATGTGTGGTTTTGGTCATCTTCTGTTTTATTCAGATTTGCATAGCTGCTGCAAAACATCTGCACTGGTCATTTTAAAGCAAGTAGGGGTTTGCTTTGGTTCATACTTCTGAATATTTGTTCTATAGTATGAATTTATTGTTTGGGAGCTAATTGTTTGGGAGCTTGTGATGAGGTATGGGGGGCAGCTTACCTAATGGCACCTGAAATGTAGAAGAAAGTACTGGCCAGGGTACTGCTATCCCCTCCAAGAGCATCCTCTTAATGACCTGTCAGGTCTACTGGCAATCTAGAAGACACCTTCTCAGAAGCACAATGGATTGGGGACCATGGTTCCAATCCATGAGTTTTTTGAGGTCATTAAAAGATCAGAGTAGGTCGGACGCAGGTGTGCAGGTAGCCCTTCCTTGCCTTATGGCTCTGAGAGTCCATATTACACCTGTCAGAATGGCCAAGATCAAACACACTGATGACAGCTTATGCTGGAGAGGATGTGGGTTAAGGGGAATGCTCCTCCATTGCTTCTGGGAGTGCAAACTGGTACATCTGCTTTGGAAATCAGTATGGTGATTTCTCAGAAAATTGTGAAATAATTTACCTCAAGGTCCAACAATACCACTGTTGGGTATATACCCAAATGATACTCAATCATACCACAAGGACATGTGCTCAACTATGTTCATAACAGCATTGTTTGTCATAGCCAGAACCTGGAAACAACCTAGATGCCCCTCAACCAAAGAACTGATAAAGAAAATGTGGTACATTTACACAATGGAGCATTACGCAGCAGTAAAAAATAATTATATCTTGAAATTTGCAGGCAAATGGATGGATCTCAAAAAAACCATATTGAGTAAGGCAACCTAGACTCAAAAAGACAAATATAATATGTATTAACTCTTTAAAAGCATAAAGCAAAGAAAAACTAGCCTATAGGCCACAACCCCAGAGAACCTAGACAACTAAGAGGACCCTAAGAGAGACATACATGGATCTACATAGGAAGTAGAAAAAGACATAACCTCCTGAGTAAATTGGGAGTATGGGAGTCACAGGACAGGGTAGAAAGGGAGAGGGGAGGAAGGGAGTGGAGTGAAGAAAAATGTATAGCTCAATAAAAACAATTTTTAAAAAGTTCAAAGTAAGGACTGCAGAGATAACTTAGCAATTAAAACCTCTGAGTACCCTTCCAGAGGAGGCAGGTTTGATTCCCAGCACCCACATGAGGGCTAAAAATTAAAGAGCATGAGGCTTTTACTTATAAAATTCATGCATCAGCATTATATTGGTGGTGCAGAGGTCATAACTAAGATCAGAATTAAGAAAAACTATTAAAACTGTGTGTCTATTTGGGGAGAATAGTTGTTGATTCACCAAACATATTGAATTCAGATTTGTTAATACAGGCTGACTAATAGTAGCATCTATTGGTCAGAACTCAGCAGGAAACACAAGCTTCTCTGGACATTTTACCCTGGAGTGAATGTAATGTATAAGACTTCAGATATGTGAGGAAACTGGTAGAGAAAGGTCAGGAAGCCCCAAAGTACTAAGGACATCAGGAGATATAAAAGATGGAAGGAACTGTCTCTGGTTTCAGCTGTCTTCAGCATCTAAGTGTCGCTGAGAAACCGCTAGAACTTTGTGTCTATCATTTGTCAGTGCTTACGCCCCTTTCCCAGTGTTGTCCACAGCAATACCAGCTTCTGAGTATGGTTTTCTACTTTTCCACAAATGACTTTATGAGTAGACTCCAAACTAGAAGATTACTTCCAGAAATAATAAGAAATTTAGTTTTTATCCTCTAAGCTCCTGCCATCTAGAAGTGATGGGAAATGCCATTGGGTTGCCAAGAGTGACAATTTACAATATGGATCAAAAGTAGTAAAACATACAACTTAAATAGCATTTTAAACACAGTGGTAGTGAACTATGTAATTCTCAAATACATTGGTAAAATGAGACAACAACAGAAAAGAGAGAGTTCGCTTCTAAGAACTTTATAAGTCTAATTTCCCAAAGTTCCCCCAATTCAGTTGAACTAAAGAGCAGTGAGCCTTGACCTGGTCACTTCTTGTGCCCTGACGCCAGCGATGGTTGAAATACTCTCAGATATTAATAATTATGGGTCACTAGAGTTTCGAAGAAATTAGAGATCGAGAAAATCTTCATTTTTTCATAATTAAATGGTATTTAGGACATAAAGATTCAAGTGGGAATGATTATGAAGTTCTCTGTGATAATTGCAGACAGATAAAAAACAGTTCTGTAAAATACTGCAGTTGGGGGCTAGAGAGAGAGTGCCCAGTGGTTAAGAGCACTGACTGCTCTTGAAGAGGACCCGGGTTCGATTTCTAGCCATCAGTAATTCCAGCTTCAGGAGATACAACACCCTATTCTAGCCTCCATGGGCAATGTACATGCACGATGGTACATATACATGCAGAAAAAGCAATCATACCTACAGAGTAAAAGTTAATTTAATAAAAATATTGTACTTCTGAACAAACACACACACACACACACACTCACCATGCTTCTTGCTGCTCTTAGGATAAAGTGCAGACTCAGAAAGTTGACCAGTCGCAGCACGTGAATGCCCTTGATGGGTGTTCTGCACTCAGCTCACACCCCTATCCCCTCAGGCGGTGTACTCCAGCTCCTCTGTCCATCTCTCAGTCCTTTGATTACGGGGCTTTTCTCACTGCCACTTCCAGAAAAGTCCTTGTCTCCATCCTGTCTTCTCCCTCCTCTGAGTGTACCTGGACCAGCTCCTCTTTTCTTTACTTTTGTGTCATTATATTTTGTTTTTCCAGAAGCTACTTTCCACTGAACTCTTCTTGAGTCGGGGTCACCTTACATCACATAAAGGTCTCTGTCTTCAGTTTTCTATTGCTGTGCTAAAACATCATGACTAAAGGCATCTTGTCGGGGAGTGGGTTTATCCGACTTACGGTTCTGCATTGCTATTCATCATTAAGGGAAGTCAGGACAGGAATTCAAACAGGACAGGAAACTGAAGACAGGAACTGATGCATGGAGAAATACTGCTTATTAGCTTGCTCCCCATGGCTTTCTCATCCTTCTTTTTTATAGAACTCAGGACCACAAGCCCAAAAGTGGCTCCACCCATAATGGGCTGGGCATTCCCCCATAAATTACTAATTAAGAAAATTCCCTACAGGCTTGCCTGAAGCCAGATCTTAGGGAGGCATTTTCACAGCTGAGATTTCTTCTCCTCTGATGACTCTAGCTTGTATCAAGTTGACATAAAACTACCCAACATATCCCTCATGATTCTCACTAATTTTGATCTATATGACTACTACACAGAATGTATCCAGTATGACCACTGAGCAATTGGCATAATTTCTTGCTTAATCTTTGTTGAAGTTCTGTCTTTTTCAATAAGTTCAGCAAACGTCATGACCTATGGTGGTCTGATTTAGAATTATGTGTTTGGAGGAATAGAACAGAATATGCCATAACAGACACCTTATGACAGTTTATTAGCAAACAAAGAAAAATGGAAGGCAGGAAGGAAGGAGGGAAGAAAGAAGAGAAAGAATAAACTATAATACTATCCCACCACTATATTATAAAACGACTACTTTCATGTAAACCAACTCTTCTGAAGTTATTTTCTTAAGATTTCCCTTAAACTATGAGGACTCTAAAATCTCTGACTGTCTTCAATGTGTTAACTCAGGATATGTTAATTCCTCTTTTTTAGGCTGATTGAGATTGTGCAGTCTCTGGATGAGATTCATGAAGTACAGATCATTGCCTGGGAAATGGGTCTTGTATTGGGAGAGAATGGCAAATTTCAACAACATAAAATCAGGAGGTCACACCCATGGGCTCTGCCACTAGACATGCCCTGGGGGGTCTGTCAGCTCATCCAGGACCAAAAAAAGACTTTTCAGCAGCTGAAGATTTGTCTCATGTAACTTCTGGTCTGCGGCAGCTGCATCTTCAATGTGGCAGGTAATCCAAACTGGATGAAATTAGCAGGAAAACGTGCTCATTTTCATGTTGTCACCTAAAATAGTTTATAAAATGGGGGAATGGAGGAACAACCAGATGCGAAATGACTGTGGGTAAAGCCAAAATAAGTTAGGCTTTTCCTTTCTAAGGCTGTTGGTGATAGGTGATTGTCAGATATTCCTGCTTCCCACGTGCAATCAGAATCAGAGATCCCAGTGCAAAATCCAGCAAGCAAGGACAGCATTTTGTTTTCTAACACTCCCTGAGGATCCCATAGCCCCTTAAGCAATGAGCAGATTACAATGAAGCATAAATACACCATTTTTATTTCTGACAGATACAGTTTTATTCTAAGATGGCCTGTTTAGAAGAAAATGATACCTGGTTTTAACAGCCCAAACCCAAAATGTTTCAGGTCACAAAAAAAAAAAAAAAAAAAAAAAAAACAAAAACACCACCTCAGCGTGGGTATTCTAGCAAGGATCTGAAAATTAGGGTTTTTTTTACCAGTTGAAACTTCACACTTACAAGGAAAGCTAGAAAATTGAAACAGCTTTTCTCTTACTTTTCTCAAGTAAAATGGACAAACACAATTAGAGACATGACAATTTTTCACCTTCCGCTGCTGAACAGCATCGTTGGGCAGTTTGGCTTAAACAGCAAATGACTGACACACCGAACAACATAGGGTCACATTCAAGTTTCAGAATTAGTTGACGGAGAAGCTACCCCTACCTGCTACACACACAGCTTCCGCAACAGTGTTCTGAATAGAGACATAGAGGTGAGTAGTCAGGCTCCTGAACATTTGCTGCATACAGTCTGTTTCCTTGGGTTTGCTGATGACCGGCGGTGCAACTGATCAGGCCACTGACCTGATGCTATAACATAGATTTCTTATACATACAAGAGAATAATGATATGATTTTTCCCAATGATTACTGTTAGTATTGTACAAACTTCTCAACATAGAGTTGTTAGCATGATTGCCTAGACCATAGCAAACTGTTGACATGTGACACAGTGATAATAATAAGTCCTTTTCAAGATGTCCAGAAACCTGGCCCCTTCGCCCAAGATGAGTCATTAATCTATAGTAGAGTATCTTTTCACATCTCCATTGTGGTGATTTGAATACAAATACCCTCCATAGGATCATATATTTGAATGCTTGGTCCCCCATTGGTGGAAATGTTTGTGAAGAATTAGGAGGTGTGGCCTTGTTGGAAGAGGTGTGTCACTGGGGTTGAACTTTGAAGTTTCAAAAGTTCATACCAGTCTCAGTTAATTTTTTTTTCTTTTTGCCTTGTACTTGCAGACAAGGATGTAAAGTTCGCAGCTACTGCTGGAGAACCATGCCTGTTGGCCTGTTGCCATGCTGCCTGACATGATAGTTCTAGATTCTAAGCCTCTGGAACTGTGAGCTCCAGTTAAATACTTTCTTCTATAAATTACCTTTGTTCTGGTGTTTTATTAGAACAATTGAAAAGTAGCTAAGACTTCCATTCAATGCTAAGTGCCATATACTTTCATGACTATGACCTGAATAGTAAGTCCGTTTATAATTTGAGTCATATGCAAATGTTCATTTAAGGTACCCTTCAATTAAGACATTGTTCCATAAGCAGTTTCCTAAATGAAGGGACTTAGAAAAGCAGTATTCATTTTTTTTCTTTAACCCAGTGATTCCTGGTGCTCTTCATATATGAGAGTAAGACCTTCCCGACATCACAACAAAATCCTTGTGATGCAGTTAGAAAGACTCAATTCTCATCAGGTAGATAGATTGTTGATAGATAGATAGATAGATAGATAGATAGATAGATAGATGATTGACAGATAGATAGATACATAGATTGATAGATAGACAGATGATTGACAGATCGATAGATAGATAGATAGATAGATAGATAGATAGATAGATAGATAGATAGATAGATAGATAGATAGATAGGGAGAGATAGAATCTAGCATAAAGCTTGCCTTGGTGTGAGTGCCTCATAAATATTTGTGGAATGAATGCATCTGATGGGTGTTTCCCACATATCAGATATAGTTACAAAATATTCAGGTACTTTTCCTTTCACCTCTCATTTGTCTGTGAGCAGATGCTATTGGAACTGGAATCCACATTCTCAAATGAGGACAACAAAGTGGTGGGAAGTTTAATGCCACTTCTCGCTTACACAAGCAGTTCTTGATCCAGGGATCAAATAAACAGCAGCGAAAGTCCTGAGCAAAGACATTCCCATCATACAACTGCATGTGGACTAAAAAAAAAAATAACCTGAAGGAATGGTAGACACCCAGTACGAGGTATCACAGTTATTGAATGGAGAAGATAAAAACCAAGAATTTAAATCGCAACCTTTGGCTAACTGATATTGATCCTCCCAAATCAAATTTGAACCACCTGGAGTTGTGATATGTCAAGGCTGGGATCAAGAAGGAACCAAAGAAGTGATAATGAACATGGCAAAATTAACACTAAGTGGTACATAAAAGAGAGCCTGTCACTAAGCTGGATTCTGTGGGTGCCACTTTCAAATCAGGAAAGAACTGCTAAGCAGATATAAGGAGGCAGAGCAAAGGCTAATAAAACCTCTCATCAGCAGGGCCAGGAAGGGCTGAGCAAATGCAGCAAAATGGAACACACTCCTGCAGGAAATGTTGTTTTGATTTTCAGAAAATACAACTTAAGGACCATCTGGAAATTCTCATAGTTAAATGAACGTGGGTAAACACAAATGCTTTATTTCATATTTTATAAAATGTGATTGGTTTACAAAGAGGATATAAACACTAAGAATGGGCTCTTGCTTGCATTTTAAAGTGGTTAATATCACAAGGATGCATCAAGAAGTATCACAAAAGACCTGGAATTTTAATAATTTGGAGAGAGATTTTTGAAGCACAAAGGCAGGGGGAGGGATTAGATTCTTGATATCCAGTTCTCATCACACCAGGAATCTCATATTAATGTTTGTTAGGAAAAGGAATCCACCCTAATTCCTGCTGCCTTAATGTTGAACAGAAATGTCAATATGTTTTATTCAACCTTTTAGTTTTCCTCATAAGGTAAAATCTGCCTCAGGAATCTCAGGCTATGACAACCTTCAAACGTTAAGAAAAATATATTTATCTTTTATAATAATTTTATAATTACTAACTTGAAACACAATTCACAATACACCTTTACATATAGCATTTTGTGTATGTGGAAATATTTATATAAAAATACATTGAAAGTCTTTAAAAGTATTTTTCAAAAGGTTAAGGAAGTAAAATGCCATTTAAAAAATAATGTTTTGTTTTTTTTTTATGCTGCACCAGAGGACTTTGAAGCAGGTTCCCTTCCATCTCTATCCATCTACTCTGCACACAGTCAGGATGCACGTGATGAGAAGACATGACAAAACCACAGAGCCTGGACAGCGATGGATAGAAATAATTTGATAATTATTATCAAATATTATAATAGAGGATGCAACCTTTGCAGCCAAAGAAAGCTTTAGAGAATCCTCAAAGATGAACTCGATGCTTGAGGGGAGAAGGAGGAGAAATTTGATTTAAAAAAATTCATTAAACTTTTATAATTCAGAAAGCTGTTCTTGAACATATCAGAAAATGGGGATCACTCTCTCTGCTACTCTCTATGGCCATACCTAGGTTTGCATGTAAACACACACACACACACACACACACACACACACACACACACACACCTCTAAATGGAATTTGTCACTATAGAATATTTAAAATCCAGACTTGCTGCATTTAAAATGTATGGAATTTATTTTTAAACCAGCCATATCTGAATTCAATGCCTTATATTTTGAGTTTTAATTCCAATCATGCTAATTTTAAGTCACAAACATATATCTGCCGGTAATGAAGGTTGTTTAATTAGGTCCAGATAAAATAGCTCCAATTCTGTTTCTGATCCACCTGTCAAAGCAAATCAGTCTTTTACATGGCTAAAAAAAAAACAAATTAGACTAGCTGATGACTTTTTGAATATTCAAGTAGACGCACCGAGGATAAATCCAAACTGAACTTGTGACTGAACAAAAGCCTAAAACGTGACCTAGAGATGAAGAGATCTTGTTCTGCCAAAAGCAGATTTGCAAGCCGAGTTTTCCCACTATTCTGACGTCAAGGAAAAGGTGCTAAAAGGGATGAGAGATGACAAAAATGAAAGAGCATATCCCTACAAGAAGTAAAATCCCCTGGTTTAGGGCAATGCAATTCACCATCCTGACACTATAAACACAGACATCGAGAAAGACGGTGATTGGGAAGGCTGTTAAGTATTTTCTCGACCAAGGAAATTCCAAAAGACGAGATCTCCTCACCATAGCCTCTAGAGCCACCAGAGAAGTTAGTTCCAAGGATTACTAAAGGTAGAAGAACAACACCCCTTTTACAAGTTAATACAAATGACTTCTGAATCTTTTTGCCTGTGAACCTAGTTTAATTATGTAAAAGCAAGGCGGATGTCAGTGTAGATCCAAATAAAACAAGAAGTAAAGGCGTTTGAAGTTGACATCGTGGCCAGGTGAGCTAAGATGCTTTAAACAAGAAGATATCTCTCTCATGCTTCCATGAAGTAAGTAGCATAGCCCCCTTCTTGAACACTCTCTTTGATATGAATCTCATAATCCTCTCAGGCAAAGAATGATGCAGATAGCTGGTCACAGATTGAACCATGAGCACAAATAACAAATCACAATTTTTTTTTAGGATGATTTTTTTCAGGTTTTATTGTCTCAGTGAGAGAAAGTTGACCAGCACACCCCACTGACAAATTAACTCAAAATGGATAGTAAATATAAATGAAAAACCAATAAAATAAAATAAAATAAAATAAAGTGGTTACTAAAATAATTCTACTTGGGATATAAAATTAAAGGAAATATATTTGCAAATTGACTTACAGTATTTCTTTTTTTGTTTTTTGTTTTTGTTTTTGTTTTTTTTTTGATTTTTTTCGTGACAGGGTTTCCCTGTAGTTTCTAGAGCCTGTCCCAGTACTAGCTCTTGTAGACCAGGCTGGCCTCGAACTCAGAGATCTGCCTGCCTCTGCCTCCCGAGTGCTGGGATACAGTGTTTCTTTATCAGAAAATTTTACATGCCATACAAGTCTCCCATCTGTGGGTAGTACTATGTTTCTTCTATACAGTGTTATTGAGGCAGCTACCATCCCTGATTTTTACTACCTCGAAATTTTTTAGAGATATGTGTTCTAGGATATAACAATATGACCGTGCTTTAATAAGTACCCTTGTATAAACGGCTCCATTTATGCGTTCACATATCCAGTATCTTCTTAGATTATTGACACTGAAAGGAGACTGAGATCAACAGAAGTGAATTAGCTGCGGAGAAGAACGTTCAGGTCAGGCGTTCAAGTCCTGTTCCTCCCCGTACCCCTCTGTTGTCACACTTAGCTGCCTACGTGGACAGCTTTTGAAGCTGAAAGGAACAGAGAGAGGGTAAATGGAAATGACTTGACAGTTGAAGGTCCCTGTCCTAGAATTGATGCCCTCAAAATGATTTGTCACATGCTGTTTGGGTGGTTCCTATGTGTTACCAGGTCAACGGAGCCATGTAAAGCCCAGGGTAACTGGGTAAGAGAAGCATCAGAAAACACTAAAAGAAAGTGCAAAATGACTCTTTGGTGAAAACTAAGGCTCTTTTGTTTCTTGACATGTCTGATAAAAATTCAAAAAAAAATAATAATGATCTTGTACTAATTCTGCTCATTGGGGAGCTGGGCTTTCTATCATGGGACATCAGGAAGATATTTTCTATCGATTAATGGCCTGAAAATAATCTCTCTCCTAGGTAGATATTACATTCCATGGGCCCTAAACTTCCCAGATTGCTTATCTGGTTTCCTAGAAGCCCTGACTCAAAATTAAATAAACATTTTATAGAGATGTATTTAAAAGATACAGCTTTGGGGGAGGGGAGAGGCAGGGAGGAGGGGAGTAGAGAAAAATGTAGAGCTCGATAAAAATCAATAAAAAAGATATAGTTTTGAGTGAAAATAAGTAAATTTTATATGCTGGATTGTGAGTAGTTAACGTGTGAGTGCCCTGTAAACTGTAACAGTGCTGTCGTTTTAAACATGGAACACGGAGTCCCCAGCCCTGATTTGCAATCCAGATGTATGCACCTGAGTAGAGTCACCTAAATATGGAAGCAGATCATTCATCCTCCTTGGGGTTTTCCCATGAAAGAAAAATGCAAACTGTGGCTACAAACTCTGGGTTTACCAGAATGACTCGAACTTTTTTAAAAGCCTGACTTTTCACAATAAGAGATCAGCTATTGGGACTGAGACACGACACTGCCCCCTTACCACACTGACAGGCTCTAACACTCTTCCCTTGTGTCACAGCCTCTAGAAATATGGTCTCTGGAAAGTACCTAAGTCAAGATGGAGATCCCTCATGCATGGGTTTAGTACCCTAGATCTCTCTCTCTCTCTCTCTCTCTCTCTCTCTCTCTCTCTCTCTCTCTCTCTCTCTCTCTCTCTCTCTCTCTCTCTGTGTGTGTGTGTGTGTGTGTGTGTGTTCATGTGTGTGTGTCTGTTTTTCTCTCCCTCTTTCCTCCTTTTCCCCTTCTCTCTTTCCCTCTTTTCTACGTCCCTGTCTTCCTAACTTCTTCCCCTTCCTCCCTCTCTCCCTTGGCACAGTAGGAAAACATAACTATCAGGAAGATGGTCATCCCTAGAGCTCCACTCAATCAATGTTGGATCTTGGGTTTCCCAGCCTCTGAAAATGTGAGAAACAAGTTTCTATTGTTTGACCTCCCTGTCTATTACATGTTAAAGTAACCCAATCTAGGATGCATCTTGTGCTCTAGTGAAAATACATATTCTGGTTATTTAAAATATAATAAACACTTTATAAACCAAAGGCAGAGCCCTCCTATTCATGCAGATTGCAATCCAGTTAGGGAAGTAGACAAACTATATACACCAAAGAAACAATGTAAGGAAATTCACTAAAGTGCCAACAGATAAAGCTAACTATCAGTAGTATGTGCCCACAGTTAGTTATGCTGTTCCATTGTCTTCATGATAAAGCTCTCAGAAGGTTTATTAAGAACTACCTAGACTGGATGAGGAAGTAGAAAGGTCTGTTTAACATATCTATACCTCAGTCACCTCTTTATAAAACAAATGTAATGATATCCATTTCACAAAGATGTCAAGAGATTAAATATAGATATTTAGGACAATGCCAAGAACATGAGTACTGTGCCAGGGGCTGCCAACCACAGTGTGAGACCACCACCTCCCATGACCACTTTGTCTTAAGTGGGATTCAATTTTACAACATCAAGAAATGAAGGCTTGTTTATCATTCTTTGCATATTTTTCATGTTTCCTTCTGTGGAATACATACGTATACGAATCATTGGCTACTCAGGAGGAACAATAGCTGTGCAGTCCTATCCCCCTAGTACCAGAGGAGATGAAGGAGAAGCAGCAAGGCTACAAAGTCACAAGCAAGCAATTCCACCCGGGGTCTGTCTCTAAAGCTTTCTTTGCAACTCAGTTTTCTGCAATGAAAGGTGCTGTATAAGCAAAAAGAAAATATTATTAGTATTAATAAAAATATTTCAGCCATGCTGCTTCTTGCATCATATGTAATTCATTAGCAACAGTTCACAGGCAAGGCAAAAATTTCATGTCAAATAATGTTTTATGGGTCTTTAGAACATTAGCCTCCCCGGGTGTCTCTATATCATGATGAGACCTCCCCAGGAAAGGGGGACAGGCCGAGAAGGCTTTCTGAAGCCCTTTCTTTCTCAGACTCACTCAGGAAAACCGAAGTTTCTCCTTCTTATTCGGCAGCCCCACAGGGGCAGGAAGCTTAGGTGCCTCTGCAATGGTACGTGTTGCATTGTTCATGAAAATAGGATTTATAATGATGTTAACTTAAAAGAAGAAATTAAATATAAAGAGGTTAATGAAAGGTTTCAGTCATGATTACAGTGCCATGATCAATCAAAGGCCAGAGAAGTAGCTGTTTTACAATTAAAATACCCCAACACATTGTTATTTATCACCACTGCACATTGCAGCAGTGGGCTACAATTAATTGTATAAATCACCCTGATGAACTAAATTCTGAAGTTCCCTTTCTGCCAAATAAGATGCCTGTGTTATTGTTAAAACTGATGAAAAGACATTTTCTGATATTCTGATTTAAAAAAAAAACCCTCTTATTTAAAAAGATCTTTTATTCAGAGATTATAGGGAAAGCTCTAGGCAGGAAACTTTAGTGATTATTTCAAAGCTCATTAGATTTCAAGGATGGATATATACCTCTCATTCAGACGTATAATAGCATTTCCACAAAGGCTTATGAAAGGGTGAATTAATTGGGCCTGTGCTTGGTAGCCATTCACTCATTCATTCATTCACCCATTTATTAAACCAGTACTTAGTGGGTGTCTACGAGTGCTAGACAACCAGTCAGACTCCAGAGCATAGCACTCATGATCTCTAGCCTCCTGTATCACATAGTCTGGCAGGGAAGACAATAATAACCAGAAATGTGGAGAATGCAAAAACAAGGTATCATAGAAACATAGAGTTGGAATTGCCAGTGGAAAATGGACATTTCAACTAAAACCTGAAGCAAGAAGGAGGTAGAATTGGGCTAGTCACAGTAGGAAATACTCAGGCAGAGAAAGTAGCCTGTACAATTTATCACAGTTGTATTACGAAGCCCAGACCATTGTAGGCACACAATAAACATTTATGCAATAGATGGATGCTGATTGTTCTGTTCCTGGAGGTTCTTGTCCTCTCATAAACAAAGTCATTCTCTAGCAATTGATGGTCCCCTTGGACAAGGCTCACATCACCTCCTTTGCCTACTGATGTTCCTGCACAGAGAAAACAAAGATGAAAGTTCCAGGTTAGAAGTCAAAGGGAAGTGACACAGAAGAATAACCAAAAATCCAGGTGCAGAAGAACGAGCCAAGCATCCCTGCCATGAGGTGTGGGATTGTTGGGGCATTATGGTTTGCTTTTCCTGTTAGGGAGCTGTGCTGCCTCTCTCTTACAGCAGCATGCAGTAGGTTGATCCACACCCTGTAGAACGCAACAGCCAAAGACAGGGAGTGAGCACTGACATCAGTCCAGACTCCATCTCCAAGTTAAACACTCTAGTGTGGAGCTGTCTCCTCAGAGAGATGGCATCTCTTCCTGTCCTGTCCTCCCACTGAGGCTGCCTCTTATTACTTCCCTTTAAGTACCATGGGAACTCTCTCTCTCTCTCTCTCTCTCTCTCTCTCTCTCTCTCTCTCTCTCTCTCCTTTTGTATTTCTTTTGTCCCTGATATGAGAGATGCAGAAAATACTAGTTTCATATTTACACTAAAGCACTCACTCAAAAGAATGAAAACAGTCTACACCAAACGACATCACTGTAGAGGGAAAGGTCACAGCTGTTCTGAGGATGGAGAAGATGTGACCAGAACCAAGGATTCTGTGGTTCTTTGCTAGGTGGCAGTCTCTTCTTCTATAATGGCCCCCGGGGTGGATGGCATTGCTGTGAAACTTTCTTCCTCTGCAGCTCAATCCTCTAACCTTGACACTTGAAGACTACAGACGTAACCAGAGTTCAGGCCAGCCGCATGCGTTCCTCAACCAAACACCTTGTAACTGAGTTGAATCATTTTAAGTTAAAGCCCTACTCTTATGTTTAGGCTTTGCACACAAAACAGAAGTTTGAGGGTTTTGTCACTGCCTTTAGGGAATTTACATAGAGTAAAAGAATGTGGAAATAGACGTTTTCTCCTATGAGAATACAATAAAAACTGTTTAAATGCACAACAATGTGTGAATTTAGTGAAAATACACTTCAATGTGTGCAAATATAACACCAAGTAAATGCTTGTCAAAATAGGGTGATCATTCATTCAATATATTATTGCAATAGAACTTCAAGGTAATATTGTACATTTAGGCAATGCTCAGACTTTTGTGTGCATGCTGTGTGCAAATTAAATAGATCCCAGTGAAAAACAGTTATTTTCCTAAAATCGGGTACAACCCAGAGTGTAAATCAGGCTGTCTCAATCAGAGCTGTGTTCTCTTTATATAAAGCACAAACTAGAAAACAAAGGAGGAAGGAAAAGAACAGTTAAAAGCTGTGTGTTCCTCATGCTTATGAACTTGTGAGACCACAGGGACACTGTGGCAATTCCAGGCAGGATTATTTTAGCTACGTTATTACAAATATCCAACAGAAGGGAAATGTGGAGGATGAGAGGTGCCGACAACATGTGGTAGTTAATTGAACATATAATCAGAGCTGCAATACTGTGGCGGCTCTGGATTATATCAACAGGCATAATGATGTTTCTAAAATTATGCACCTACAATTATCCCTTAAAGGTAGGTGATAAATGAATTAACTAAGTACCGGAGGTACAAACCTTCAATATTTAGAAATTGACTGCTGTGGAGCATACAGGAGCAGCGTCAGGGCAAGAAATCACCATTCTTAGTGATTTTTGGCTTCTTAAGCCTTGCAGGAGTTTTAGGAAGCAGTTGTACAATTGCTTCATGCAGTTGTAATACTCTGAGAAGAAGGAAATGAAGAATTCATAAATTAGCTCTGGCAAAAGGGGGGCACAATATCATACAGAGACTTTTCAAAAAGCACCAAAATAAGCACCATTTCCCTAAGCAATGGCTTATAAAGGTTCATTTCTTCAGTTGAAAGGAGGTCATTTATCTACCAATACCTATCATGGTATTTAAGTATAAGGGCGTTGAGGAAAAAGGCTAACCAAGCTTCAACAAACGGTGATTCCAAATGTGAAGACGAATATGGCAAAGTGAGAGGAGATCAAACAGCAGGTGCCATAAGCATCACTAATTGACACTTTGTGTGCTTGGAAGACCAAAGGTGGAATCTGGTCCTTGGCATAGAGGAGCTAGCATGGAAACTCATGCCTGACTCTTGTCTCACATCCTGGGTTCTCTCTAGAAAAGCAAACAGGTCCAGTTTTCAACCTCTGTTGAGTTAATTTTCCCAACTTCAAAACAGGAATGAAAACTGCTCCAAAGATCCTTCTCTTGTTGTAAAACAAAACAGTTAAATTTAATGTTGACTTTGGTGCATGGCATAGCGTGGGTGCCCAGGGAATAGACACCATCACTGTGGTTATTACTGGGCCTCCGGCAATCATGATGTATGTGTGCTTTACACAGCTAGAAATGCTTCAACTTTCTAACAACACCAGATGAATCTCCAAATCCTGTTTTGGATGTGAAATGCCCCCCAGTGATTCATGAATTTGAAAACTTGGTCCCCATCTGGTAGCACTGTCTAAGAATCCAGCAGAACCTTTAGGGGGTGGGCTCTAGCCTAAGGAAGTGTATCCTTGTGAAGGCAGGCCATGGGGTTTATAGTCTGCTTCCCATTTTTCTTTCCTCACTTTGCTTTTGTTCTCCCAAGATATAAGAAGGGGAGGCAGCCCGCAGGATATTCCTGTCACCATGTGTCTTAGTTTCTTTTTTTAAAAATTTATTTATTTTATTTATTATGTATAAAATATTCTGTTTGTGTGTATGTCTGCAGGCCAGAAGAGGGCACCAGACCCCATTACAAATGGTTGTGAGCCACCATGTAGTTGCTGGGAATTGAACTCAGGACCTTTGGAAGAGCAGGCAATGCTCTTAACCTCTGAGCCATCTCTCCAGCCCAAGAGACACCATGACCTCAGCAATTCTCATAAAGGAAAACATTTGATAATTGTGGATAGCTTACTGTTTCAAAGGTTTAGGCCATCATCTTCATGGCAATGTTTAGCAGACATGGTGCCAGAGATGTAGCTGAGAGTTCTCTATCTTGATCCGCAGGCAGCAGAAGCAACTGTGTATCACACTTAGTGTAACTTGGAGTATAGAAGACCTCAAAACCTGCCTTCCACAGTGACCCACTTCCTCCAACAGGGCCACACCTACTCCAACAAGGCAGCACTTTCTAATAACACCCCTAGTGAGGGGCATTGATGTGGGATTCCCTTCTGTATGCTGTGAATACAATTGGTGAATAAAGAAACTGCTTTGAGCCTATAGTGGAGTAGGGCAGAACAGAGGTAGGTAGAGAAAACTAAAGTGAATGCTTGGAGGAAGAAGGCAGAGTGAGGAGAAGCCATGGAGCCACCTCCAGAGACAAAAATGCTGAAATTTTGCTGGTAAGCCATGACACTCATGGTAAAATATAAAATAATGGAGATGGGTTAATTCTAGATATAATAGGTAGCTAGCAAGACATTTAAATAATTGGCCAAGCAGTGATTTAATTAATAAAGTTTCTGTGTGGTTATTTTGGGAATTTGGGTGGCAGGAAACAAACAAGCGGCCTCCTACAACAAATTGGTGCTCCAACATGGTTGACAATATCCAAGGAAAACCTGAGAGGACTTGGCAAGAAATTATAGACACTAAAAAACAAAATTTAGCTGCATTTTTTTTCATATGGGCTCTACTTGCTGGTGGCAAGCTGCAACTCCTTTAAGAGAGGATTTCCTGATTCAGTGGTAGCAAAAATAAAGCCACACAACTTTGAAACAGCTTCCTGGGCCATGCTGCCAGCACAACCACTGGCTCTTTCATGAGACTGAGCATTTGAATAAGGTTTTATTAGCAGAGTGCTACAACTTGCTTAATGGCAACATAGACCCTCTGTATGCTTGAAAATGGGGCAATGTACATGGCTCTCAGATGCAGCAAACATGTCTCCACCATATTGGATTAAGCAGAGCAAGCAGGCAGGACTGTGGAGTTTGTCTTAGTCATGCCCACTTAACATTTAAAAAAGTGTTCCTGAAAAGATAATTACCAGTACACAATAAAGACAAATTCAGATGGAGAAGACTTCTAAATGGGTCACAGTGTTGAATAAATGTATGTAGGCTTGGGAGAGAGAAGAAAAAGAGTATAGAGAGTTGGGGAAAAAGTAAATAATTAAAAAAATAAAACAAAGGCTTTAAAGAGACAGAGTACAGACAGTCATAAATTACAAGGGATAAAGAAAAATAAGCCACATAAAGATAGAGAGTCTGGATTATGTATACTATTGCATTTTCTTTAAATTTTTTGAATGTGAAGGAGCTAAGTAAACAACATATATACTTTAAAGGTATCTGGACTTTAGAATTTGAGTCTAAGAATATGTTAGTTTAGAAAAGATGTTCTTTTATTTTCACAGATGATGAGAACCTGTGTACTCCTTCCAGACTAATATGGTTTGATGGACCAAGACTCCCTGAAAGGTTGCCATGAACACCCCCAAAAAGCAGGAAGCAGTTTAGAGAGGACTATTCCCAAATTCCCAAATATTGTCTATAAATGTTTGTTTATATTTAAAAGGGGGATATGTTATAGAGATGAATATTTTGCATTGGTATGAATCTTGCCTTGCTTTATTGATATGAATTTAAGATCAATTTTGTTATACTGTATATATATATATATATATATATATATATATATATATAAAATTCTGTTCTTGATTAAGATATTATGTTTGTATAGCTCATTTAAAAATGTAATGTATAATTAAGAAATATAGGTTAGTAGATAATCATCTATAATAGTCAAGCTTCTAGTCATGTTAATTAGAATTTCTAGATGGATAGATATGTATTTCAGATGGATAGGCATTCTTCAAACCTTTCAAAGACTACAGAATATGGTATTTAAAGTGTTTCAAGAATTGAGGACTTTTCATGACAGTCAGATACATCTTCTCCTAGCAGTACCAATCTACTTCAAGAGGAAGATGAACATCAAAGAGGCTCCTTATGGAGTTTGTTAGTCATTTGGGCAAGAAACTGCTCTTGCATGGACTTCTTGATGGTATGCTATGTGAACTGGACATGCAGGACCCATGGAAAATAACTGCTGAACTTGCCTAAAGGTAAGATGATCTTTTGGGGTTTCTGCTACATGAAATACCCTGCTAGACATTCTGCAGGATAGAGAAGAAAGCGACTGACAAACTGTCAATATAGGCAGAACTGTCTTTGAAATTTCCTGCTTCATGGAATAGTGTGCCAGATACTATGGGCCTGTAGGCTGAAGATGGATGTCCCAATGGTACAGAAGAACTTGGGTGACTGCACAGGCAGCAAGATGTCTCTGTCAATTCTAGAGTTTTGGAAATTGCTTACAATGTACTTCCTGTTTACTTAGGTAATATTATATCCTTCTGGAATATTTGATGAAGTTGAAGAGTAGATAGTAATAATATAGGTTTTCTTAGTTATGATAAGAGATAAGATAGATATAACTATAATCCTTACTTAATACCTGTTTTGCTATATGTAATTTTAATACGTTAAATTTAAAACCTTCCTTTTTATTTAAACAGAAAAGGGAAGTGATGTGGAATTCCCCTCTGTATGCTGTGAATACCATTGGTGAATAGAAAAACTGCTTTGAGCCTATAGCAGAGCAGGGCAGAACAGAGGTAGGTGAAAAAAACTAAACTGAATGCTGGGAGGAAAATGGAAGAGAGAAGAGAAGCCATGGAGCCACCTCCAAAGACCAGACTCGCTGAAACCTTGCCTGTAGGCCTCATGGTAAAATATAAAATAATGGAAATGGGCTAAATCTAAATGTAAGAGGTAGCTAGCAATATGCTTAAGTAATTGGCCAAACAGTGATTTAATTAATAGTTTCTGTGTGGTTATTTTGGGAGTCTGGGCAGCTGGGAAACAAACAAGCAGCCTCCTAGAACAGGGCATTTTTTTTCAAACCACTACAACATGGTTTACCTGCCACTATGATGGACATTGCCTCCTAATACTGAGAGCCAAAATAAAGCCTTTCTTCCATAAGTTGCTTTTTATCAGGTATTTGGTCACAGAAATGAGAAAAGTAGCTAATGCACTTTACTTTATGATGTTTTATAGAGAGAGCACACAGACATCAATCTCCTTTGTTTGTTTACAGCACTTTGGTGACTGGTCCATCAGCCATGATAAACAAAGAAATAACAAAGATCACCCACTGCAGCCGTTCATATAGAATACTGGATGGGTAGATAAGTTAAAAAGTAATTATTCAAAAAGGAGATAGACCTCTTCCATGTCATACTCGTCCGTGCTAGACGGTGGGCATTATTCTAGATAACTGACAACTGACTGTGCTTCCAAAGATTTCTTTAAAATGGGAAGCTCTTTGTGGTATCTGTAAGATTTGATTAGAGGGCCTCTATAAGCACACATCTAGTTGAACCAAATGAGAGATAAATTAACCTATAAACAGCATGCTGTTTCTTGTGGAATCCTCTAATGGCCTGATTTAGGATATCAGCAGATGGGAGGTCAATGCCCAGTGCTTTCAGAGTTCAGCCTATTCATTACAATCAGGCTCACCATGCCACAGAGAGGGTCTAATGAAATACACTCCCACAAACCTCACGGGGGGGGAGGGGAGGCAGCTCAAGTGTGCACAGGCACAAGGTGAAGGGGGCAGGCAGATGGTGATTCTGTATTTCTAGACAGGTAGGGGTCCAAACAGAGCCACTGCACATTTACTGAGCTGTGTTGTTTCAGGGAGTGTCTCTCACTGAGACATCTTACCTGGAAGCTCCTTTAAGCTTTTAGCAGAAATCCTCTAGTTCATGTTTTTTTAAAAAAAGTACTGTTTGTCAGTAGTTAGTGTCCTTGAACATCAGGGCTCAAGTGGGAAGAGAGACATTTAAAATGTGCATGATTTCATTGACTCTCTCCCCATCTCAGCTGACAGCACATCCCAGCGCCTTCTTCCAGAGTCTGGGGGTGAAAATGCACATACTTTGAAACCTACAAAATCATAGTTCCAAATAATAGAACTTACATGCTTGCAGAGTTTTGATTTTTTTTTACCAAAGTACTTTAGAGGCCTGAAAAAAAAAATACCTGCTTTTGTGTCCATGATCACTGACACACACAGAAGAGCTTTGTAAGTCTGCGAACCAAATTAATAACACCACAGCAAGAAAATATCCACTTCCAGCACATGTCCATTTCATCACAGGAGGCTTGCTGTCTCGGAAATGGTCAGTTTCGTACAGTGTTAGTGGAGGAAGGAGAAGGCTGCCTTCTACATGTGCTGTGCAAGGGATGGATGCAGGGGTACACAGTGATGAGTGTGTCAGTTGTCTCAGTGAACTGTAGAGAGTACCAAAGCCTGGGTCTTTGGTACTGTATCTCATGAGAACCCCTGCTGGGGTTCATATGATCCTTCAAATAATCCTTCTAAGTTTATATCAGTTCTTCACTTATGGATTCATTCAGGTGGAAGATGCGGGGAAATCCATCTTATTGAAAATTCTAATGCAGAATGAACAGTTTCTCAGCAAGGCTTTTGGGACAATGGTCTTGTACTTTGTAAAGATTTGTCACTTGTACTGGCTTAATAAAATGCTGATTGGCCAGTAACCAGCCAGAAAGCATAAGCGGGGCAACTCAAAAAGGAGAATTCTGGGAAGAGGGAAGGCTCAGGCTGCAGTCGTCACCCAGACACAGAGGGACCAAGATGAGAATTTCTCACTGATAAAATGTACCAAGCCATGTGGCTAGCGCAGACAAGAATTATAGGTTAAGATGTAAGAGTTAAGCAATAAGAATCCTGAGCTAATAGGCCAACCAGTTTATAATTAATGTAGACCTCTGTGTGTTTCTTTGGGACTGAATGGCTGCCGGAGAAGGCAGGACAGAAACCTCTGTCAACAGGCTTTAAAAAAAAAAAAAACTTTTCTTATTTGATTATTAATGGCTCATATTTTTCACATAAGCACAGACATGCTTTTCACATGTTCTTTTCTATTTATGCCTGACACAAAAAGTCAGTCGATCAGAGCTAATTGTGATCAAGTGTAAAAGCTTAAAATCTGGGGCTGCAGAGAAAGTTCAATGGCTAAGAGCTCCTCCTGCTCTAGTTGATAACTGAGGGGAGGAGTTTAGTTTCCAGCACCCACACTGGGCACCTCATGACGACTTGTAACTCCATCTCCAAGGGATTTGATGCCCTCTTCTGACCTCTTCAGGCACTACGCCCACATGAACAAACCTAAGCACATAGATACATACACACTAATAAAAAAATAAATAAAATCAAAATCTTAAAAAGCACACATTAAAACTTGAAATCTTGGCATATGTTACCTGTTCTTTCTAAATAGATTGTTTTATCTAAAAATTCTTGCAGGTACATATATTTTTTCTTTCTTAAATATTTTAACTTGAATGAAATTTTTTAAGAGAACAAATTATTAATGGGGGTACCAGACTTTTTAACTGGTGAGTAATTACAAACAGCGGGCATAAGGAAGTCTCCCCTTTGATACTCCGTTATGATGCTTCAATTTCCAGCCCTTGACCACTGACCTTATCTCATAAAATGACCATTATCATATGCAGTGTACCTCGCATGTCCTCATCAATAAGCTTCTGCACCGTGATGCTTCTTGGCTCTTTAAAAGCCCTGGATGCTTCTCTGTGGTACTGAAAAGCTGTGGATATGCGGTGCCATGAGTAGCTTATGTGTCTTGCATGTTGCTTCTGCTGTTCACGGAAAACGATTGCTCTTCTTTCCTCTTAGTACGTAAGGGCATGTAGTCTTTCAATAAATACAACCTCAATAAACACTGTGTTTCCTACAGCTATGTTAGGTGCTGGATATAGAGAGGGGGCTAAAAATGCATTGGGACTCTGGGCCTCAAAACTTAGTGCAACTGAGAATACCAAGGGTATTTGACTTAAATGTTAGCAATTTTGTTGTATTTTTTAAATGTTACAAATTACTCTTTCTGAAATTTCTTTAATTTGTTGTGAAGTAATTAATAGTTTTGACTCATCCCAGAAGTGGGAGTTTTAACTATAGGGATCTACCATATGCTTATGCCTCTGACTATGACATGATTTCTATTGATATAAGCAACTGTTGAATAAACAAATATTTGAAAGATCTGATTTTACCTCATTAAAATAGCTTTGGTTGGAGCAGGGAAAACAGGAAGAGACCAGCTAAGAACACCAACAAAAATGTACCAAGCGATAGACAATAATAGCTATGAATTGTGAAATAAATGAACGTGTTTTAGCTTGTGTTCAGGGGAGAGAATGCAGGGAATTGAAACTGGTGTGTGTTGTCTACATACCTTTTATTCCATGAAATTAGTAATATCTATGCCTTGACTCACCTGTAGGAGAGGGATCCCAAATTCTGGCTTGTTGCCTCCATATTCCTCCCTGAACAACCAACCATCAAGGCTCCTGAAAACTATAGTTTTCAGTAAATGGTTCAGGTCCCAGTCACTGTTTAAACTTTTAGCTTGTTTTTCCTCCTACTGGAGACTTAAGCTGAATGTCAGAGAATCATAATGAGTTTTAACCCCTGTGTTCAGTACCTCAAATAAAACACACTCCACAGAAATCAAGCAGAAATGACATATAGAAGTCAAGCCATATATTGTACCTTTCCTGGGGAGATTCATGCAAATAGTAATAGATTTGGGGAGCATTGCAGCATCATAGGAGACAGGCCTGGTCCTTCTTCCAGAAATTGTGGACACTGGGGGGAATAGAGAGGAATGATAATGGAAGCAGATGCAGCTAGCGGCTAAAAATCTCTGAATTCAGCATCAGTCTTGCTTTCAAGGAGGCTTGTAGAAGGCAAAATTACTTTCACGAGATTGTGGAGGAAAGCAAGGATTTGGATCAATGGAAGAAGAAAGTCTTTTGGGGTTCACAAAAAGGAATGTATATGATATCAAAAGGAAGGTGATTTTAAATCTCTGCACTTGACAACATCTCCCCAGAGCAGTGATAAAGGCTAAGTACTTGTCACTTGACCTGTTACCTGCTGTGGAATCTGAGGCTCGGTCACTAGAGACAGTAGTGATGAGAAACCATTGGAAAAGGCTGTACTTCAGTCTGCATTTTAAACATTACTATCAAAAGGTAGAGAGGACAGAAATAAGTGAAAAGCATCATTTTGGAAAGATGAATACGGTGGTATTTCTGTAGAACACAAAGGGAACAGAGGGTCTGCCCTATGGAGGAACAGAAACCTGGAACTGCCTGGTGGCAACAGCCCAGAAAGAGAGTGATGGGCAACCGAGTTTTAACAAAGGAAGAACTTTTTGAACTTGAAGATGAGACTGACACGAGAAGAGAGAGGAGACAAGGAGTCCAAGATAAGTATAGGATTTGGAGTGGCTACAAAGAGGAAGATAGCAGGGCCAATGGTCCAAATGCAAGAAGACAGTTCTGACTCCTGTGAGGCTGAATTCTTCCAAATCTCGAGCCAACCATCTTTAGCCAAATGGCATAGCAGAGGGAATAATGAGACAACCATGTAAACTAACCAAGTCAGAATTTTAAAAGAAAAAAAAAAGGAAAAAAGATAGATAAGATGGATTCCGCCAAAAGAAAGCAACCCCAGATGTAGAGCCTCAGAATCAGGATGAAACCCAAGGCAATGTCAGAGTGAAAAGGACACAGGATGCAGGCACACGGTGATAATAATAGCTAGCATGATTTTGAGAGTTACTGTGTGGCAGGCATGATGCTATTTTGTCTTCACATAGATGTCTGTTAACTCCAATGATTTACAGATTAGAACAAGATGAAAGAAGGTTAAGTTACTTGTTTAAAGTCACAGTCTTTACTAGCGATCACAATTCCATGCTGTAGTATAAGTTTAACCGTCTGACCAGGTGACCACGGTATGGACCTTTAACCTCAGTACTTAGAGGCTGAGATGAGCATCTCAACATTGAGGTCAGCCTGGGCTCCACATTGAGGCCTGGCCCCTTCCCCACAAAGAGGGTTACTCATCAGCAAGGTGCTTATCTGAAAAGCAAGGGCATCAACAGGAAGGAGAAACTCGAGCCTGTTCAAGTAATGCTTCCTTGGCCAGAACCTGACTCACTGCCTCTGCCAGGACATTCACCCTTCCAGACACTCCACTAACAGTCAGAGAGAAAATGGTTTCAAGCCAGAGAAGATTTTTGAAGTACCTATGAATTTTGAAATACATTAAGGTACCAATGGAGGTACAGAGGACTCATGCAATGTACTCATTGAGACTCAAACATTTATTCTTTTTTGATTGGAACTATAATTTATAGCTTTCTCAAACTGCTTATCAGTTGCCTAAGATTTCACCTCTCACAATTGAGCTGCTTTCTGGTGTTCCACGGAAGCTTTTGAATGCAAAACCCATATATGATTCCATGTATTTTTGCTGCTTAAAATGTATATATATGTAAATTATAACTCATTGGATCCTTTTGCATCTGACATATAAATGCTGAATCAATGTGGGAAGCATCAAGTGTCTGCTTAAACCCAACTTGATTGTAACTAAATATAAAATATAAATTAGCATTTTACTCTTGGTTGTATTTATTGCTGTATTATATCATGAATTAATTAAAAATATATGTGTTTTAGAAACACCTAATTTACAATTCACCTGCCTATACATACCATCATAAGATCAATTATGTGAAAATTGAAAGATTTATACTAAGTTTTTAACAGAAAGTGGCATATCTTTATTGATTATGTTTTGGGTATATTATCAATTTTATCCCAGTATTAAGACTTTAAAAAGTATCAAATAACCAGGTTCCAAGATCTCTGTGTTCTGTAACATTGCCAAACATCATTTTTCTAGTCTACTGATGTGATTGACATGTAGGTATGATTCAAGGGGAAGTTGTTATTAATAGGAAGGAAAGTTATGACTATTGAATCATGACACTTCGCTGTTTTAAGTAATTTGCTGGCTCTGTGTTCTCAAAGGGAAGGTGGTGGAAATGGAGAACAGGTTAAGAAGCCTGTACCTTTTTGAAAAAAAATCAAAACACTAATGGAATGAGCTATTGAGATTTAAAATAAAATAAGTACTTTGGGGTGGAGAGTGTCAGGAAGGTACAACACCAAATCATACTCAGTTCCCAGATTCCCACTCCTACCCCTTCCTCGCCACCCCCATTTCTGGTTCCCGGAATGTGAACCTCCCACAGTTGTCACACAAATGAAAATTATGTCCACACGACTGACTATGAATAATCAAAGAAATTTCATTCGGTGAAATATGACTTAGCCACAAGCCCGAGACACAGAACTCTCTAAGCACAATGGCACAATGGCATGCACTACTGGGAGATACCCTATAACTCATTCTATTGGTTCCTTTTGTTCAAATGGAGAATTGATTAAATCACAGAGCACTGGAAGAAAAAAAATCTCAAGCTTAAACTTATTTAGGCCACTGAATGGTTTTTTTCTAGGCTATATCTATTCATCCACCTTTATCCACCCCTTAGAAAGTATTGGGCACTTTCATACATAAGAGCAGAGATGATGGAGGATGTCTACAGGTCTGTAAATGTACCACGAAGGTTAGAGGGGAAACAACTGACAGTATTCTGCCGTTGATGTAGCATCTTTCGTATCTAAGTAGCTTATTCCTCAAGTGTATTTGGATCCATCCCACCACCATAGGCTTAGTTTGAATTCTCAACCTTTATATCCCAAACTTAGAGCTGATTCTAAGCTTGATTCTCTGTCTGTTCCTACTTTCTCACACAGCTCCATCTTTCAAATTCAGAAGTATCAGTCATAAGCACAGTAACATAACTTTAACTATGTCATTTCTACTTAGTTACTAACCTTGTGATACTTCCCTTATCTAACTCATGTGTAGGAATGTTACATATGGTAGTACTTATCAAAGATATTAATTCATATGTTGAGATTAAAATTAGTATGGAATGCCTGGATAGTTACTCTACCAAAATCTCTCTCTCTCTTTGTGTGTGTGTGTGTGTGTGTGTGTGTGTGTGTGTGTGTGTGTATAGTAACATGCTGAGGTAATGCATGTCAGATACCAAAAAGAATTAAAAGTGGCCAGGAGTGACTTCATGATTTAGAATCTCCATGCCGGGAAATTAATGAGATTGCTGACAAAATTGGCACAAGAACTATACCAGTTTGGAGGGATAAAAGATTGGTTTTGGAATGCTGAGTCCCTACTGACAGAGAACATTAATGTTTGGGCATTTAATGGGCAGCTGAAGACCGACAACCAAGATATAGGATAAATAACAAATTAGAAGTACAGAAATTGTTCATTTGTTAATCCATTTATTTATCCATTCAATAAGTGTTTATTGAACATTGTCTAAATCTTAACCATTCTTCTAGATGCTGAGGAAAAATTGGCCACATAAAAGCACTCCAGTATGAACTTAATGACTATCCAATCAACTGTAAACAAAAAGCAATACAAAGCCACCACTATTGTGAAATTACACTGAATCTTCTGTCAGCCTGGAAGATATCCAGTGTGAATGCAATGTTGAGGTGTTCTTCATCTTGAAACAGTAGAGAATTGAACAGATCCCATGGACTTAAGAGAAGTGGGTAGGTCTGAGGCTCAAGGATTCTTCTAAATCATGATAGGGAAGTCTTTCATGAAAGAGAGACTTTGCACAGTGTCAACTGACACAGAAAGGATGAGAAAAAGTTGGACTCAGCGATTGAGAAGAGTCTGAGAGCCTTTGGAAGGACTTCTGAAGAAAAACAATAAACATTCAAAGAATTAGGGCAACCTTAATGGACTGGCATGGAAACTTGATGCTCAAGCCTACATGGCTGGAGAAGTCTGACCTAAGAAGTCAGCCAAATTAATAAAGTAAATGAGAAGTGGGGGTGCTAAGGGCATCTGAGAATCAAATTTTTAAATTGTATTTCAATTAATCTTCTAGTTAGTATACAAAATAACAGTTTTTATGATGAAATTTCTGTATATATATATGTATATATATACATATATATATATCATTGAACTTAGCTTATATTTGTCCTCCATTACCCTCCAAAAACAGATTTCTCAAAAGCTTGTATTACACATAAAAGTGGATGATACTGTGATATCAATGAACACTTTAAGTATTTCATTTAACTTAAAACCATCCATCTATCTTGGCAATTGTGGTTCCTTCCCTTCTTAAGTACGTGATCTTTTTTTTTACTGTTTAATCTTCTGGCCCTACCCTATCTCTCTGGGACTGAGAAAGGCTGGGGAAGAAGGGGTGCTTCTTTAATGCTTTAATTTTCAATTAAGTAGATAGCTAAAGACTTGTAAATAAACTAGGTGAGGAGTCTATTATCTGGTGTGATAATTTTAAATAGCTTAGGAAACGGGATAGACATGATGCCGTTGCAAGGTGCTTCAGTCTGAGCAGCCTGTAAAAAACATCTAATATTAAATGATGCAACCATGATATCAGAGAACAGCAGATAGTAATTGTTAGTACAAAATGAAATTTTTCTGCAATAAGATGAAACAGCACTGAGAAATCTCTCACACAGTCTCACTCTCCCCATCTTCTGTGGCGCATCCCATTGAATTATGTTTGCTGTGCACGTACAGGGCCATATAGATCATAAGCATCATCACAGGAGTGGTCCAGGACATCAGTGCATCTGAGCCATGGTTAGATGGTTCTCCAGGAAGAGCTGTGTGAGTGGGGGTTTCAAAAAGGAACAATTCTGAAAGAAGGTTTTTCTGAGGACTGGGTTATTTGGTTCAGTCATTACTTGGGAAAGAGGGGGAGGGGAAGCGGAGGAGAGGGAAAGGAGGCAAAGGGAGGAGAGGGGAGGGAAGGGGAGGGGAGAGAAAAGCAAGAGGAGGAAAGTGAAGGAGAGAGGACAGGATGGGAGGGAAGGGAAGGGAAGGGAAGGGAAGGGAAGGGAAGGGAAGGGAAGGGAAGGGAAGGGAAGGGAAGGGAAGGAGAGGGCATGACTGAAGGGGAGTGGGGGAAATGTGAGGAGGGGGAGGAATGGGAAGAAAAGAGAGGGTGGGGTATAGAGGGGAGAAAGGAAAGAAAACAGGCCATAATTGAGAATGAAAATGTACAAACCACTTCCTTTACATAGCAATGCAAAGACAGAAGACAATGAAAGACGCTATTTAGAGATTTACATAGATATATGTTCCTATAAGGCAAAGGCAGCTTATTATTCAGACTGGGACTTACTTTGTGGTCTTAGAGCATATCAAATCTTGTAACCACTCATTCTCAAAAAGAAATTTCTAGGAGTTAACTTGACAATGAGTATTCCACACCCTATTACAACTCTATTGTAACTTTCATGCATCCTTAATGTTCTTAACTAAAACACAAAAGAAACTTTCAAACATTCTACAACCTCAAACCGGGTGTGACAATGTCTGAAGTTAGATTTTCTGACAGCAGGAACCTAAGGAACAGTGGGAGTCTGTTCCACAGTTGTTGGACCAGGAGGTTACTATGTCCACTGGACCACCTCCTAGGGAGGCTTCTGAAAAAGGCACCAACATAAAATTCCTATATGATGAGCGATTCTCCATTCAAGCACTAACACAATAGGTACTTTCCTAACTTGAAAAATAATTGCTATTTTCCCTCCTGAATTGTATGTATCCAAAACTATTTGATTGACATGCAACAACTATCTTATGGTCTCAAATGATCCCAATCTGTCTATACACACAAATTGAAATATTGAAACAGGGAGCCTAGCCAGAAAAATTTTTATACCTGCCCCATCATCCGCTAGCACAGTATTTAAGACACCAGCTTTGTTTTAGTTTAAACTTTGTTTAGATCAGTTCTATCCTCTAACTTCTTGGGGAAATCATTTACATTGACCATCTGAGAAATGTAGGCAATAATTGCACCTAACTCATAGATTACATGAAATATTCATGTAGTACTTAGAGAAGTGACTGATCCAAAACAAACTGTGAAAAAGTTAAGTTGATATCAGAATATATTACTAATTTTTATTATTTACTCGGCAGTCAGTATGTTTTAAAATTCTTTTCTGGAATTACTACGCCAAGATAAACAAATCCAAGCCATCGTCTTTGGCAAGTCCAAGGTTGAGGATGAATAGGAACTATGCAGTGGGAGTTCTCAGTGGGGGCCACTGTGACTCGTTATATGACAGCATCTTTATCAGAATGACGCAGTCCAGGGGAGAATCTTTTCCAAGTCTCAGGCATCCAATTTTCTGCCAACACCTCCAGCGTTGTATACACACATTTTCCCGTCGTTTTTCACATATGTATCCTTCTTATAGGTGGATCGTCTATTGACCTGGAATTTATAGACACAGAGCTTGTCTGTTACCCCAGGGCCCCATCCCCGGAAGCTTAGTGCTCTACTGACTCGAGATATCCTTAGTATGCTACATGGTGAACTTGAATTTTCGGTTTGCACTGGGCCCACAAATTACTTAGCTGGTCATTCCTGGGACCTTGTGTTCTTGGTTTGTTATTTTTGTTGTTGTTTCTACAACCCTGGAAGCTGCTAAAAAGCTTCACCAACATTTCTTGAAATATTGTCATGTAGGAATAAATTAAATGAGCGAATGACACTAAATGCAGTCAACAAATGAGACTTTTAAATCCATACTTTTTTTTTCCATAAAGGGATGATGAGGAACCACACTAAGATTACAAGGCTTCAACATCTCAGCATTTCTTAGGATGTCAGCCTCCCAACAGCACAAAGCAAGAGGCATTGCCTTATGTTTAATCCCAGAACTCTCACCAGGCTGAGGAGTGCTAGGGAAGGGGATTGGTGGTGGGATGAGCAAGGTCTGCAGTATTCATTCTGATAACTAGATTCAGTCACATTTACTCCTTAAAGGTTATTAGTTATTTTAAATAATTTTGTTAAACGCTCGAGAGGGAAAATGAAGACATATTAATAAACACACAATTATGCAGGTTAGGGCAACAATGCAGTGCTGGTCATTCAGGAACCTCGTGCTAATTTTAATTAGCTGCTTTCCCTTGCTTTCAGATGTAATTAAAGGAGCTTAGTTGTGCTCAGTGATGCAAGCCACCTTATTTAATCACTAACATTATTTCCCTGAACTATTAATGATTTTCAAAACGCTTGTTTATGCAGAATTAGAACAGTAATTACCTTACCAGTTAATTTTGTACCTTCACATTTCACACCTAGCTCAAACGTCATTCATTTACCCCAGCCTCTCTGTCAAAACAAAGAAATGCTTGTTCTAAATGTGCTTCTGAGTGCCAAATTGAAAGCCAAGTTTTGTAACACTAATAAAGTGGCTCCCAAGTGAAACAGGTGTAGCAATTTAGACCCTTCCTGTCTCGAGCTTGCACGTACATGCTATGTCTTTTCTTTATTAGCTTTAAAATGAGAGCTTGGTGTGCAAAATAAGCTATTTAATTCAGACTTGTGGAGCAGAATATAATCTTTAATTTAAAGTAGTGCAGTAAAAAGAGCCCTTTAATTTTAACTGGCGTGTGCGTGTGAATTTGAATTAATAATCCAGAAAATTGAAAGTGTTTTGCTGCCGTTGCTGGATATTGACTGTTCTCTCTGTGCCCTTAGCTTCACTCACTCGATTTCTCTCCCAAACCAGGGCCAGCATTTCCTTCCCCTCTTTTCTTTTTTTCTGTCTTTTTGTATCTCTGTCACATGAAGCAGAGCTTTCTGAAAAGGGAAGTCTCAGCTGACTGAACTCTCTTCCCCCAAAGAAGGTACTTTAATATAAATACTAAATCTGTACTAATTTACTTTGCAAAAAAAGAATATAATTGGTATATTCATTCCATCTACTTAAGATGTAATTCAAGTGTGCTCTGAATACATGGTTGGTTGGACCTTTAAATAGGACACAGTCTACCCACATGGCCAGAGACTGAACCATTCCACTTCCCACTTAGAAGATTATTCCCACATTAGGGAAATTCTTTAGAAAATTCTGCTAACAACAGTTACACCCATGATGCCTCATTGGCTCTGATTTGGGAGGCTTTTAACCTTCAGCGTTCTCCTATCAGAATGGGCATTTAGACATTAAGCAAACCTTTACTGGACACCACGTCCCAGCATCCGAGCAGCACTGTACACATGTAGCACACATTCAGGTCTTATCACTATATTAATGGTTTATTCTCTAATGTCAGGCATTTTAACTTGATAGTACACCTTTTTGTTAAAAACATTTTCCCTCCCTATTTCAAACCCAGATGGTTGAGACCCACATCTCTTTTGTTAATATTATCGTGTGCGTTAATGAATTTCCCAGATGGAAATCAAACCTTGAGGCATGGATATACATTAGAAAATATTAAATGGGCAGGACTATTGTGCACAGATGCACTGTCCTCAAAGAATGATAGGATTATTAGAGAACATACAATATGTATTGCAGAATAAGGAAAAGGAAGGGAATATCCTGACTAGGAGTAGGAGGGCTGAAGATTTTATTTGCTATGCATTTGGAATGAAAAAGGACGAGGTGGGAAAACAGCAAAAAGACCAGGAAAGTAACCCCCCACAGACATGTCTAGATTCAGAATCAAGGGAACATCCTTGGCAGGATGGAAGCATATATATGGTTGCCTTTCCCCAAGAAACTTCACCGATCATGCTTTCCTATTGAAGAACCATGCTCCCCTTTAGAGAGAAAAGAGTACTATGCTGCAGGAGACACCATGGGTGAAATCCAAATGGCCTCACCACCCACCAAGCCAAAAATAGATACCCAGTAGATAAATAGACAGCCAGACAGAAATAGATATGCATTTATGTAAATGCATATACCTTTTGCTAGTTCATGAAGCTCTCTTAATAGAAGGCAGAGCTTTTCATTAATTAAAGCTTAAACTTTAAATTGCTAGAAGGCAAATGTCTGGGAGGGTAAGACTCATTCAAATCAGAATAAAACAGTCAACACACAAACCTCAGAACTGCAGAAGGCTCTTGCTGGATGGCAAAAGAAGGGGTACACAGAGGCCCAAGTCTGAGCACCCCTGTTTCGGTTTCATGCATGCTTATTATGAAGATTCTCCATTTTCAGCAGATTTCTTCAACAAGTAGATTTATTTTCGTTTACAGAATGGAATTATTTAATTACAAGTAGAATCACCTTGAAATTTGGCCACATGTCTCATTAGGTTTTGTTAGGGAGACTGACTTCCTCCGAGACAGTTTCCATGCTGAACATGCTTATTTCTTCATAGACAAGTAGTGCACTACGTTAAGAACAGAAACGTGATATGGAAGCGTTGTTTGACTCATTGCCTAAACAGAGCTAAGTTAGCCCAAACTTGCTGTACTGCTTAACAGCTGTCAATGCAGTTCAGCATGGGTGCTCCTTAGCCTGTGTCATGACTGTGCATTATACAATCTCATTTAGCAAACTGACTATAAACTTCCCAGTACAGGGCACTGCGCTGAGCTTCGAGAAGACAAAGATTGCTAAGACCCCATCCCTGCCCTTCGCAAGTTAGAGAGAAAGACAGATAAATTGAATATGCTATAGAGGCATCACAGAAGGAGAAAGAATCTCTCAGAATACATTGTTGCCATTTCTCATAAAGATCTCCAGGGATATTTAAGAAATTTGTGTTTTGTTCTATATTCTAGCTCTGTGCCATTCTGTAACGCTATTCTAGAAGGCTGCCGAGGGTCTTTTCAGTTCTAAACTGTTGGCTATACTTTTTTCTTCAGTCAAGCTGGAATATATTCTACTCTAAATGTACTGCCAATTGTTACAATATTATATATTTCATCAAAGAAATGGTAATAATTGTATAAAAATTTTGTATGACTTTTAGGCTTCTTTTGTTCTATACCTGTTCTCAAATGATTGGAAATAGTATTCCCCCTCTCTAATAAAAATACAAATATAACCCTTTAATAAGCTTAAGGTGTAGTTTTAGCAGAAGAGTTCAAAGCAGCCTTCCAGTTACATTTCAGTTATCTCTATCTCTGTGTTATTTTCTCCTTTGTTTCTCTTTTTCCTCCCTCCGCACCTCACTTGATAGTGAGTGTTGTAATATAACCTACACAGAATACCCTTACCCTTGAAGAGTTTACTATTCTACCAGGAAGACTTGGTAAGCAGTGTGTTCCGAAGCAAAGTCTCAAATAAAGTGCCTTGAAGTACAGAGTGAATAGAAATGAGTAATCAGGGAAAAGATTGATGGAGGAGGTGGGTAGGAGTGATTTCTTTAAGAGGAGGAATTGAGAAAATACATTCAGAAAAAGAAGCTCCACACAGAAGGAATGGAGTGCTTTGGGAATTCTCAGCAGCAGCAGTCATTGGGTGGATGTAGAGGGCACTAAATGATCCTAATGGAAGTAAGGATAGCAATGGAACAGAAACAAATTGGAGTCAAGGGTTGAAGGCCCTTGCATGCCATGCAGTCATGTTTAGACTATCCTCTGGGGCAATGACCTTGCAGCAGAGAATCAGAATCAATAAAGATGAAAACAAATTAGTCTCCTTGCCTCCTTGAGGTAGAATGGATAAAAAATGAGCTGTGAAATTAGCATCACTCGGTTAAATCCTAGCTGTTCAAAGTTCTAAGACTTTAATCACGGGAGCATCTCTTAAACCTCTTCCATTCTTCCAAGGCCCAGTTTTACCTGCAGGATAAGACATGTCATGGAAATGAATGGATGGACTCTAATGAAACATCTAAGATTGGCATAGAACACATTCCACTGATGCTTCCTCTGTTAGCTATTTGTATTTAGTGATGTCACTGGCTCACATTAATGTCTACTTCACCATTTAATGACTAATGCACCCCATCCAAATAATGGGTGCATTCTCTGTTCTTTGTTTCTTGATATTAGTCATCAAGCTCATACGTTTTCCCCCTCTATTTTGCTCAGGTTTTCAATTTCCACTTTCTTTAACTATCATTTTTTTTTTAATTTTTCCCTGACTTAGACCACCACCATGTCCCATTGGTTGGCCAGATTTGTCTTCCCATAGTTCTTTGCTGTTATCAGTGCCCTAACTAAAATACACCCTATGCCTTGATTTCACATCCAGGCCTCTAGGATGCCTGCCACATCTTTTCTAATATGGGTATCATTTATATTTTAGGCAAATTCAACTGGTTCCCCCTAGAAACCCTACCAGTTCTGTGTCATGTCCCATGCAGTTCACCAGCCATAGTCTGGTCTGTCACGGCTTCTTTCAACTGTGTCAGCTTGTCAAAGAAGAAACTAAGGAAAGTTAGGGGGGAAGAAAATGGGTCTTTGGTGACATCGATGTCCTTGAAATAGCCAATGCTAGTGCCACCCAGCCTTACTTAGAAGTTCCAAGTATATGAACTGTATTCACAGATTTTAGCCAGCCTTGGTGGGGCTTTTGTTTTCATTGTCAGTACTTGGGAGCATCCATTGGGTCAGCCTCCTAATGAGCTCATAGTTTAGCATTGTCATAGTAAGAAAATAATTTGTAACAAATATGTTTATTTTCTTGGAAAATGGAGCTTATATTCTGGGGTTCATGCCTTCACAATGTGGCCTAGGCATCTCAGAAAGTGCCCTGGAGCTTCCTCTTCCTCATCACAGGCCACCTGGTGCCCACTGTGGTTCCCACACCTTGATTTAGTCTTCTCAGTGCTAGATGGCAGACTATTTTCTTTTTACATGGAGCTTTTTTTTTTCATGAAACTTTAGATGTTCTAACATAAAAAAAAACTAAGAAATGTCTTTTGTATCCAATATTTAACAATTTTTTAATTCACTATTTTCCCTATTGAGAAACACAGGTTGAGTACTCATGAACTAGACCAAAAGACAGTACAGCACCAACCACAACACTGGACTAGGCATAGTCTTGAGCATTATTCCCACCCGAAACAGGCAGCTGTTGTCTTCATTTCTTGTTTCCCTCTAAGTTTGGAAGACTCTAGGCCCAAATCTCTTTCCCTATATTGTCAAGGGAGTCTATGTCGGAAACATTTGATGTTTCTGGGATGGGAAATTTGCCCAGGACTCTGTAATCAAAACATCTATCTTCAACTGTGTTTGTATTCTTTTGCATTAAAGTATTGCTGTTATTGTGCATGTGTGTTCTGTGTGTGTGTACTCATGTATGTGTGCCTTATCTTTTTCCTAAACTACAAACTTTGCTTAATTAATTTTTGAGACTATAATTATATCATTTTCCCTTTCCCCTCTTCCAAACCCAATATACCCCCTTTCTCTCTTTCAAACTCAATGTACTTTTTGTTGTTGTTGTTGTTGCTTTATACTTTTCTCAGGAACTTTCCTTCTTCTCATCATCTTCTCTTCCACATCATGGCTTACCACTGTGGCTATCAAACAAAATATGGGGTACTTGAACACAAACACTGTAACACTGGGGCACCAGATCTGGTAACCAAGTTGTCTATCAAGTGACTCACTGATTGGAAGTGCCAGCCATGTAGCTAGGCGAGGCAAAGGGCCAACTCACATCCTAGGGGGTAGGGGAAGGACATGAGGCTTCACCACTCTGTTCAGAATGCCATACAAGTCAACACACCAGGTAGTTCTTTCTGGAATTTCTCAGACTTGTGCTATCATAGCTAAAACTTTGTAAGCCAAAATGGTAGAAAAGCAACTATTACTCTATCACAGCAAGTTGGGGATAGAGCCACAAGAAGGGAAACCAGGATATTTCAGTGTGAGGAAGGGCCAAGACTCACTGGAATGCCCACTCACTGGGAATGCCCCTCACTGGAATTCCCCCTCACTGGAATGCCCACTCACTGGGAATGCCCACTCACTGGAATGCCCACTCACTGGAATGCCCACTCACTGGGAATGCCCACTCACTGGAATGCCCCTCACTAGATTGCCCCCTTACTGGGAATGTCCCTCACTGGAATGCCCCTCACTGGAATGCCCCCTCACTGGAATGCCCCTCACTGGAATGCCCCCTCACTGGAATGCCCCTCACTGGAATGCTCCCCTCAGTGGGTTTTCACAACAGAGGAAATATACTTCCTTTTGGCAGGACAGAGACTTATAATTGGGTGTCCTCATTTAATCATTACCCCTGCAAAAATCCTCCTTTTCTCTTGTTTGTGACTCTTGTGCTTTGAGGGAAAAAAGGAGTCATTTTGATCCCAAAGCAGGGGAGTCCCATTGGTCACTGAACCATTCATTCATTAAGAGAAAATGATAACACTCAGAGAATAATATGGCACACTATTGGGGATCATGTTGGCAATGTAAGTTTGAAAGTAACTTTTCTCAGCTTTCAGGAACAAAACGCACTTTTTGGTTCTAGACACAAACTAGTGCCTCTCTCTCTCTCTCTCTCTCTCTCTCTCTCTCTCTCTGTCTCTCTCTCTGTCTCTCTCTCTGTCTCTCTCTCTCTGTCTCTCTCTCTCTCTGTGTGTGTGTGTCTGTGTGTGTGTTTGAAAGTAGAAAAGGGAAGGTAGAGATATTGTAATTACATTATAATCTCAAAAATAAATCTAAAATGAGGTGTGTGTCTTTTCCTCCCTTTTCCTCCTCTTTCTTCTCTTTACAAACAAGCTCATTCTATACTTTCTTTGGTTGCTAGGAACCTCAAAGCTCCATTTGCAGGGGGGCACTTGGAAATATCTTAGCCAGTACTTAGCACTGTGAACAGACACCCTATGAATGTGTATCGTGACTTCATTTGTTCATGGTTTCTCTCCACTAATGAGCTCATGTATCAACTCTGACCTGAATGGAAGAGCATATTTATGAATCACTGTAAGTCATGTTTTGAAGATGCAAACTATAAACAATGAGATTGAACAACAGAGAATTTAAAATACATGAATACATGTTCTAAAGGACCCCTCTCTTCAGAACGAAAGTTTTATATGCCAGAACTATAAAACCTAGAGGGACAATGGATGCTGTTCTGAAGGTGATTTCAAAACATGGCCATTTGGATAATCTACTTTATAGCCTACAATTTTCTGCTTCAAACATACAGGAATATATTTATTAAGCTATTTATAGATTTTTAACATATAATTTGCTGTTCTAAACACTCATTTCTTGATCTTTGCTCTTTATACCAAACATTCATTTAGTACAGCACATATTATTCAACTGTCATAATAAGAAAGGCAAAAGGAAAATACTGTTTTAATTTAGTAAGAAATTGTGTTTTAGTAACTCGCTTACTGCTTTTTTTAGTTATATTATTTATATATAAATTAAATAAATCATTTTCATAAGAGTTTAACAAAATTTGAATGGGCTTTTTTGTGACGATTGCTACCTCCTGCAACTTTAATGATACCATATTGGAAGAATTATATAACCACTGAAAAGATTCTAGAAGGTGCACAGTAGTCATGTTGCACCTTTTCAAAACTACAGGAAAGGTCAATGCCATTTAAGATTTCAAATATATACCCTAATTTTAAAGCAACTGCATACCTCACATATAATCATGAACACTTTAGGTATAATGGTAACAATATTAGTTTAAGAAAAAGGCATATTGAACTTTAGACTAAATATATTTAATATTTAAATATAGTACGTACTTTGAAGGGATTAGGAAACTTCAGTTGAAAATAATTGCAACATTTCTACAGTGCCCTGGATTCGTGGTCTCTAGGCAAGTTGGCATCAAAGAGCTACACAGGGTTGGCCCTACTCTTACAGGGACAATGTGTGTTTGCGTGATGTTTTAAAGAGACCCAATTACAACACTTGCTATTGGCTAACTTATTCCCTCATTGCTTTAGAACAACTATTATGTCATTCGTAACTGTCAATAATTGACTCATCGAGATTGGGATTTCTCTAGTCTCTAAACTTACTGCTTGGAAGATCCCTTTCTTCTTTGCTATTGGCATATGCAGACTCTGATTTCATTATTTCATAGCCTTCTTTCTGTAAATACCTGCAAATACAATCGCACAATTTTTAAACTAGCCTATCCTAGGACACACACTTGAATCATAAGTAAACACGGCATTTTAGAGCTTGTTTGCATGCAATTGATAAAGATGGTCCTTGAATGCCTCTCAGCTAATCACAAGTAAATAATATTGGCTTTTATAGAATGAAAATAAACCATGGCATGTAGCACTTGACAATAAGCAGTCAAATGACTAGACTTGAAGAGATCTTCTAACAATAACAAGGGTGACAGAGAAGTGACCACTTATCTTAGCCAGAAACTTCTTTTCTTTCTTTCTTTTCTTTTTTTTGTGTTTTTTCTTTCTTCTATTTTTCTTTTGACTAAGGAGTCACTGTCATTGATGAATTGAAAAAGCATAACATGTCAGAGGGGGAAAGTCAAAGAAGAATATCCAGGGTACAATCTCATTAACAAAATGTTAAAAACAGGCAAATAGAAAAAGAAAGAGATGGTTAAGAAAACTTCAGGTTAGGGGTTGCCTGGTGTGCTAAGCAGATAATGAGAGCTAATTGGGGATTCCTGGGTATGTGGAAGTCAGCTTCACAAATGGTTTCAAGAAAACAGTAAGCAAAGCCTTGTTTCTTCCTAATTATTTTGGTAAGAAAGTTTTATGAATTTTTATAGTTGGGAAAAGGGTTTGTGGTGCCCTAGATTAATTTGAAATATCTACCCTAATATTATGAAGGCTCAGGACATGAGAGAATTTTTTAAGGCTTTACTTGAATAGACAAGAATTTTTATGGAGGAGTAAACTGGCATTCATTACTATGCAGCTCTCTCTTTCTCTCTGGCTATTAAGCCAAAAAAAGAGCATCAATTCCACTCATTTCAAGAAGATCAGAACATTGATAAAGTCAGAGAAACAAAGATGGGGTATGAGAATGCTAGCCAATCCTCTGCAGTTCCCTTTCCAAAGGATTTAGCTGCCCTCACAGCACAGGAACTATTGAGCTTAGTTCTCAACACCTGGGCACTCAGTTCAAGTCAGGAGATGAAGGTTGAAGATAACAGAACATCAAAATTCTGCATTCAACGCTGAAATTCCATTTAATGTGTAAACAATATTTTGGGTACAAATCTTAAAAACTTTCTAGAAATTAATAATTTATTAAAATAACCTTAATATTTTATGTGTTGAAATGAACATAATGAAAGGCTGCAAGTAAGAGGAAAATCTCCTTCCAAATCTCAAGTTCAACAATGAGTGATCTCAATATTTTTCAGATGTTTCTCTAAGAATATATGCACCTCTTCTAAGAAGAAAGAGGGCGCTTACTACTAATATCATCATGAGGCTATTTAATCTCAGGATGAAAGACATATATGTGCTTATGTAGATATGTATGTATATATGTTTACATGCATTATATTCACATAAGCAATATGCATACTACATATATATACATAACACTTGGATAAAATACATTTCATTTAAATTATACCTTCAACGATTCTTGAAATTTTATGCACCCCTTATTCCACGTGTTGTATAATAAGCCTTGTTATTACATCATTATATCAAGCTAACACAGATATTACCCCCGAAGAACTGGCTCAGCAAAGTGCCTCAAAATGGCAGCTTGTCTCATCTCCCTTTGGCTTGGTTTCCAATTAAGTCTGATCATGTGGGAATGGCTTCCTGGCAGAAGCTTAACAAAAGGAAGGGACAACTTGAGTTGTCCATGGGGAAATTAAAGGTAATAATAAAGACCTGTATCTATGGAGCTGCTCCTCTCACTCAACCCAGGAAATGCTGAGCGAGGCCCTATGCTCACCAATCACGTTCTCTTGAGCCTGACTGGTTGGCTTGTTTTTCTCTAATAACCTGCAGTATAAGAACTGTAGAGGGAAACTATGACTCATACAGATCAGTGAGATAATGAGCACCACTGGACCAAGAACCTGATGCTTATTCCTCAACGCCACCAATCCCTGCAGTTGCCAGAATCTGACAAACCCAACCGAAACCAAGTTTTCTCAGGAAGAAGCAGGTGAAGACTTTTGGTCTGTCAGCCCCTCCACTCATGCCAGTATCCACGGGTCCTCTGATTCTGGAGTTCTGACTTAATGAAGAGACACAATATGTGAACTGCGACCCCAGTTCCACCACCAACTTAGTTTGCCCCAGAGAATGGACTTCACTTCTCTGAGCATTTGTTTTCTCTCCCATAAAGTGAAAATAACCTTAAGGTGTTCAAAGATTCTCATGGTTTCCCTTAGATCAAATGTTTTACCGCAGTGATTTTTAGGTGCCCCTTGCTTAACTCTAATGTGTCCACAGTGTATCGTGGAGTTTTCTAGAAGTTATATGAGATATTTTGCAAAGCACACTGACTTAAGAAGCTGAAATGGAAATGCCTCTATCTGCTATTAAACCAGATTTTAGAAAGATTTGTCAAAGAGTCAGGACAATATCATTCTTAAAACCATTCATGAATTAATGAATATTTGGAAACTTATTCATAAGGATTATTTTAACATGATAAATATTAATCACACACACTGTAAATCTTGGTTGTTTTCAGTACTTTTTTAAGTTGTATGCTGTCTGAGCTCAATGACTTGTAGGGAGAGATGATTTGAATCTTTTCAGCAGCGCTATAGTTCCTTGACATCCTAGAGGACATTGAATATTATTGCCTAAAAAGCAACCTTTTAGACAACTAAACTTTCCTGTTTATATTGGCTTATATAGATATCACCTATGAATAAATAATGGAGATTATTTTAAAATTATACAACAAAAGGTAAATAATTGATTGCCTAGCCAATGAAGTCATTAGAGTCACAATCTTCTGCCTAAAGAATCTACATCCAGTTCCTTCACACCTAGATTACTCTGCATCTTGAGCTCCCCTTTCCTGAAATATTTATTCCAAATGCTTACACCAGGGGTTAGCACTTGTCCCAAAGCCAAACACTTGAAGATGGATATTTAGCCCATGTGGCGACCCTGTGTAAGAAATCTAACCATTCTATGCTAAGCCTCAGCCTACTCCACCATATGTTTCCTTAAGAAAATGTGGATATGACACAGTGTCTCAGTTACGCTTCCATTTGCAGTGGTTAAACACCATGACCAAGGCAACTCACAAAAGAAAGCGTTTAATTGGGCTTACAGTTTCAGAAGGCAAGAGTCCATAATAGTGGAATGAAGGAAAGGCAGCAGGAACAGCTGAAAGCTTACATCTGAACGGAAAACAATGCCTTAAGAGCACCAGGAATGGGAAGAGTCTTTTGCAACTTTCAGACTCTTGAAATCAGTGACATGCTTCCTCCAACAAGGGCTCACCTTCTAATCACCCCAAACAGTTCTACCAACTGGGGACCAAGTACTGAAACATATAAGGTCATTCTCATCCAGACTATCACATATATGAAGATATCTAAAGAGCAACATGTCAGACGGTATAAAAGAGAGAATAGAACACGGGGAGAAAAGTCATTAGAAGTACCATGTGTGGTCAGGGAAAAAGAGACAAAGGGGAAACAGAGACACATGCATGGCTCATTAAAACTACTATACAAGAATAACCTACTCCTAGAGTCATCCCCCGTCTGCGGAGGTAGTGTGCTGTTCAAGATCTCAGGTAGCCAAGTGTCTGCTGTCCACATGCTAGAATGAGTGCCCATTGTTATGTCTGTGCATGTGTACAATAACAAAATAGAAAAGCCTGCCAGAGAACCATAGGATCTATTAGGAAAATGAAATTCAAAGAAACAAGGAGGAGATAGCTAGTACATGTAGGTAGAGCAGACACACCCACAAAAATTACATGTGCATATATATGACTTCATTTTATATATTGTATACACACATGCCCGACTCTCCCTTGAGAGCTATGGGGCTCTTCATATTTTAAAAAAACACAAAATTAAAAACTTCCATCTAACAGCAGGGAAGGATAGAAACTGACCATCTCAGAGGCAGGGTGAGAGCCATTCTCAAAAGCAGAAGCAAAAGAATTGGGACAAAGGTAATAAAGGGCAAGGGTCATAAAAATTCACAGGAGTGCTAGTCTTTGAGAATAGCTGCAAGAAAAGTAAGCTGAGAACACTAGCTGAACACAAAATCATTATACACTAAGACCAGAGATCAAAATGTATCAAAAAAGGATCCAGAATTCCAAAGGCCCCCCTGTATGGTTTTCTCAGAAACAGAGCACTTTAGATCCTCAGAGGAATGGTCTGACTCCATTGCTAAAATGCAATAAAAAGAAAAATAAAATTAGTACACTGCAAATTTCAAAAGTTTCTAATGCTCTTACTAGTACATTTCCTTCTGGATGATGATTTCCCTGATATATTTTTGTTGTTGTGCTGTGTAATTTCAAATAAATAGTTGATGCATCTGCACATACTAAGCATTCAAGAATGTGAGGCAAATTAGACTTATGTATTGACTTCTAAGCACCATAACGGCTGCAAAGATAGAACAAAGGGGGTCCTTCCACAGATCTAGGAACAGAAAAACTAACATCAAAAAGAGACCATACAGCCGGGTGGTGGTGGCGCACGCCTTTAATCCCAGCACTCGGGAGGCAGAGGCAGGGGGATCTCTGAGTTCGAGGCCAGCCTGGTCTACAAGAGCTAGTTCCAGGACAGGCTCTAGAAACCACAGGGAAACCCTGTCTTGAAAAACAAACAAACAAAAAAAAAAAAAAAAAAAAAACAACAACAACAACAACAAAACAAAAAAAAAAGACCATACAGATGCTTTAGCCTTGAGAAGCACTCCCCTGGAATACTGGCAAGTGGAGAGGACATGGTCCACCAGAAAGAATGAGGAAGATCTTCATGGAGGAATATTTCAACTGGATCCTAAAGATGCATAGGCGTAAGGCAGGTGAGTATTGCCTAAGAGGGGAAATAAGTGAGTGGAGAGGGTGAGAGAAGACCCGTCAAATTAGATGCAAAGGAGTCCTGTTTAGAGGCGGCAGCAAAGGTTCAACATGCTCAATGTGAAAAGAGTATAAAGCAAGACAAGACTGAAACACTCACATCAGGTCAGAGCAGGAGGGGCTGCTCAAGGGGATAAGGTTGTAATTGTAAAGACTTCAGTGCAGAGGACTGACATAAAATTAATTGCTATCATTTTACGAGTCTGTACTAGAATTCTTTCATATAATGATCACAAATTAACAATGAAATAATTTTAATTCTCATTATATTTAGGTGAAAACTAAGACTTGGGGAGTCCCCAAACTTTCCTTGGATTGCAGGACACACAGTTGGCCTGGGTTCAGGTTCATCCCTAATGGACGTTAAGGCTCATGATGATAACATGGAAGAATGTAGAGTCCAGAGACCTCACGAGCATAAAACTTTGAGTGAAGCATGAATCAGGGAGCCATGGTAAATGTGCGAGATAGGATGGTCTTGGATGTACAGGCAAATGTGTACAGATGTGTCTGTGACATACAGACAGCTGTGACTCAACCTTATCTTTCATGATACAGTTACTTTGTATAGCTCTGCTGACTGAACTCCCTTCCTTAATCTGACTACACATGTGTTTTAGACAGTTGATCTGAGTGTTTATGAAAAATTTGGTCAAGAGGCAAGAGATCATCACATTTTCCAATGAGAGAGAAATCTGATGCCTTCCTAGAAGAAAAGCCAAGGGCACCATGTGGCATGTGCCCTGCTGAGGCCAGGTCATGTTTTTTAACAGAAGGAAAGAAAGGCTTCAGATGTGGCATTCCTGAGTACCCAGTCACTTTGCCTCCAGGTATAATATTCCACTTGTGGAAAGTCTTTGGAGAATCTAGATTCGTGAAAACCATAATCACCAGTGGAGTCTTTGAGGATTTTATTAAGAAAACAGAAATAAAAACTTTGCTTACATCTGCTTACTGACGTTGTCTATAGTATATTCAAATCCTGCCTGACACCTTTTTCTAGTTCTTTCTCATTCACACTTGCCACAGATTCATTTCAGAATTCATTTTGTTTTGCTTTCCTTGCATTTCTCATACAGACTAACTCTAGAGGTATCCAGCTTTTACTTGTATTTGCTTTGTGTATAGATTTCAAATATTCAAATTCTATCCAGACTATAACAAATACTTAATGCATGATTGCCAAATGAGTAAATGAGAGGGATATGGGACAGACAAATAAAAGCCTCATAGATGTGAAATGGATTAAAAGATTTGGGATAGGTGACCATTATTTGTTTCCAAAGGTATCAGTGAGATCACAAACCAAATAGATACCTGAAAGTCAGGGGTGAAATGAAAGCAAATTATAATGTCCCTGTTGCAAAGCGGGAAGGCATCACTTAACTTTTCCTAAAGTTTGCCACAAATGGGAAATTTAAAAACAAAGCCCCAGTTTAACCAGTCCAGGAATTCTCTGAAAACTCAAAAGAAAAGAATTAACGGTATTAAAACAGTCCCACTTTTAGATTTCTTTCCAAAGAAAATGAAATCAGCATGATAAAACAATATTCGTGCACCTACTACAGCCCTATTGCCAACAGCTCCGACATACAGTCTCGGCAGTTGTCAATCACCTAGGAGTCCGTTTACACAGGCACGGTTAAAGAAAAGATGCTCTGGCTACAAATGTGACTCAGCCTTAAAATAAAGCTGAGGTGGCAGGGGAGTATGTCTGGAAGCCGTGAAGGGGGTTTCTGGAGCACAATCAACTAAACGAAATAAGCCAAATACTGAAGGACAGACACCCAGTGATCTCAGATATTCAGACTCTTAAAAAAAATGTTAAACTCTGGGTTGGGGACATGGCTTTGTGGTTTAAATACCTCATAAAGGAAAGAACAAGAGTTCAGATCCTCAAAACCCACATAAACGTCTGGTGAGCATGGCAACCTGACTCTCATTCCAGCCCGACTCAGAAAGCAGAGACATGGAGTTCCCAGAGCAAGCTGGCTAGCAAAACTAGCCGTATTGGTGAGTTCTGGGTTTGATTTTGAGACTCCGCCTCACTGAATGTTGTGGAAGTGCAATTGAAGATGACTTCAGATGTCAACATTGAGCACTCACACTGATGAGCATTTATGTTCACAACCCCAAACACACACACACACACACACACACACACACACACACGCATGCACATGAGCGCACACACACACAAATGGAAAAGAAAAGCAATAAGTAAAAACGTTAAACTCATAGCAATATCAGAGTAGAACAATGCTTACCAGAGGCCAAGGCACAAAGGTAGCTGGTAAAAAGAGAGTTGATGATCAAAGGTTTAATTTTGCAGTTAGACAGAAGAAATAAGACTTAGTAATCCATTTTACAGAATTGTGACTAGAATACCTAATAATGCATGGTATTTTTCAAAAATTGCCAGAGTAGATTTCAATGCCTTTACTACAGAAAGTATACAAGGTGATGAATTTGTTCATTAGCCTCATCTGATCCTTTCATATTGTAAACATTTATCAAAATATCACATTGTCCCCCATAAATTAGTGCTGTTGTTATTCGTGAACTGAACATCATTTCTGAAAGTCTTTAGCTTGCAGCATTGAGGCAAGTGGGCAGGGAGAGCAGACTGGTACTCAGGGAGGGAATGAAAAGAAAACCATGGCTGGGAGACAAAAGGGAGAGAGCCGGCGATGACTTAGCTGCTGAGGATGCAAGAGACAGGTGGCAGCTGGTTAAATGGCAAGAAGAATGTGAGGGAGAAACCAACAGGGAAGAGAGACTGGAGAAACACAGAGCTGTTTAATGAAAAGAATTATCTTGAAGTGAAGGTCCTAATGATCCTGTGGGTAGCGTAATCTCTGTAAGTCTTAAAGTTCATTACAAGTTAACGGTTTTCTTCTGTGGTAAAAGCAGAAAGAAGCTGGTTCACAGTGAGGAGGCATCTGACTGAAGTGAAAAACCAGCTTACAAAGAAAAAGTTCAAAGGTGCTAGATTAATACCCAGGGAGTCTCTAGATGAGTTCAAGAAGGATGCGCAACTGACGGAGTAAAACTGAAAATTCTTTTAATTCTTTATCAGAGGAATCTTGGCATTTGCAGACATTAAGTTATCTACTAAACATGCAAACTTAGAAATACATCCTGCTATCAAGATTCTAATGTTGAGCATTAGAAAATGAGGAGGGAGAAAGGGAGAGAGGATGTGTATGTATCCACAGTCAGTGAGGGCTCTCCAAGACCATGTTAGAGATGAAGTAAGAGACAGAGCATTATATGGACCTCACACTCAGTCACCCAGGGGAGTTAGCCCCTTGAGTTGCAGTTACATCCTGTGTACCATAGAGTCTTGTGGAGAAAGGCCCAGGCTGGGATCACTTCCACCAGGAATGTGATTTGTTTGCACGATGGAGTTGAAGCCCCGGTTCACCATACAAGTGAAAGCTAAGACTAGAACCATAAATCCTCTCAGGTGGCACTTAGCTCACGTCTTGACGTTGAAAGGACCCTAGAAGAATGACCAGGGCCACTGTGGTTTAGAAAGACTTGCTCAGTCTTGCTCCAGAAGTTTTCTCTGTTTTGTTGTCTTGTTCAAGAGCACAGAGGTCCTTTTTTTTCCAGGATCCTCTGAGATACATGTGTGTCTTCTTTCCCCTCCTCTGTCCCTGGAAGAGCCATCACACAGTGCAGTGCACCTCTTTGTCACTTTGAGCCAGTTTCTATAGGCTCCTTTCTCACTGCTGTGGCTTTAGAAAATCATAAAGAGGGAGTTTCATTTCTTCTGTTCCAAAGCCAGAAGAAGAAACTGCCCTTGAGTAACTACCATAAACATCAGCCTCTTCTTCAGGACCACTCCCTGTACAGACATGTTGATCGTGTGCTATCACATTGCTTGTGAATGTTATTCAACTAACATACACACAGTGAACAGTAAACACACTCCCTTTTTAGCTGATCCTGCTGCAGTATAAAGTTGGAACCCAGTAACTACAGGTGCAGCAGGCTTTGTCTGATTTCTCAGCCATATTCTGTTGAATTATAAGTCATTCCACCAGGGTGATCCATCGTGCATGCAACGGGCTGTGTGTTCCTTCAAAGGTCCCACCCAGTGTTTCAGTGCCTTCGCCTTAGTGCTTCTAAGAGCAGGAGAGCCTCGGGGAGGGGTGGAAGAAATTGGAAAATATAAATAACAAATCAAAAATTACAATTGATTGGATAAACAATTTCCCTTAGTCTGTTTCTTAATAAGTGATCGATTTTATGATCAATATTCATTATTTCCCAGAACATACCAAACTGCTTATTGAACAAATGAATGGCTGCAACGACAATGACACAGAATCAAAAAGGTGAACCAATTCCTTTAATAACATGGGTTGCACAGACCGTCTCCCCTTACCCAGTTGTTCCACATCGATGCACTTCTCTACGTAGCCCTTTGGAAAAAAGGCTGGAGTTCAGGGAAACGAGGGAGGTAATTCATCACTCATTAAAAGAAGTGGGTTATTAGAGCACGCGTATGGCAGGGTGAGGCCTCGGCTGCCCTTTGCCTATTTGAAATCAAGTCTCCAAGGTGCTAAACCAGGCTCACTTAAAACTCCTCCTGCTGATTTCCCTTTGTGACCCAGGGGCTGGAACACAGCAGCCTGCACCTACTCAGCACATGCTCTATCTGTGAGCTATATGTCATCAGCCGGCATTGCTTTTTAACACTGGAGGTACTTCGTAGACATACAGTGAGCCAGGAAGCCAGGGTGGATGCACTTCCTGGAAATATTTTTACTCAAATTCGGAAAGATACATAATGGAGTAGATAATTGTAGTCGAATCCACTTCTTCGACGTTGTTGCTTCATTTGCTTATGTCAGCATCACCATTTCACTACTGAAGCATTCTATTAAACTCCCAAGTTCTGGTAAACTATGCAAACCACCCACCACGCTGTAGAGTGTGGTTCTCTTTGTCATCTTAAAGTAACATGCGGATCACCATATTTTTAAGTGGCTGGTGTCTGCCTGGTTTTTAGTGGTTTCCAATGACCCCATGGCCATAGAGAGAGGTCACAGAGGAGTACGATCATGTGGTCAACTAATGCTAGCACCACATTTACCAAGGTGATGCCACTGTGTGAACAAGGAATCCCTGTTAGGGCCCCTCATAGGTCATGCCCACTCAAAGGTGAAGCGCAAACTACTCTGGTTACTGCGACAACCTTGCTCCTTTCACTGTGCCTAGGAGTGAGTTACGAACCCCAGTTTCTTATTTAACCCTATCTGGACTGCTTCTCCTTCCTCATCTCTCATGTCGTTGTTGCCTGGTATCTGTAGCAAGTGCCTAATTATCTAACTCCGGGAGAGTTGCTGGGATGATCAATTATGAAAGCAACAAATGATTAACTTGTTTCTTAAAAAAAAAAAAAAAAAACAACTATCACTTACTTAAAGTCAGTCATCCAAGGCTTATCCAACCTACTTAGGAAAATCTCATTAAATCAGACTCCCCTAATTAGAAATTAGATAATTCTGACAGGAGCAAAGCAAAGTTTACCTTTGTACTGTCTGTTTAAAAAAATGTTTTTGTAAAGTAAAGGCATAACAAAAACAAGTCATAATGATCTTTGTAATTTCAAAGTTCTAGGATAGATGCAATGTGTCCCTAAGTATCTTGAAAAACAGTTGTCAGCCTTCATGTTGCATATAAACCTCCACCTTCAGAAAACAGCCCAAGGTTTAATTGTAAAACATCCTTATCTATCACCAAAAGAAAGTCTCAGTAAAGACTTTACTTCGTAATGTAATTGGAGCCTGGTTGTGATTAAAGCTATTTTAATATATGCATAAATGTCTCCTTTATACCACATCATTGGGAATTCATACAAGTAAAATTTCAGACAACCGAGATATTTATTTTAAGGAGCAATACTTATTTATTTTAATTAGGGAGGTGTGGCACCATGATTAAATGTGAATGCTGGTGCTGAGTGGATTTCTGTACCTTGGGCGAAGTCATGCAGTTTTGTTTTATTTTGTTATTTTTCTGGTTGTTTGTTTTGATTTTAAACCCGAGTCTCTGTGAAATGGGAATGGTAACAGTAATGCCTGATGAGGAAGCACTGAGGCTTTAGTGATAGAGTGCACTTCCTAAAGCTTTCAGTCAATGCTCAAGTCACAGGAAATGCTCAGTGAGCACAGCCTACCTTCATCTAAAGCTTCCCCAAAGAACGTACGGAAGCAAAACAAAGCTATTGTGGGCTGGAGAGATGGCTCAGTGCATAAAGCACTTGCTATGCAAGTGTGAAAACCTGAATTCAGATCCCCAGAACCCAAGGAAAGTCAGACATGTGTCTGCATTCCCCGGTGGACATAGGAGAGGCCCTTGAAGGCTTGCAGGCCAGCTGACCTGGCACACAGTGGCAAACAACAGGAGATCCTACCTGAAAAAGAAAGGAATTAGTGAAGCAACATGCAAACCCATGTGTTATGACATGTATGTACCCACATTTATACCACCAATAACACACACACACACACACACACACAAATTCTATTTCTAGAAATAGAAAAGCACACATTGCATAATCATTGGTCAAATAATACACCCAGGAGGATTTAACCAATCTCTATTTTCAAAATCAACATCATGAGAATGACCTACTATTCACTTCTGTTTCAGTAAATATATCAAATTGTCAAACTTCCTCTGGCCTCATCTCTTTTTTTTGGTGACTGCTCATTATCTGCCAGAAGAATATTCCTAATATTTCTATAAAGTGACGTCTTATGCAGAGTGGTCCATGCAAGATTCTGCAAGGTGTATGCACCCACCATTAAGTGTACTATGTGCCTCCTAGAAGCTGATTTCCCCAATTCTATGAAATCTATAGTCTAGTCTTTATATTTGAGTTTTCTGAATAACTAGACTCTCCATATAATAAACATCTCTATTAGCAATGCTAGTATATTACAAAGTCTTGGCTATTTACCTAATATTTTTAATTTTTTAAGTTCTATGACTGAATTTTTTACTGACACTGTCCACCTTCCAGTTAATAACACTTTACATAATTTATTTTGATGAATCATGGACTCCTTTTAATTGAGAGAAGACCATTATAGTCCGAATGACGTATTTATGTTCTATACAAGGCAGTAAGTAACTGGTAATGTATTCTTTCTCTCTACCACCCACTTGTGCCTATGAGTTATATCCGTCTAAAAGAAAAGTTTGGAAGGATTTGGGAGAAAGATTCTTTGCTTAGTCCTTCATCACCTAAATCATATTAGATTTGTAGGCATTGAAGCCTTCAAGCGTGATGAGTGGGGTCCTCTAATAAGTTCCAACTCATCAACACGAGGTTCAACACAAATGGAGTACAAACTTTATTTTACATGCGGTATTTTGTCATCTCATGGGGTATAACATGAGCTGGTGTGGTACTCAGAATTCACGACATGCATAGATAGATTTTTACTTGACAATTAAGAACATGTTTTTTTTTCCAGAGAAGAACAGATTAACATGAAAAAACATGCATTTTAGAGTATTGTACTATAAAGTGCCCATCATATTTCTCTATGTGTCAAATTTAAAGGAGCCATCACCTAATTGCATGGTCCAAATGCAGTTATTCATGGTGGTGAATAAGACAAAGACTTCAACTTCTGGTAGTGATTTTTTTGTGTCTTCTGGTGGCATGCCACAGGACGTGTTGAGCATGACAACAGGATGCCACAGGACGTGTTGAGCATGACAACAACAGGATGGACATAAACGGAAGCACTGAGGTGATGGCAATGCTGGGTTAAAAATTAAAACAATTGAGTGTATAAAAGAGAATCTATGTGTTCTTCTGCCAGACTCAAAAGAAAATAATAATAATAATAATAATAATAATAATAATAATAATAATGATGATAATAATAATAATAATAATAATAAATAAGAGAAGAAAGCTCCCAATTTCCATCAACTTTTATGAAGAGTTATGGGGCCCCAAAATATTCCTTTTGTCATTCACCTGTATTGGAGCACAACTGGAGACCATTTAAATTGAACATCTGCATGAGCCTTCTCCACTGGAAAATGACAGCTAAAAATGCCATCCTATCCTTTAAATGTTAGGCTCCAGAATTAATGCCAGTCTGTATTCACAATACAGGGGAGAGCTATCAGTCAGCCATCCTGGAGGTTCATCATCTACTTTTACCAGGTCCCTTCACCACAGTTGCAAGCCATGTCTTGTCTCATGTTAAATGTCACCATGCCTTGGTGGCCCAGCACACAAAGCTACTGCTAGGAAACCTCCAAATGTGTGTGTTCTATTTTTCTAACTTACAGGGTTTGTGAATTATCTTCTGATCCTCTAAATTCCAGTAGGTTTCACTGCCATTAAGTGTCAAGACTATTCACCTCACTCATGTTCTTACCCTATAAAAAACTAGTTGTTAAAAAGGTTGAATTAATAAGCCTTGAGTGACATAATAATTTCCAGTACTTGGTTCACATTATAACAGGAATCAATGCCATACAGGGAGCTTCAAATCTCAGACACAAAAGATGATATAATTGAATAACAAAGGAAAATTATTTGTTCCTTTACACAAGCGTATCTTTCCTGTACAAAATGAAAATTTTGTACATACATAGTATGAAATTGACTGAGATATCCTTATTTAGTCTGTCTTGCGAATGGTCATATGTCACCTAATCTATAGGAAATGACCTGAGATAAGAACAGGAAGTGTGCAGGATAGAGGGGACATTGATGGAAGTCCTCTCAGATCATCAAACTGATGGTTTGTTGTGAAGCAAGGCAGTTTTCTTAAGAATATGGATGTATCTTACTACCAAGCAGAAATAAAACTATCTCACAAATAGATGTAAAGAGTTAGGCATTTATTTCCCAAAATGTCTCTTCACTGTCATCACTCAGAAGACCAGGTGTCAAAGTCTTCCCGCACTAACAACGATCATGTTGAACATAAACCTTTAAAGCGTAGGAAACTATTTATAACTCTTGATAATGAGATAGGAAGGGCCAGTGAGCATCTTTTATACCATACAGAGGTTAGCTGTTTATCCCATGAACAAAAATTGTAAAAATCTTCTGACATTTCAGCAGACGTTAGTATTCTTTTTTATAAAGGCAAAAGGTATAAATTGGTGGTTTTTCCCTAAAGAGAGAATATGCTTAACTTGGTCTGTAAGATTTCACTCATTATTTTAGTTGTGGGGGAAAATGGTATTTTTTTAAAGACTGAGACTTGGGAAAGAGCTTTAGGAATTGCTACTAAGAATCATTTCTATTGTAATATGATTTTATCACTGAGAATGATATGTTTGCCACCTATAAAAAGCTCCCATCTCCTCACACTTCTTAACAACTTGAAAACAGAATATTCTAACCTGTCTCAGAATCCTGCAGCTCAAAGCTCTCAGAGGGGTTTAAATTCGTTTGTTTAGAAAAAAGTAAGAATGTATATATTCTAATTAGTTTGCAAAGACAACTGACATCAGATGGTGAGTATTTGTTCATTAGGAAAAGCACAAATGTCTTTCTAATGATGGGGACAAATTAAAATTTGGAGACCACAAATAGAATATGCAGCTACCAGGACATTTTCTGTTGTACTTTGTGTCTGTCAGTGCTGATTGTCAACTTGGCAAGGTCTAGAATCACCTGTGTGACTGGCTTCCAGACATGCCCGTGAGGGGTCATCTAGATTCTGACACACCATACCTATGTGTGTCATGGACTGGGCGCTTGGCCTACATCAAAAGAAAGAAGAGTTGAGAGATGGTATTCATCGCTCTCTGCTCTCTGACCATGGATTCAGAGTGCCTCACTGCCTCCCTCCCACTCTCACTTCCTCATCTTCCCTGCCATGATGGTCTTCCCTTCAAATTCTAAGCCAAAATAAACCTTGCCCACTTGCATTGCTCTGTCAAGGTATGTTGTCATGACAATAAGATAAGTTATTGAGGCATACCTGGACTCTGATAAAGTGTTCCTTTTATAACTTCAATTTAAAAACAAATTTTTAAATAATTATGTAGAACCAGATGTTGTACACGAAGTACTAAACCAAAATGGTTAAAAAAATCAAATTAGAAAAAATCATGATCAAAATAATAATTTGTGTGAAAGGAAAAAACCGTGTTATTATTTAAAATATTTTACTTTAGATTGTCTCTGATAATCAAACTATTTAGATACATTCCATTATGTTTTAGCATACTCTTACAATAGTATATATATAATTTATAAAAACATACACACACATACACACACAGAAAGAGAGAGAGAGAGAGAGAGAGAGAGAGAGAGAGAGAGAGAGAGAGAGAGAGAGAGAGAGGAGTGTTTATAAAAGGAACATCGGGTGTTGTCTGACTTTAGAACTTTGTACCACTTTTGGGGCGGTTCTCTTTAACTCGTTTATTCTGTTTCTTTAAATAACATTTCCTGGGTGTCATTTCAGACTCTTGTGAATAGAGAGAAAGCCTGACCACACTAAAACCTTTCCTTTCATTTAAAAGATTGGTTTTCGGTCCATGAATGTATGAAGCATCATATACCACCTCAGAGCTAAACCAAGGAAATGTGTGATTTCCATAGACATAAGTAAAAGTCAGTGCACTCCTTCTCCAGCCCCTAGCAAACAAACATTTCTTTCTTTCAAAAGTCTTCTTGAAATCCTACAGCACTGATTCCAGGTGCTCTTGAAGGTAGACCCATCTTGTCTCTCTCCTTTACCTGCAAAGAACTTACAAGAATCCAAGCCTAGAAAGAAACCGCCAGCAGCCACTTTGTCAAAGAGTTCCGTGAAGTGTCCCTGCCTTGTGCCTTTAAATTTCAGAGAAAAACACACCTGTAGTTTTAAAATATCCCTCAGCATGTCTCCCAAAGATGCTCCAGCATCAGCTGCAGACATTGTGCAGGCAATTGCTATTCCAGATACTCTATCCCCTCCTCGGTCCTTCTGTTCCTCTGCCCACACATTTCACAGAGCCACCAGAAGCCACCAGGCAAGCAGCTGCCACAGAGCACCAAGCAAAGATGATGATTTTTAAAGACTTCTTAGGGGGATGTTTTCCAAATGCCAGAAAACACAGAATGAAAGAAAATTAGCCTTCTGACAGTCACACAGTGCAGAGGAGAGAGTAAGGTCACCCAGTTCCAGGAAAGGGCAAGTGTTTTAAGATCTTTTTTGAGAACTTGCAGTTCAGAAGCATGTTCTCTGAAAATATGGAGGCAAAAATCAATCATACCTTCCAAGCCATCCTGAGAAAATCCCAGAAATCTCTGGGGGCAAGCTTTAAGGTGCCAGGGCACTTTCATGGCAGAAGTCTTGAGTTTCTGTCTTCCCCCAGGCTCCTACTCTGGACCTTCCAAAGAAATTCTCCTATCAGAGATCCATAGGAAATGATGGATTATAGTGTACTGTTCAGGATGAAAACTGTAAGTAAAGGAAGCACAAACAAACACACTAGCCTCACAGTAGGAAAGCAGACAGAAACCATTAGACTATAAGTCCACCCATTAGCAGGTATGGCTTATATCTTAAGGTGGTAACACTTGATGTCCATGCATCCGTCATTATACCTTTTTAAGGTCTTAAATTTCAGTTTGTAATATTTTTATTAGCTCCCAAATACTTATAATTCTAGACTTCAATGAGATGATCCTATTATCTATGAATTCTAGTTTTGGACTATATAAACCCACAATAAGAGGGCTTGGCAAGTTACTGACTAAACAGCTATGGTGGTTTGAATAAGAATGACCCAAATAGGCTCACATATTTGAATGTTTAGTCATCAGGGAGTGGCATTATTTGAAAAGGATTAGAAGGACTAGAAGGTGTGGCTTTCTTGGAGGAAGTGTATCACCGCGGGGTAGGGATTGAGGTTTCAAAAGTCAGTGCTAGTCTTCCTAGGTTCTCGTTCTCTCTCTCTCTCTCTCTCTCTCTCTCTCTCTCTCTCTCTCTCTCTCTCTCTCTCTCTCTCTCTCTCTCTCTCTCTCTCTCTCTCTCTCTCCTGTCTGTTGATCTAGATATAATTCTCAGATACTGCTCCCATGCCATGCTATGCCTGCTGCCAGGTTCATGGTCCCTACCATGATGATAATGGACTAATCCTCTGAAACTGTAAGCAAAGCCCCATTGAAATGCTTTATTTTTAAGAGTTGCCTTGGTCATGGTGTCTCTCCACAGCAATAAAACAGTAACTAAGACAAAAGCCATAGGCCTTTTTCCTCTAAGAACTGATTTATTCATCTGAGAACTATAGTGAAATGTCACAGAAACTTGAAAGATAGCTCTGAGTAATGAATTTGAGTTGTATAAGCAAGAACTTAGTTGTGTGCTGTCTCAGTTACTGTTCTATTGCTGGGGGGAATAAAACAACCATAACCAATGCAATTCTTATAAAAAAGCATTTAATTAGGCGCTTACTTGTAGTTTTGGAGGCTTAGTCTGTGATCATCATATCAGGAATCAGACAGGCTTGGCACTGAAGCAGTTGCTGAGAGCGTTACACCCTGATCCAAAGGTTAAATAAAGAAAGAGGCTGGTCCTGGCATGGACTTTTGAATCCTAAAACTATACTCCTAGTGCCTCACTTCCTCCAACAAGGCCATGACTACTCAACAAGGTCACACCTCCCAGTCCTTCCTAAACATTTCTAATACTGGTGACAAAATATTCAAATATACGGACCTGTGGGGGCCATTCTCATTCAAACCACCATATATGCTAGCACACAAGAGCTATTCAGTCAACATTAGCTATCACCAGATATTACTCTATGCTTTGTCAATTCCCCGCCTCACATTTCTTTGGCTGTGGGCTGTTTTCATCGAACATGGTTTTGCTTCTTTCCTTTCTGAAGGAACTGGTAGACCACAGCATACAAAACACTAAAAGAAGAGGGTATTCACCAAGAAAGCCACTGCTTTGAGCCCAACTCCATAATTCCTGATGCATCAACACAAGCATATTCTGTTTCAGAAATTAGTCAGTTTGTTCCCTTTTCCTTGAGGTATTGGCTTTGCAACTAATGTACCAGACAAAAAGCTTATTTTTCACTACTGGTAAAAGATCAAATATAAACCTCATTCTGTTAAGCATGGGAGATAGGTAGAAATAGAGAGCTATCATAGTGTTCTGTACGAGTATCTTAAACTGTCATAAAAGATGGACTTCTAAGAATCTCACTTCAAGACAAACTGCCCACCATTCACCGATAGCACCCTGCACCATAAAATATCAGCAAATATTCTCCATCTTCAAAGATCTCCAGCAGAATGATATAAACTGGGGTTCAATGGGATGTACTCGGGGCCTCCTGCGCCACTTTTGCTCGCTCTCTGGCTGTTCTCCAAGGATGGAGGATGGCTCTTTGTGAGACCAAAGAGGTCATTACAGTGGTACCAACAGTCCCTTGGCTGGCTGCTGTCAGTATTGTTCAGAAAGCCATGAGGATGGGAATGGACACAGGTGAGGTTTCAGAGTCTTTCTTGTAACATAAAATTCCCAGCTGCTGCCTAATAAGTGATCACAGCCAATGCTACCACAAGGTACATTATGTTTTTCCTAGTTCATATTCATTCCTGGTGGAGTGCTCGATCTAACCTTATTTGCTGTGGAAGTTTCCCTTTCCACGTTCTTACCCTCAGAATCTTTGTGAGTCCAAATGGAACTTTTTCCTCTGAGCTATGTGTAACTGTGCCCTCAGATTCTAAGATCTTGATAAATGAAAGCGTAGCTCCTTTTGTCTCCCAGGTTGATTATCCCTGATCTTTAAGATAAACCGACTCAATTATTATCATTGACTTCCAGCTCTTAGCCACAACCCACACAAGTCAATCTTAGACTCCGTGTCATGATCAGGTTCTCTTATTTACTGGCATTTTATCAATCTAGGATTGGGGAGTGCGCATGAAAGTGCAGATTATGATTTTAGGTCACTACTTCGTGTTTGGCTGATATTTGGCCACTAAGGACTCCGAAGATTTTCAGCCCAAAGATCCTGTTTTTAGACTGATGTTTCTGAATAACATGGAGGAGCCAGTGTCTCCTAAAAAAAAAGCCAATGTATATCTTCCCCAGAGCCTGGCCTCTGTACTTTTCCTCAACTCAATTTCACTCCAAGCCCTCTTAACAAATCTGTTCCCAGTATCCACAACACTCATACATCATCACAAATAACTTCCACATTCAGAAACTGACATTAACTTAGTTAGCTTGAACTAAGAAACGATCAGGATGTCTTCTAAGGATGGAAACTGCAGACTTTCCCTAATCTGAAAAAATTTACACTTACAAAGAAAACAAAATAAAATGAGAGAGAGAGTGAGAGAGAGAGAAAGAGACACACACACACACACACACACACACACAGAGAGAGACAGAGACAGAGAGAGAGAGAGAGAGAGTGAGTGAGAGAGAGAGAGAGAGAGAGAGAGAGAGAGAGAGAGAAGCAGCCCAGATACAATGATATTGATTTCAGACACATAGGACATAAATTTTTTTTGGTTTTTTTTTTTTTTTTTTCGAGACAGGGTTTCTCTGTGGCTTTGGAGCCTGTCCTGGAACTAGCTCTTGTAGACCAGGCTGGTCTCGAACTCACAGAGATCCGCCTGCCTCTGCCTCCCGAGTGCTGGGATTAAAGGCGTGCGCCACCACCGCCCGGCTAGGACATAATTTAATAGAAACAAAACATGTGTTCCATCTTTCAACATATTGCTAGTCTTCTTTAGTCATGAAATTCCAATTGCCTTTCTGATTTTGTCTCAGAAGAACGTGTTTTCAGTCTAGAGAGATGGCTCAGTGGGTACAGCATTTGCTGCACAATTCTGAGGACCCGAGTTTGGATCCCAGAACCTACAATATAAAAACCAGATGCCATAGCTCACAATTACTTGGATCTATAATGTAAGCACCTCTACAGAAAGATGAGGAGCATCAATGGGAGTTTTGGGGGTCCAACAAGCCTGTCGCGCACAGCCACAAGACAACAAAGAGATCTTGCCTTTCTCAAGCAAGGTAGAAGACAAGGATCCACGCCAAAACTGTACTCTGTACTTCTGTACTCGTGCACGGCATATGCCTGCCTGCTCCCTCACACATGAACATGCACAAAGATAAAAATATAAACAGCCATATTTTCTATGAAAGGAAAGGATGGCATTGAGTCAGTTCTTGAACTTCTCTGACTCAGACTGGCATTGGAAGGACCATGTTTTTCATGAAGTTTAAAATACAATTAAAAGTGCATTATAAATGAAACTCCAACGAGAGAGAGAGAGAGAGAGAGAGAGAGAGAGAGAGACTAATTAAGAAATATCATCATTCTCACAGTTCACCTCTGGCGGCCATCTTCTTTCTTGCCCTGGTTTGTAAAGTTGGTAATTCTAAGACAATAAAGATGGGCTGGGGAAACCCTTTCCTAATGAAACAATTTAAATGAGCTCCTTAAATACTTTTAACTAGCATTTAATTTATTTTTAATCAGGTGCTCATCATTTGTTAAATAAATTCCAAAGGCCCCAGGATTCCACAGCCCTTAGATGGGCTAATCTCCCATTGGGAAGCAACACATACTAAATAGTTGCTAAACCTTGGTAAATACACTTTTAATAATTAATTTTAGAAGTATTTAGCTAGCAGTAATATACTGGATAGTTCAGCAGTATTGTAATCCATGGGATATTGTCCAGGGATTTCTCAGATTAACACATTTGGGTCCCCGAATCCCATCTGTATACCTCTATCTGAATTCACAGCAGGTGATTTAACACATGGCCACCAGCTCCATGTGTCTGAGTGACCAATGATTTTATTACCGTATCAGTGAGATCAAATCAGTGAAATGCATCAGCCGAGGAAATGCTTAGTAAGGGACAAGACAGACGGCAGCTTACAAGTCAACCTGGGTTTTCAAAAATGATAACTACTGAAAAGAAAAATTACTTTTCCTGTTGAGATGTGTAAATATTATGTAGATATTCTAACTCCATCTCTGTGATGGATGGTGCTCAATTTTAAACATATTTCAGTAATGCCTTAATTTAATAGAATAGAAGATGCAGAAGATGTTGAAGGATCAAGGTGAGAATAAATTGTCTGGCACAGATGGTTTAGTCGTATTCGAAAACCTGCATGATTCTTACTTCCCACTTCATGAGGGGGAAAAATTGGAAAATAAAAGGACTTTGCATTCTTTTCATCTTTAAAAAATATATTGTGAATTACCGCTTTGATCGATTCTACGGAGCTGGTCTGCTTCCAATTAGTCTTCTCTAACATGACTGCCATTCCTGTCTCCTTCGAGTTGGCTCTAAATCTCTTTGTTAAAACAAGTCCTTAGTGACCTTTGTCTAGCAGAGCCCGGCGCTTCTCCACCAGGATGGCAGAGGGTGCATCTTGACCAGCAGATGGTGCTACAGAGCAGGAAGCAACCCGGGGTTTCTGCCGAGAGCTCAAAGGCCCACATCAAAAGCTGCGGAGAATTTTTAAATCTTCTGACTATGCAGCCTTCTCACTGAGAAAGGAACTCTCCAGGCCTGACTTGCCTCAGAGCCATTTCTTCTCTTCCAGCTTTCACAAATGCATTCCTTGTACTTTAAAAAATATCACGGGCAGTTGCCAGCACCGTGGTACAGACTGCGTTTTCAGGTAGGGTGTCATGTATTACGTATGTAAACATGGGCCATGGGAAGACAACCCTTTCCCTCAAATTCAAGTATCCCATTTCGGCACGAATTGAGAAAGGCACGGCTATGATGATGTTTTAGTAGTGCTAAAAATCAGACATTTTCTGAAGCCATTATAGTCTAAAATGTTAATGCAGTTTACTTTTTAAAATGTGATCGATAGATGTGGGGGGAAGTGCCTATAAATTACTAAAGGCAAAACCCATTTTATTAGCACGCGGTGAATTCTGCAGTATTTGATAGTCTGTATTTTAGTCGGGTAGCAATTTTTAATTTGTGAAAAGCATGTGTTTTGCTTTCTCTCTTTTTTTTTTCTTTTCTTTTTTTTAAGAAACAAAAATACCTGTCTTTGTCTCATTTCAGGAGGGATATTTTTTATCATGACTCACTCAGGAAATGTAATTCTAACGCGCTATAGCATAGGTTTCAATTAACGCTCTCCTCTTTCTGACAGGCTTTACATTACGCGTTTTATGAAATCATTAACTATTGTCGTGTTTCTATTATGATACTATTAGGAAATAAAGAGACTTATGTAAATGGAGATGTAAAAGAAATGTATGACAGTTCCTCCGAGCAACATCTGTGCACTATCATCTATGCTCACACTAATTTTCTAAAGATTGTTCCATTCATTACAGAACATTGTTAGCTGTTGTGGCACAACCCTTATTTCTATGCATTTAGGGAACGAGGCAGAGAGCGGGTAAATGAGAGCCTAATCAATACCACTTTTCATTCTGCATCTAATGTGCTCTCATTCCCTTTCTTCTCCTCCTGCACAAATCCAAAAAAGATCCCGACGTTACAGTCATAAAGTGTAATTCCTCTGCAGAAACACAGACAATAATGCTTTCTGTATTCAGGCGTATTGCATATTCTAATGGCATTTGGCTAAATTGAGTATGGATTTAACATCAAAGGCTTCATGAATTTTTCAAATGAGATATTAAAGTCAATATTTCAAGTGAAAGATATTTCAATTTAGTTGCATACACAACAATAAAAAACTTCTACAAGGTGGAGGTGCGAGTGGCTAGAGCAGCATTAGTTCATTCAAGAAATTATTAGTTTATAAGAAAATCAAACACAAGGTTGTGATGTGGCAATGACTGAATAAATTAGACTAACCGATACGCGCCAGTATGCTTTATCTCAACAGGCTGAAGTGGTACACTTACCACTGGCATGCTCAGGGCTCCTGGCTAGGTTTGTATTTTTTTTCCCCTAAACTCTGCTGATTAGCATGAAGATTTGCATTTCTATTTCATAAATCCCCTTATTTTCACTTGTACGAATGAAGGCTTTAGATATGCGGGAAAGGAGCCTTTTTTGACCTTGCACTTAAGTGGATCTTCCATGCAGGTGTCAATAACTGAAAGCCAGTCTCCACAAGGATGGCTGAATGTTCCAGAAGGCTAGAGGAGGCCCCACTTCAATGCATGGGAAGTCTCTTGACTTGTTGACAGCTGTCACATCACGGTGTGCTATAGGTTGGATTTCAAGGGCACTTCATCGCTGAAGAGGTCAAATGAGGTACATGTGTAGTATTGTCCCATTTCACAGATGGACAGTCCAAAGCAGGAAATGGCTCACATTCCTGCTGGGCCTGTGGCCCTTGGAAGAGGATGAGGCTTGTACAGAGAGGCCAGTGCTCCAGTAGAAACTAGGACTTCATCTCTGCAATTGCAGGTCCAAGTGCCAGGCACTGAATCAATACCATCCTCCAGCCCCTCCCAATAGGCTCTGATGGCACAGCACTTCACTCTGTCTCTATTTGCTATGCCTTTTTGTTCCTCTTTGTAGACACAGGAAGACATTGGCCTGACTTTGCTGCATTAGCCATCCACATCCCTTCCTATTTGTGTTGACGAGGACAACCCTGCACTGTCTTTTCCCTAGAGTCTTCCAGGCTCTATCGGTTTTATCACAGATTAACTTCCCACTTCACATGGCCACTTAGCTTGCAGACAATCGGGTCATAAAGAAGACAAAATCTACTCACAAACACACCAAACTAAAAGAGGCCACCTGACCGTGAACACACAGAGCACCAGCTGATCTGGATGCAAACAACTTTTCCTGCATTCATGATGGCACTAGGCTGAGAGCATTGCAAACACTATTGCTCTGGGCTGTGCATGTTGACTTGACTATTACCAGTGTGTAATTCAAATTAGTATCTCTCAATGCCTCCCTTGGGGGAAGCTCCCAGAAGAGAAGACATTATGAGGCCCCAGCAACCCCGAAAGACACAGAATTTTCATTCTGCAGTTTTGAGAATTATTACTTATCTTTAAGATAGGGAAATACATGTTCACACTCTACAATGGAGGAGAAATACACACACACACACACACACACACACACACACACACACACACCCCAGATCTTTTTTTTTTTTAACTTAAGAACAAAATACTAGGATCATTATTACTTCTTGTGATTCCAAAGGCAGTGGGGCTCCCCAAAAGGATGTTTCCATTGGCCCACCATGCACGTGGCCACAACATACTTGATCAGGTTAACGCAGCTGGCTCACATGGTAGGGCTTACTTTGCAGCTAGATTACAAGCAGCTATTTTCACTCTTCCCATCTCTACCCCCAGGAACAACAACAACAACAAAAGCCTCTAGAACTGAAAATTGGTTCTTTGCCTCATTACATCGAAATGATCAGACTCATTTCAGTCTCAATTCTCAAACTTCCCTCCCTTCTTTTATGCCTTTTTCTTTTTAAGGGACCCTAATATAGGGAGGGAAAAAGAGGAACAAGCCTACAATTCATACTCATTTTAAGGTTTTCAGCCCTAACTCTGCTCCTGGGCATGCCTATTACATATTTGCTTCTTTGGGAAACTGTTGATCTTTCAATGTTTATCATTTCTTTATTTAAACTGTAAAAGGGGGCTTTGTAAAGAACATGGCTTTGTCTCTAACTAAAGCCTATATTAAAATGCAGCCTGGGCCATGGCTGAAAATGGAGCCTGTGGACTCAAACTAGTCCCCAGCTAACTCCTGGCCATATCATAAAACCAGTAAGCTATTTGGCACAGAAGAAAGGAGATAGGGAAATGCAAGAATCGAAAGGCTAGGCCGACCACGTACCTAAGAACCAGGAGTGTAAACACAGAGGGAAGGGTTAGCGACAATCTGGAAGTAGCAAGGGGAACATAAGAGGTTTATGTGATAGTCAGTGTTCATATTCCTAAAAGAAAGTGTGCATTTTAAAATTTTCACTGCACATCTGTGCATTGCTACATCTTTAAAGGGCCTGCTAGGACCGGAATTACAGGAGATTTGAGGCTCAAGAACTGGTGGATCTGTGTGGGGAGGAAGGCTACTGAAGATCACGGGGATAGGGGGAGAAAGTAGAGTCTCTGCCAGAGAGGAACATTAAAAGGGGTTCTAGCTGAGGAAACCGTCAGTTTTCTATATGGGAATGGAAATGGAAACCTTGGTAGTGCTCTTGAACCTGAACAGCTGCTGGGAAATCAAACTGCGCTCCTTAATCTGAATTAACTAATCAAAACCAGGTCACTCCTCCACTGACACTCCACTGCCCACCACATCAAGCCTGGATTATTTTTCATGACCAATCACGATCTGCGCTTAAATTAGAGGGCGGGGGGGGGGGGAACGACGATGACAACAAAACCAAATAGACTAAAAGGTCAAAGTGTCTCAACCAAGTCCAGCGCCCTGAGACTTTCAACGGAGGAGAGAATGCGAGGCTTCCGCTGCTCATTTCCCTCTCTGTGGCTCAGATGAGAGAGATGGCGCAAGGTTAAACCTTCATCACAGATGTCCTCAAATGGAAATCAAGAACGATTTTCAGATGCTGACTTCTGTGATCTAAACTCAAGAGGAAGCAAGGACAGCAGGAAGGAAATAGCTCCTCTGTTTGTACTTTCTAAACCTTCAGGTTCACAGTTAATTTAGTGCATAACTCCCTCCTTTTTTATTGAACGTAATCATTTAGTAAAACCGAACTGATAAATTATCTGAAGAAATACATTACAGGGTGTGCCCCAGCCCAGGCAGGATAGAGGTTCTTATTAAGCAGTGATTATCTTCATGGACCCACATTACCATTCAGTTGCAGATGCTGCTGACACAAAGATGTATGATGCGAAGGCTGGAGAAAGAGCCCATTTAAGACAGGTGAATACTTAATAGTAATTCAACATACAAGGCACCAAATGCCTTTCACAGGAGTTCAAGGATTTTTTCCTTTTTCCATCTTTGCAATTTTATATGAATGTTTATAAATAAAATGAGAAATGGGACTCCATTTGGTAGCCATTTGACTTATTCAAGTTTAATGGCCATTTAAAATTTTGCAATTTATCATTTTAGCTGTCTTTCTCATCCGCCTTTACTTTTTTTTATTTATTTATAGTTGTTCTTCATCTCTCCTGAATGCTTATGGATGATCCACAGCTTAAGTGTGTAGGTGGAATTTCTCGTACCTGGGGAGTTTGCTTATCTTTCGGTTGGGTGTCTTCAAGGCTGATTCTGTAAGAGTTAATAAACTGCTGAACAGATCTTCCATGTACTTCTCCTGCTAATCCCTTGCTAGGTATACATAGGTACCCACTATCCTTATTCCCACCACTCTTTCCCCTTCACTGCACTGCCTAGTGTCTACACAGGGAGTGATTATTTCTGTACAAATTTAGGAGCAATAAAACTGTCTGTTCTTTTAGGGCTATTATTCTGAAGTTGATTTTTACTAGCAATAATTTAGGTACTTCAATAATAAGTAGAGAATTAAAAATATAATAAGTCACGGGTGGCCAGAACAAAAATAATTAGAAAATGTTTACTATGTTTCAACACATCAAGTGGCAGTCTTTTAAATAAGACATAAACTTGGTAATTCTTTGTATATGATTACACTCACAAACCTCTGAAGTAGCTTTAAAATTGCAAAGAGTGAGTGTCTTATTCTCCTTTTTGGATGGTTCTGACTTTGCTTTGTTGGTTGGTTGGTTTGTTGGTTGGTTGGTTGGTTGATTGGTTTGTTGGTTGCTTGTTGGTTGGCTGTGGGTTTGTTGGTTGGTTGTTGGTTGGTTGGTTGATTAGTTGGTTGGTCTGACTCAGTTTTGAGGCAACACTAGGATGCCAGGCTTTCCTGATCTTGTTTGACTCCTGCTTTTCCTGCCAATTGTTAGAACTGTGGGTATGTACCACGAAGGCTGCCTTTGGTTTTGATTTTCAAATCAATGAGAATTCTAGATTAAATTGTGAAACAAAGCATTTGGCTGGAACCTCTCCCTTTAACATCCTGCCCAATTTATATCCTCAACCAGACTTCAACATGCTTCCTTTTCCTTGCCATTTCTGTTGTATCTTTCACCCTGTGAGGGTGAGTAACACACAGCCCACCCCATGCTACTGTCTGAGTTTTACGAGTTGCCATTACCCAAAAGAGTAAGTAGTGGGAGCTGCTCCATCCACAATGGAGTTCTTGGGAAAAACATATTGTTTCAAGAAGTTCTTTCCCATCACAACATAAACATCTCCTAGCTCTGCATAAGCATCCCCGGGATCCTGTAAACATGCATATGTGTATGTATACTTTACCTTACCATATTTGGAAATATGTGTACAGTGCTAGTGATTGTTGCATATAAACAGAACATTTTATTCTTTTTAGGAGAGTCTATACTATAAAACATCAAGCACACCCAAGCATTGCATATCCAATATCTTCTTCTATTACATCAGACAAAACTGAGAGTTAAGAGTGACTTTTCTAAGTCAAGGTAAATGAGTCTTCAGGAGTCTGAATTGCCTCAAGTCGACACTTCTCAGAACATGCTCAGAGGAGTGTCAAGCTTTAGGAGAGGCAACTTGAGGAAAAAAAGACATGGAGGCTACTTCAAAGAACTTCTGACCTTCTGAATAACTTAGTACAACCTTACTTCAGTTGGTATTACTTTAAATGAGTCAGTAAAAGCTTTCCATGGAGATCCGTAACTACTACTAAAAGATGGAGCACAGGATTCTCTTTTGAGAAGAACAGCACTGGGCAGATGAAGGCTAACTCCAGGGACCAAATGCTTGTCCCAGGGATATTCTCAGTGTCAGTGTCAAATAATCCTGCATTTTTGCCCTTATAGACCCTTTAAAGTATAACAATAATCTGCATTGGAAAAACTTCCAGCAAGTTCAATCCTTGAAGAATTTTCCCCAATACAAAGGAATATGTGTTATATATCCATATCTATGCTTAGTTACTTCTCAGGGGGTGCAGAGTCCCTAGTAGTTAAGATATCATTTGTTCACTTAATAGAAAGAGGCTTTATTCCTTTTTATAGTTCATGGAAGAGACATAGGAGTGAAGTAGCATCTCTGCAAACATACCATTACAGGATGGTCCTTCCTAAATCAGTCTACTGGAAACCTTAAGTTTTACCCTAACCCTAATGTTCAACAACAGTATTAGACTTTCAATTTTACCTTTCTGTAAAGGGAGAATATGAAAACTTTTGTAAGTTTCTTTTCTCTGATGAATCAAATTAGATAGCTAATAGAGTAAAAAAAAAAAAAAAGTCAGTGTCAAATATCCCAAGCATCTTAAGCATGTGATAAAGACTTTCTAAATGTAGACCCTGTCTCTAATCAGACCCTGCGTCACCACTGCAATGTACATTCTGTCCTCCTCTATGGGACGGACTTGCTAACCAATGACTTCAAACTTTGAGAGCGAGAGTAATACATAAAATAAAAATATAAAATAATAAGGGTGGGGGTAGCTTGCTGATAATTGCTTGTCTGGCATGCATGAGTTTCTGAGTTCAGCCTTAGTACTGCAAATAAAAACCCACATGAAATACTAATAACAACAGTAAAATAATTAATACATTTCCTTCCACTTAGTCAGATTCTGAGAAATTCCCATTTTGCGAAGGATTTCACACATCCTACATTCTTGTATAACATATGCTATGTTCCAGTAGAAGTTAATTAAGGCTGGCGGTTGGTTGTTGACACATCTCTATTTCAGAACAGTGATGGGAAAGGAGCCTTAAATTTTCCCTTGGAAGTATGTGTAGCCAAGGGTCAGAGAGATGGGTCAGTGAGTGGTTAAGGGCACTTCTACTTCTGTGGAGGACGCAGATTCAGTTCCCAGCACCTACATGGTGGTTCACAACCACCTTTAATGTCAGTTCCAGAGGATCTCAACACCCTCTCTGGCCTCTTCCAGCAGTGAGAGCACTTAAGGTGCACAAACAGGCAAGTGACACACACACACACACTATTTTAATATAAATATAAGTATTGTAATTATGTACAATTAATTCAATTTCACACATGGAAGTTGATCTGAAATACAGAAAGAAGATATGCAGGGATTATAAGCACCATATATTTCCATTGGTTGTATGCTTGAAACAGAAAACTTGGTGTCTTCTGCCTTCTCAAAGAAAAGGATGCAAAGTGTTTTCTTATGTGTGTGTGGTAGAGGGGACTCTTTGCCACTAAGTTACCACAGCCACCAAAGGGGGCTGTTATGCAATTATAAAATGCTCAAAATGCAGCAATTGCTGCTCCCGTGTTCTTTGTCTAGAGCTGTGTGTTATACCCAGAGTTGTGCTACACTTGTAATTTGGGCTTTAAATGTGTTTATGATCATTCTGAAGGGTTTAAGCTTGCTGTGTCTCATATGATTTTAATTTTCTTTATTGATAGAGGGGGGCAATGAAATGCTGACTTTTGATACACTAATATTTCAAGGTTAGGAAAAAACTCTAGGAGGCCAGTCAGCCCTCAAATCTGCCCTCTTAAATCTCTACTTATAAAGTTCTCAGCCAGATATTCGAGTTTTAAAATATCACATTATAAAGAGTGTCCTATATTTCTGATTTGAATGAAGCCCTTTAGGTGGCTACTCAGACCCAGGCAACCAGAGAAAACCTGTAACATTGAGGCACACATCTAATTTACAAAATAATTCTCCCTTTCTTTGGGACAGAAGGTAGAGAATCTTCCAAAGGAAAATTCAATTTCCTTATTTACAAAAGTCAAGGAATAATCATTTTTATATTGAAACTCACATTTAAGCACATTTCAAAGCAAGTTCTAAATTGGTCATTTCTCAGGAATTGCTAGAGCAGATTTGCCTACAATCAAAAAGGAAAAGCATTTGAACCTGCCTCTTGTTATGGTGAGTTAATTGTGCCAAGTTGGTTTTGTTTCATTTAAAGGAAACACATCCCAGATTAGTTCCTTGTTCAAAGATTAGTGATGAAGAAATGGTTCCTGAAAGAACAATGCACTGCATAAAATGTAAGTGATCCTGTCCTGTCTCCTCCAAGTGATTCTGACTGTAGGAGACCCACAAACACCTACTGTCTATAGTTAGACTAAGTCAAGTTGGATGAACAAGTCTTCTGTCCCAAGCTGTGGCACACACAGGCAATTTCATCAGAAAAATACTTCTTTGTAGTATAATTTTTTTAGGAATCTGCTTATTTCTGTCATTACGGTATAAGATTCCTTCTCAAATTAGGAAAAAGTATTTATTAATCAAATATTCTTGCTCATTTCTGGTCATATTGAACTGTAGAATGTGACACACTAAAAGCCTGAAACCTGTCGACAACGCAATCCAGTGTGGTTAATGGCTATTAATTACTGTTGTAATTAAAATGCAGTAAGTAGAGGAGCTGAGACGGAGGAAAGGTTGTCTAATGGGGGCAAGTAAGTTCTAGACTGCCTTAGAGAGCAGCTTGGCAGTTACAGGTCTGAGTTAGTACAGCTGCATTTTCTCGTCTCTTGAAACAAAATGAGACAACATTCCCAGGCCTTCCTTCCAATTAAGACGGAGTCAATACAATGAGGCTTGGCTGACATAATGTTGAAGTCACATGAACATCTGTAAGCTATCACAATCTCCCTCATTCCACACACACTGGCTGAATAAAGAGGTGACTGAGGATCTAGAAAAGAATAAAGTCATATGATACAGCAACTCTAGGCCTGAATGACCTCACGAAGTCAATACATGGCAGAAATATCTAGGTATGGTGGCTCATGCCTGTAACCACAATCGTTAAGAGGCTGAAACAGCAGAACTATTCTAGTTTGGAGCCAGCCTGGACTATGTTGCAAGACCTTTACTTAGCTTCACATCAATCACCCCAAAGACATAAAGGAAAATCTACTCTTTTATAAAAAGCTACTGAGATTGTAAACAATATTGGGGGATGGGGTCATTTGAATGAGAATGCCCCTCATAGGCTTATATGTTTGAATACTTGTTCCCTAGTTGGTATAACTGCTTTAAAAGGATTATGAGCTGTGGCCTTGTTGGAGTAGGTGTCGCTAGGGCCTGGGCTCTGAAGTTCTGAAAGATTTGCTTCATTGAGTCTCTTTTCTTCTGCCTCATGCTTATGGGTTAAGATGTAATCTCTCAACTACAACTACATCTCCATGGCTGCTGCCATGCTCCCCACCATGAGGGTAATGGACCCTAACCCTCTGAACCTGTAAGCCCCAAATAATCTCTTTCTTCTATAAGTTGACTAGGTCATGGTATCTTATCACAGCAATAGAAAAGTGAATAAGAGTAGATTCATTCAAAACCACTTCTAATACTTTTTTTCAAATTGCATCATATAAAGTCTAAAGTTTCTGTGTCTTCTTTCATGATGTTCATAATGATAATGGCAGGCAAGTCAATAAAAGTCATACTTAAAGTATGACTAAGTTAAAAATATGAATTGACAGAATGATATAATGCATAGGATACTAGAAATATCTATAGGAGAGAAGACTCTTAGATAGACTTACTGAAACTCCATAATGGTGACAATAATTGAAGCAGAAGGAATCACAGGTTTACAGCACACAGAGAATGGAGTCATGTGCAATGGTAGGCAGACATGAGGTGTTCAGTGCTGAGTGAACCCCTCAAATCATTTCTATAATAGTGAAACTAAGGCACATCAGCGACCAAAATCTATGTACCTTTTGCCTGTTACATGACAGAAATATCTATTTTGACACATGTCAATGAATAGACTCTCTTCAGATAGAAAAAAAATTTTTACCCATAAGAACAGTTATTTGTTCCCCTCTAAATGACCAATGCATTGAGAGACAGAGAAATTTGGAAGAAACATCTTTATAGGCTGAGTATAGGGCAACTAACTTATTTGTAGTTGCTGAGAATTCCAAAAGGATAGATTCTGTGCTTTAAAATTCAGAATCATAGTCAGTCTTTCCTACTGCTCTGTCTGGTTAATCCTAAAGAAAAAGTATGCTGTAACACTTCTGAAGCTTCACTTAAGTGACTTTTAGATATACTGGCTAATGTAAGTGCATATTCAACATGCTGAAACACAGTGGAAAACTTCTTATTTGGGTGAGAGATATTAGCTTTCATGTCTGACTGTATCCTCCTTGGACCAAAAGATAAAAGGAAGCAACATTTTACCCTTTTCCATTCTGAGACTAAGGACAATAGTTTAGAGAAAAGACCTTGTAAAAACTCTGGAATCTGCTCTAGAAACTACAGGGAAACCCTGTCTCGAAAAACCAAAAAAAAAAAAAAAAAAAAAAAAAAAACCAAAAAAAAAAAAAAAAAAACCTCTGGAATCTGAAACACTGAAAGTGATTGCTTAATGTATTTTTTAAAAAGTTCTCTGTTCCGAGAATGCCAGTAGGTAGAAGTGGTCAAGGTAGCAAATAAGTAAACATTATACTGACACAAGTTACTTTCTCTAGGCAATATAATGGCCATGGACAAGAGTAACCAAAAACTGTGCTATCCGAGTCTGCATTAGATGAATTTAGAATCTTTCATAAAACTTTAGGTTTTATGGAAGTTAACAAAGAAGACAATAACACCCCAGGAGACAATCTCATGCATTGTATATTATTTTGAAGTCACCTACCATGTTTCTTATCTACATCATTATTTAAAATGGAAAGGCTCAAGCTACCTTGATTATGTAGTAAGGCTTAAGCAATATTGTAAATAGCAAATAAGTTTCACATTTCTGTAGAAACAGTTTTAAGGGCTTCCTAATCTAAATGAAAAATGTATTCAGACATCTCAAATGAGTCTTGCTTACAGTGAGGATTAAGCCTCTAAGAAGACACATTGAAAAATACAGGGAAGGCCCCTGCTTGTCAAGTGTACACTTCTACTAACAGTGGATGATATAAAAACAGAAAAGCAAAAAGTTATGATTAGATTGAAAACCAAGGTTAGGATGCTCTGGGCCACAAAAGAACAAAAATACAAACTTGAACAGAGTTGATTCTAGAGATCACGTGGGGTTCGGGTCTGGAAGCAGAGATGGAGTTTAATGGCTCACTGCTTGGAGTAAATGGGAAATAAAGTTCCTGTGAGACTGGAAATGGTCAATGATGTCATAGGAGGGGAAACCAGAAATCTCTGATGGGTCAGAAATAGAAGACAAAACCATATTGTCTGCTTTATAAAGATAGCTTGAAACAAAAAATAGACAAAAGCTTATTACTAGCATATTTCTGAGAACTAAACCTGACCACTCATTGGCTCAGGGGCTACACCTTGAGATCATCAAGTCATGGAAGATCAAAAAACTTGGCTATAAACCTGGCAGTAGTAGTGTTCATTGTTAATTCCAGCACTCCAGAGGCAGAAGCAGGTGAATTTCTGTGAGTTCCAAGGCAGTCTGATCTACAGAGTGAGTTCCAGGACAGCTATAGACACACAGTGAAACCCTGCCTCAGGAGAAAGACAGAGAGAGAGAGAGAGAGAGAGAGAGAGAGAGAGAGAGAGAGAGAGAGAGAGAGAGAGAGAGGAAGAAGAAGACCTTGGGGTCCTTGGGTGTGGAAGGGTGTTGACCTGAGATTCATACAGTAACTGTATCAAATAAACTAGAATAAAAATGAGAAAGGTAGGTTTGGTGAGATAGGTCAGTGGTAGTATACTTTTCTTCAAGTCTTGGGTTCAAATTACAATACTGCAAAAAAAATCAGTCAATAAATAAATAGAAACAAAGAAACAAACAAATAAAGGGGACTAAAAGAAAACACAACTAGAAAAGCTCTGCTAGAAAGAAAAAGAGAAAACAAGAATAAAATCAAGGGCAATAATAATCAATTCAAAATAAGTTATAAAAGTAATTATAAAGAACATTACCATATACAGTACAAAAAGAAAGCTAAAAATAAATATACCCAATGCAAATTAAGTGTGTGGAAGTCTGAGGAAAGCTTCAGAGTTCCAAAGATGAGAACCCATGATGAAAAATGGTATCAATTAGAAATAAAACATCTTTTTTTCACAAGACAAAGAAAATAGATATGAAAATGAACCAATCAGAAGCCTGGGAAGTAAGACCTATTTGACCGGAAAGGATGTTAGTGATGTAACAAATGTCAGGCTTTAGCCTACTTCTTTAAAGTAGAAGATGAGAATGTTACTCTGCTCACAAGAACGAGAGCACTGACAGAGAAACTGCTGTCTGTCTGTTTTGTTTGTCTCCTTATTTGTTCATGCTGGGTTTTGTTTGTTTTTAGCTCATTTTGTTTTGTGTTTATGCACAAAACACCAGCTATAAAACATGGGAAAGGATTGACAAGATCAACTTTATATCTTGTTTGTGCATTAGAAAACAAGGAAAAAATAATGAATTTTTTTTTTAAAAAAAGTGCAGTTTGAAAAGATAATAGTGAATTTTTCCAAACTACAGCAAGCATGCTTAGACCTGAGTATTTATAATTATTCCCAGGATAAATGGAGACAAATGTAGTAAGGACATGTATGTTTTAATGAAATTATGAAACATTAAAGATGTAAAGGAGAGAAAAGAACCTAAAAAGTAACAGAAAGAGAGAAGGAAGAGATTTTATAGCCACAGCTCTGTCACCTCCTTCTCAGTGTGAGACAACGGGCAAGATTCAGAACCACTCAGGGGGAGTGACTGTCAACAGAAGCGGTCACCAAGAAAGTCAGTCTCTGAGAGACAAAGAAAATAGAACTCCACGGCATTTTTTACTAAGAGCCCTGTTAAATATCCTTCAGGAAAGCAACAAGTGATGACGGGAGAAAGTGTGGAATTAAGGAACGCGGATGGGAAAATGGACGGATGGATGAACTGAGCCAACAAATGTAAGCAGTGATTGCCCAGAGGTAAAATTTACACATCTTCAAAACTAAACAAATCAGAACTGTCTTTAACAATAACTGTTTATTTGAACACCTAAGCCATGTTGTCAGGGCTGTGCCTGAACTACTTCAAGGGTCAGCCCTTACATTTTTAGGAGTTATCAAAACAACCATTATTTTAAATGTACTTGTAGTTAATCGAAAGTAAATTGAAAAGGAAAGTAATAAATACTCAAAACCCTTGACTTGCAAATTATATTGTTTCATTTAACTGTTTCCTAAGCTCAGCTCTTTCAATCATTCTATGAGACTCACATTAATTAAAATAGTATGCTATTAGGTAGAAGTTCCAAAATCCCATGCAGTGACATCACATTTATATCTTAAAATCTCCACAGTGAGAAAATTTACGTCAGAAAAAAACTAATATCTGCTACAAATCCAGATTGTTTTCTTCTCCCTGAGACCTGGTTTGACTAAATGTTTTGAGGTTTTATTTTTTGTTTTGTTTTGTTTTGTTTTGTTTTTTGGTTTTGTTCTATTTCTAAGAGAAGACTAAAAATATTGAATAATTTGAAGCTTTGTTATGTTATACATCTTCATTCCAAAAATTAAGTACAGAAGCCAGAAAAAATAAAAAGAGGAAGGAGGGAGAGAGAAAGAGGATGGGGATAAAAGGAAGAAAAGCAAAAAGCAGAAGTACAACAGGTATTAAAAACATGAGCACATGATCAGTCTCAGAAGGGAGGGAAACAAGACTAGAAACTGGGATTTAAACTAAGACTCTAGTAACAAGTGTAACTATTATAGTGTTAACAAGCAAAAGTGGAAATAAGAGAATATCAGAAGAGATTTTTTAAAAATAGTGACATTTCTTCCTAGATATTTCCAAACTCAAATCACACAAATGTCAGAAATAAAGAAAAATAAAAATATTACCAGAAAAATACAGATTTCTCTGTAATCATAAACATATACTCAAACATGTCAACATTTGATCAAGCTGATTATTATGTTGCTTTATTGCTCTCTAGAAAATTCTATATGGTAGTAATATTTCCTAATAAAAATGTTTTTAAAACAAAGTACATTTGATTCAGGGAGGCAGGTGCATACAATAAATTCTAAGCTATGTTACTGGTTTTGGCATCTTCAGAGCCTTCAGGTAACTCATGTAGAAAACTGAACACCAGAATTTCATAGGTTCATGAATCAATGGCAACAGGATCATTGTCATATATTTTTTAAAAATGTCTTCTAGAAGTAACCTTGCCTATGTGAATACAAATGGTCCCAGAAGACATGGGTGCCAGGTAGGGTAAAACCCTATATGAAGTACTGGTCAAGAAAAATCCCAATGGTCCAAAACAGCCTAGGCTACTGTCATTGCTCTTGGTTGCCCACCAGAGAAAGATGCTAAGGCCCAGCTGCTAAAGGCACTATATACTATGACTGCAGGACATAGAGAAATCAAACTGGAACTAAACCAGAAGCTCTTCCAGGCTGTAGGCTTTATAATATCTCAAGGTGATATGAAGTGTGGGGAAAAGTCATCAGCAACTTAGCTAGAAGTTAACTATGTGTACTGAAGTACTAACATGATAGACAAGACGCCCCCCATTGATGTAATAGTGGCATGTTATATGAGTAAAGTTCTGCTTTCCCTTTTATAGATTTTGGGAAAGATTTATTATGTGTATATGTGTGTTGTGTGCACATGAGTGTATGTATTCACAGAGATCAAAGATATTGGACTCCCTGGATCTGGAGTTATAGTTGTGAACCACCTAACCTAAGTTCTGATAACTCTATTCATCTATAAGAGTAGCACAATCCCTTAATCCCTGAGCCATCTCTCCACCCCAGCCAATTGCTTTCTTATTGAATTTCAGGCTAGTTCCATGGGAAGAAATTCATACCTGGTACTATAAAAAAAAAAACATGGTCAAAAGCCTGTGGCTATGAAATGCCATAGACTCTAGGAAGAAACTTGCTGCTGTTTCTTTGCTAAATGGAACATGATTTCAAACTATCTCCTTAATATTCACATTTATAACTCTAGCCAAGTGCCACTCTCAGCCTTGATAAGAGAAGCTTCTCTTGGCAGTAAAAGGTGGTAGAGTATAGAGAATCATAGCTTCCTGAGGTGCAGAGAATAAGTGAGAGCTATTGAGAGCTCAGGCCTAAACATCTATGTCACCCCCTCCAAGACTGAGAAAACATAGTAGAAGAGGGTAGAGACGAAATATAAAAGCGGGACAATGTGAAGCAGGGCCATGAAATGCTGCTTTCTAGACATAAGATGCCCATCGCAGGACGTAGTCGCCTGCATGAGACTGGACTTGTCAATGTTCAGTCATGGATGTATGATGGCTTATAAGACTTTTTCCCATCCCTGGAGAACTAAGAGGAGCCATCTTCCATAATACAACCACTGATGAGTCCCCTTCTCCCAGTGGATAGTTCTATGCTAGTGTTCATATACACAACTTTGATGAAACTCAGTGGGTTGTTAAAATATAAATGAATGAAAGTGGGACAGAGAGAAGAGAGTATAGGAAATGGGCTTAGAAAGTATATATACTACGTGTGTGAAACTGACAAAGAATAAAAGAATAAATAAAAGAATAAAAAGAAAAAAAGTATGCCTCCTGGTAGTCAAGAACTCCATAGTGGGTTTATTCCTCAATTATTCTTCATTATGGCTGAACAATCTTTTTCTACACTATGAATATGTATGATTCTTATTGGTTAATTAAAGCTGACAAGCCAGAAACTGGGCATGAAGTTAGGCGGGAAAACCAAACTGAGAATGATCAGAAGAAGGAGGATGGGATTAGGAAAGATACCATCTAGTTGCTCAGGGAGCAAGACATGCAAGAAGATGGGTAAAGCCATTAACCACATGGGAATACATACATACATACATACATACATACATACATACATACATATATGAATTAATTTAGGTTGTAAGAGCTAGTTAGTAACAAGGCTGAGCTATCAGCCAAGCATTTATAAATAATAGAAGCCGCTGTGTGGTAATTTGGGAAGCTGCTGCCACGTATTTGGGAACAGGCAGTCAGGACAGGAAATGACTGCTTACACACCATCTTATTTTTAAGGCAGTGTCATTCACTGAACCCGATACTTAAGTGATGAAGCTAAACAGCAAGCTACTAACAGGAAAATACATCCAAAGAAAGTGTGTCGACATCAAAACGATCTGCCATCATCCCGAAAACAAATCACTAACAATCTTTGCCCCTCCTTCCTTCACTGAGAAAGCATCCAAAGAGTAAAGCAAATTATGGATAATAATGGAATTTTTTTACAGGAAAAGAGGGAAGAGCGACTGGCGGTAAATAATGCATCGAGAGATATCAACACTTACATAACAAGTTCATTGCCGAGAGCTGAGAGGAGTGTGGGGGAACGACAGGTCCCTTAAACCTTCTTTGATTGTCTGTGAACGGACATTTTTCAGGAAGACAGAGTCACTATCATTTAGGTTGTTTCACAAGTTTATGATTCTAAATAGACGAATTCCTTTGGTCTAAGAAAATGAGTTTAAAAAACTAAAGTACTAAAAATCAGCCTCCCCTAAACCTTGTGGCATTGCAGGCATAAGTTACAAGTCATGAAACTGTGTAACTAGAGTCATGACCACCCAAGGCTCGTGTACAGGGTCATCACTCTTCCAACAGCCATCAGTGGGTGAGCATACAGGAGGAGGAAATCCACAAGGAAGGACCTGAGCCTCAGATGGCATGGAAGTGGGGACCCTTAAGATGAACCTTAAGCAGGTTCTGCATAGGAAAAGGCAGTCAACTAGGAGAGTTGTAGATGGGTGGAAACCTAATCCCAAATGAGAAGTGTCATTGGCCAGGTTACTTGGCCTCTCATTAATACCCAAATCAGAGGGGCATGGCAGGATGCTTAAAGGGCTCTTTCTTTTTCTATAATCTATAGGTCCATAGAATGGGTGATTACCCCTCCAGAGTAGAAACTAAGCCAGCTTTATCCTAAATGCTAATCTAAACTGAATTCAATGCTGAACAGGGGCAGAAAATTCTATGGAGGGATAGTGAAGAACAAACTTTTATAATCCAATAATCTATACACTAATTCCACAAAGAGCTAACAAAGCACACTATTCTTTAGAGTGAAGACCTTGGTTTGAGTAAGCAAAGAAAGGCCATTACAATGACTGAAAGTAAGGGCTCTGATTCACCACTCAAGGTGTTCTTATTCTTTGTGAACGTTCAAAACCAACAAATTAGATCAATCCAAACAAGTTGAGAATCCCTGGAAATCATCCTAAATCACCATTTGTCCCAGGAGTGCAAGCAAAAGGCAAGACATAAACAGATGAAGAGTGTGCCACTAGATCCCCTGAGTTGTGACTGCATTGGTCTTTAGCTGATGCCAAAAATTAGTATTTATTATTTCTAAATGTCTGTCATTTTAAGCCTGTTGTTGCTAAACTGTGCTGAGGCACTGTCATGAAACATCACAGCATGTGGGTCTTTGCAGCCACATTGCTCGAACATCCAATTAACCATGAAGGTACTTTCTGGTTCTCATCTTAGCTCTTGCTATAATCTCTTCAATGATGGGTGCCCTTAACTCAGAAAGCAAGTTTCCTCTAATTGCATTTATTTTTCTGATCATGGTAAATCCATCAACTAGTTTCAAAAAGAAACACACAGAGGCTTATATTTATTATAAACTGTTTGACCTATTAGCTCGGGATTATTATTAACTAGCTCTTATAACTTAACCCATAATGTTTGTCTATGTTTAACTATGTCACTTGGTACCTGTTCTCAGTAAGGCATTCTCATCTTGCTTCTTCTGGGTCTGGCTGGTAACTGATACTCTGCCTTCCTCTTCCCAGAATTCTCTTAGTCTTAACACCCCACTTATACGTTCTGCCTGGCTACCAGTCAGTCAGTGTTTTAATAAGCCAATATGAGTTACAAATCTTTACAGTGTTCAAGAACATTATCCCACAGCAATGAACATAGAAGTAAAACAATCTTGGGAGGTGGGAGACAAAGAGAACTGTAGTAACTAGGGGCTGAGAGAAGGGAACAGGTATAAAGGGCAGATTTACAAGTCTCATGACTCTTATGTGCTGTTTTATGTTCCCAGGGAAATGGCTCTATCAGGACATTCTTTCTATTCTAGAGAAAACCTCGGAGTCTTTTCCCTGGTTTGACATGAGGTGATGCTTCCCCAGAATAGTGTGCATCTGCTGATAGCAAATCATGGCCAGAAATGCCTCATTTTGCAGAATGAGGAGTACACCAGCCTAGTCAAGCAGAAGGGAGGAGTGGTCCACAGCCATCTATCTCTTGAGATGGAAAATGTCTACCCCAAACATTGTCACATATAAAATGTCCTTGTCTCCTTGTTGTATAATTTATATATCTGATTATATACATACATAATTTATTATAATTTATAATTCCTATAGAAGGATCCATTGGGTAACCTGACGATATATATGGAACAAAAGTGACCCACCACCTCTTCATTATAGAAGGCCTTGGTACTGCTGGTCAGACTTCCACTTACCTTTTCCAAAGTAACCATTTCGTTTTCTGACAAACAGGAGTCAGGATTATTAGTAAAACCGAAGTGATTACAAAACAATCCCAGTGAAGCAAATGGCATCCAGTTTGGTTTTATGTGAACAAACTGCTTTCTAGAAGCACGATGCCCTTCACTTCTCCAGGCACTATTAAGCAAATTCCCCCGTTCAGTGTTCTGATCAGCATCCTGGAAGGGCAAATTCATCTCCGATCTGTAATGATTTGCTCCCACCGAATAGTTTAATTACCCCATCTCGCCAAAGGTTCAGGTCTACTGTAATTAGAATACCATAAACTTCAACTGGGTATGACAAGGACAGCCATTTGTGTCTTTACTCTGACCTATTTTTACAAGTTCCCACAAGAAAGTTTTTAAACTCTGAGAGCCATAGATTCAGACAAAATCGCATGAACCGAGCACTCTTCCTGGGCTGAGGGCGAGTCAACTGTTGATATGAAGCCTAGTGTCTGAAGCCTCGAAGAAAGGATACTTTAGGGTAAATTGTAACCCAAGACAAAATTAGAATTTAGGTAATAGTACAATTAAATTTTAGGTTTTAAGTTTTATGTGCAGTGTGTGTGTGTGTGTGTGTGTGTGTGTGTGTGAGAGAGAGAGAGAGAGAGAGCGAGAGAGAGAGAGAGAGAGAGAGAGAGAGAGAGAGAGAGAGAGAATGTGTGTGTGTTATGGAGAACTGTTGCGGGTATAAATTATGAAACAATAAAGGAAACTGTGATAAAGAAGAATTCACCCTCCAACCTCCACATGCCTGAAGTAGCACACATATTCCCCTTCCCACGAAATAAATAAATAATGTAATTGTAAAGGAAAGATAAATAGAACGAGGGGTGTAAGCCAGTGATCAAAACACTTGTTTAGTGTGTACAAATCTGTGAGTTCAATTCCCAGGACCAGAACAAAAGTAAAATAGTCAACTGACCAATTTTAGAGCTAATAGGAATCTCACTACAGCCTCCTCATGGCTAAAATCAATGAAGATTGAGGAAGGGTTACCATCTAAAGCCCACAGCAGGTAGCAGGTGATGGTAAAGCCAAGGAGAACTTCTTAAACCTCAGTTTACCATTATTCCCCACTATCATTTAAAGGACTGATTTATTTGTAATTTATCTCTAAATTTTTTGAATATAAATAATTGAATGAAAATAGCCAAATTCACTCAAAACCAACTTAGTAGACATCATCTGTATATAAGATAGCATGCAAGATATTAAAAGGAGGTCATCAAGTCTAAGGAGCTTTCTTGCCCTCAAGAAACATCCAGTCTAACAACACTGTGCTGTTCTATTTGAAGACAGGTATTTAGGATTTTTCCTACTATCTACATTTTAGCAAAATTTTTAAATATCAATTGATTCTTTCTGAGAGCTGACAGCTTTCAGTAGAGTGCAATTTCTTGTGAGGCACACTGAGATTTTTAGATCTTGAGCTGGAACTCAGCATTTGTCTTTTCCCTTGCAACTTTGGAAGTCAATTTACAGGAGCCACACCTGACTGAATTCCTAATGGCCTATTTTAACTATTGTGAATTTGCCTTAAGTAGTGTGATTAACCTCTCCTGAAAAAGATCTTGGGATAAATATAGAGCAGTAACTTTAAGGAGAAGTCCCTTCGGATGCCAAAGTTCTCCCAAATGTTAAAAGTAGGAGGATTGGGGGAAAGCAATACATACACATCTCCTAGAGAGGCTGTAGAAATGGATGTGCCACTTGAATTGGTGCCAAATAACTCAATACACGCAATGGAAGCTTGCACCCAGGGTCTCTAGCTGGGAAAGGAAGGTCTTCCAAGGACGTTTACAGAGTGTTGCAAAGGAGACAAGTAAAATCATCAAAAGTTAAAAAAAAAAGTTGTGTGTATTGTTATCCCATCATTAACTTCATTCACATGTGCCAGGAGCAAGAAAGCATCAACCCATACAGTCTATAATCCACTGTGTGTCTTGTGTTTTCTAAAAGTCAAAGAACAGCAGAAGGCCTTATGTCTATTGCTATTTACGTTGGCCCCTTTTCAAAAGAGTGTTGGATATTGAAGTTTCAGGATGTGAAAATCAAGAGCACACAACGTGAGCAGAGCCCTAAAGTCTAAAAGGCTGGGGAAGTTCAGGGCAGAGCTAAACTTTCCAGTGATCTTTAGAGACATGCTTGTGTCATTTGGGACTTAAAATCCAACATTTCTTCAGGCTCTGTGTGTGGCCTTGAAACATCTGGCATGCAATTGTTCCTTCTCAAAACCAGATTGTCTAGTGTCAGGCAGCACAGTGTCAAACCAAGACTGATGTCATGGGGTTGCCTCATCTTCTGAACCACTTAACATTATGCAGCTCTTTGGTCTTCTACGGAAACTCCTTGTGTCAGGACCACTTCTGGAAGTGCCAGTCCCACCTTGCTTATGTGAAATAGCAGACTGGGGTAAGATGTTCAGTCATATAGTGACCACTGATTGAGTGTCTGTTCAGTAAGACGCATGCACACACTGAGGAAGCTAGGTGACATAGAAGATGTTGAGATTCAAAATGGAATATGTTGGTACCTTTAAAGATAGGAGTGTAAGCCCAATGTGAACACAGTTGTACATGGCTGTAATCCTTGCACTTAAAAGGGCCAAGAAAGCAGGTTCAAAAGTTCAAGTCCAGCACAGGCTAAAGAAGAGAACGAAAGGCCAAAGTGATGTGGAATTCTAACACCTTGCTCACAAACAACACAGTAACAATTGACTGCTTACCAATAATATACAAAATATTACCCCTCTTGGATTAAGTAAAGCAGAAAATATGCAATGGGGCTATCTTGTGTCTCCCTGGGGATGACGTTCACATCATGATCTGAATTTATGATACTCCTAAAGCAGTGTCACACTCAGCATGAACAGGCTTTATATAGAATTTCTGCAGAGATGGAAGAACACTTGAATTAGAAGCCACATGTCAGCCCATTCCTTATCCCAACCACATCTAATGTCCATTAAACTTCCTTTTCACTTTTTGCCCCTGGGTCAATAGAACGTAAGGCAAAAGCATCCTTTTCTACATCAGCTGATCTCACAAGACTAAAGTCACTATATAAGGTCGCCCAGCACCATTAGAGTGTTATGTTTCAGGTTCTTGACTAAATACTTCATTTTGATTAGTTTGTGTCATCATCCAAGCACACTCAGAAGGTAATTGCTACTAATAACACTATTTGACAGAGAGGAAATTTGCCGTAGGTGACATGGCTAGTAAGCAGAACCTAAACTCGAATCCAAGTCAGTCCACTGTGAAATGTTCATTCCATTGGTCCTCCACTAACCACTGTTCCACCTCAGCACCTGGGCTACTGGTGAGTAGTAAGTTGCTGTGTACGAACCAGGGGCCATTCTGCACTGAGACACAAATCCTTGTCCTTTGGGATCTTCTATCAAATTTGGAAGACAGGTAAATATCTGGTGAGCAAATAATTAGAAGGAAAAAAAATATCATTTTGAACATTGGTATATTGTATAAACAGAATGAAACAGAAGAGGCCTGCTTAAGAAAGGTAGACAACCAAAAGTGGTCACCAAGAGCTAAGAGTCAGGAAGAGCCAGGCAAGCATATAGTTCTGGGGGAAAAATGGTTCCGGACTCTAATACTCTGAGCACAGAACGACTTTGGTATGTATGAACAAAAGCAAGCCATACAACCAGAACATGTGAGCAAGAGAAAAGGCAAAAGCAGATGAGTGAAGAGACACAGAGTATGAGGGCCTCTCATCTCTCTTAGAAAAATACCCTGGGAAGGACCTGGGATAGGTCTCAAAATATAGTAGGAGTTTACTGCAAGGTTTTAAGTAAAATGTTTACATAGTCTGACTTATTAAGATTAGAGAAAGAACTGAATATAATAGAGCAACCTTCATCCAAGAAATTGGGAAATGGAGGCAAAGGGATGTTCCCATGAATCTAAGGCCAACCTGGACAGTTCAGTGAGTTCTGAATTAGCTTGAGTATGAAGTAAGAGCCTGTGTCAAAATAAAACAAAACCACTCATTTGGTTTCAATGTTGAAGGACAAGAGCTGTAACAGAGGACCAGATAGGATGTTTGTAGAGCACCCAAAGAAATAAGGCACTAAAAGTTCAGCTAAAGGCATAAAAGTGAAGCCCTGAATAGATCCGGGCCTGAGGAAATGGTTCAGTGTGCAAGAGTGCTTACTGTGTAAACACGAGAAACCCAGTTCTAACCCCCAGTACACGTGTGAAAATAACTGGACACGGCTATGCACACCTACAGCCCCAGTGCTGTGCACAGTGGAGAAAGGAGGGTTATGAGGGCTTGCTGGACTCCAGCCCAATTCTAGGTTCTAGGAGAGATCCTGCCTCAAGGAAACAAGGAAGCTGTGCTTTTTCACACACCCAGATTATATTTTAGGGTTAAGAAGTAAAATTGAAAAAGAATGAAAGACTCACGAAGCAGTCAGTAATACGAATTAAATATCCACATTCCAAATGGAAAAAGAAATGAGATTGGAATCCTCTAATGCACAGTTACTTTCCCTGGGGCTGGAGAGAGAGCTCAACGGTTAGCGCTCTCAGTTCAGCTCCCAGTATTCACTCCCAACCATCTGTAACTCCAGCTCCAGGGTCAGACTCCCTCTTCGGGCTTCCACTGGCACCTGCACACACGTGCACATACACACAAATAAAAAGAAAATAATCTTTTTAAAAAAATGTTACTTGCTTATATGATTGATGTATGGTTAAAAAAGAAATGGTTATTATATGCAATATTGTAATTACCTTCAGCAGAAGTTCTGTGATATCCTCAGAAGAAATATGTTTATAGTCTGAACTATGATTCTTTTATGATTAGTTATATTCCATTCTAATAGCATTTAGTAAAGTGTGTGAGTAACATTACTAGCCATGGATAGTGTATTTTATATTTGCATTTTCAAGGCTTTATTACATTATGAATATTATTCAAATAGTTTTCTTTAGCCAAGTTCGGTGTGTTTACTTTGAAAAACAGACCTTCGCTTGAAACAAATGCTATTAAAATGACTCTCACATGAGGAAATAAAAAGAACTGAGATGAAGTTGGCTCATTATGCACATATACCCTGAGCGTGAAATGAAACAGGAGGAAGAAACACAAAACTTCTGAAAGAGATAAACTAGGGTTTTAATGCTGGAAATTAAACAAGGACTCAGGAACAAATTTTCTGTGAATTCAATAAGACCACATTTATTCTCTGACTGGAGCCAAGATCCATCTGTTAGGCTCAATGAATGGTTCTCTAAAACACCCTTTTCACTCCCAAGGACTTTACAGGCTCGCGTAGAAAGGTCACTCTCTCTTCCTCTTTGTTTCTATCTTTCACATACTTAAACTCATAGCAGAAAACATGTCAATCATACAGAAAAACAATTTAAGGTCAGATCTATCTGTCATAGTATTTAGGGAATGATGCATGTATCAAAGTGGCTGTACAACTCCTCATTTGTTTTACTTATTTTTATCAACTTAATTTACAGTTTGGAATGAAAGCCCTAACTACAACTGAGTGAAGCACTCAGAAGGTGTAAGGTTGTTGTTCTAGATTCTTCTTCCTTTCATCCTGTGGATACTGATGTATGTGTGTACAAGAACATGAGTTTGTGTGTGCATATGTGGGTCAGAAGACAGCCTCATCCTCCAGTATCTTTCTTGGGCACAACCTTCCTCTCCTTTTTCTCCCTTTTATTTTCAAGACTGGGTTTCTCACTAGCCTGCTGCTCACTGTGTAGACTAAGCTGGATGGCTAGTGAGCCCCAGGGATACTCCTGACTTTGCTTCTTCAGTGCTGGAATAATTATAATCATGTGCCACCATTGCCAGCTCTTTTCTAGGTAGTTTTAGGGATCACAATTCAGGTCGTGAGCTTCTTGCTAGCTTGAGTGGTCACATCTTAGTCTATGGGTCTCATAACACACAGAATTGAAAAGATACCAGAGAGCATAGTGGAGTGCTTAAGCTTAGATTGTTTTGAAGAATAAAGTAACTCCTGGATTTGTTTACCTTTTTTAGAAGATATGCGAGCCACTTGACATACCATATTTTCATCATATTTTGCTTTATTCCCCAATTGCTTATATATTGTTGGAGCATAAACTGTACAAAGATGAGTTATAAATGAGCCTGCCCTCTATGCAAAAAAAAAAAAAATGCTTACCATTCCATGCAGGAGAAAGTGAACAGGAAGCTAAGGCCTGTCCCTAACCCAGGTCCTGTAGCATCCCCACTGCTAGGGTCTGAAGCCTCAGGTCCTGTAGCATCCCTACAGCTAGGATCTGAAGCCCCAGATTCTGTATCATCCCCACAGCTAGGGTCTGAAGCCCCAGATTCTGTATCATCCCCACAGCTAGGGTCTGAAGCCCCAGATTCTGTATCATCCCCACAGCTAGGGTCTGAAGCCCCAGGTCCTGTAGCATCCCCACAGCTAGTGTCTGAAGCTCCTTCCAGCTCACACTTGTCTTCTGCCTTCCACTCGGTTACTTTCATGATCCATTCTGACCATATACAAAAGCCAGTGACCGCTTCCTGGATGGTTTTTGGTCTTCCTGACCTGGGGCCACAATTTGCTTTCTAATCTTAGGTGATGTCAGAGACTAGGTTCAGCTCTTTATTGACATTGCTGACTTGACTATTTGCCATCATCCAGCAGTCTTATTTAATCTGCTTTATAGAAGAGAACCAGAGAGGTCATATAATCTCATTCCATATCACACATAGAAAAGTTTGGGCCTAGACATACATAATTTCAAAATACATTTTACCAGAAATTTAAAACCTAATTCTGAAGTTCAGGGCCAAGTTGCTCACTGTCATTTCTTACTGGTGCTGAACATCTCCCTTCCTATGACCCCTGCCTTCTATGAATCAATTTGCAGAATCCCCATAACTACCATAACTCCCCTTTGACCAGTCACCATAACAAACTACATACACAGAGACAACTGACTTTGGTCTCCACATACATCACCTTACACAAACCCAAACATATGCACATATGCAAACACACACACACACACACACACACACACACATACACATGGGGAGAGAGAGAGAGAGAGAGAGAGAGAGAGAGAGAGAGAGAGAGAGAGAGAGAGAGAGAGAGAGAGAGCACATTTTTAAGATAGGGTGCAATCATTAAAGACCTTCACTTTGAAATATTAACTACCTCTGTGTATCACAAGTCTCACGCTCCCCTAAGGCTCAGCAGTGAATTAGACATTTTATTTAAATGCTACTTAACTAAAAGTTAAAAAGTATAATTTTCTATTGTAGAATAAGAACCAGAGAGACTAATTTGGTAGAGTTGTTAAATTTTGCAAAGCTTGAGTCTGAATCTTCAAAAAATATTGTACATTTATTTATTGAAGTGAATGAAACATTTGCTATAAAACTATTCAATGGAAAGTTTTTTAACAAAGCATAATTTACTTTTCATTTACAGAACAATGGAAAGTAGAAAGAAATCTCCTCCAAGGTATTAAAATCATGTACGCTTTTGTATTTGACTAAAAAATTATTTCCCCAGCCTGTTTTCTCAACACCGAGAATATGCAGAGAAGTATCACTTGCATTCATCACAAAAATTACAGAAAACTGACTGAAACCGCTGAGATGATTATTAAATAAAACATATACTTATTAACTGTCTTTTTGTCTCTGTCTTTTATTCAGTAGTTTACAGAACATTGACTCTTTCTCACTAGCCTCCTTCTCAGAGATTAAATTTCAATCTACTCCCAAGTGTGGTAAGTCAAAGAACTCCCACAGAACTCAGCGGGGGCATTTGAGGGTGAAATTCACACCCAGGCTAGAGCACCAAGCTCTCTGGTCTCTGGAAATGCACCCTGGATTTAAGAATGACATGTAGAGGCTTTTTTTTTCCTTCCCAGCAGATGGTGTGCAAAGGTGGAATTCTTTGTTCCAAGTGCACTGGGTTTCTGCAGGGGGTCGGGGCTCCTTTCTCCTTAGCCAATTATGTATGTGTTCATCATTGCAACCTGGGAGGCTGGGGCAGTGAATATGCACCCTCGTACATTCAATACGACAATGTGAAATTAGAGAGAAAAGCATTTAAAAATTCATCTCCTCTTTATGACCATCTTTCATAGATCCAGAACCAGGAAGTTGAGCCTGGCATCCGAGCCGTGGGCAACTGTGTGTTCCAGGAAATGACCATCAGTGTCTCTGGTTACACTGGCTAGTGCAAGCATCAGTACTGAAGGGCTGTATCAGAACATACTGAAATCAAAGAGCAAAGTGATAAAACCACAGTCCCCCATTCCTGAAGAAGATGAGGAAGAAGAAGAAGAAGAAGAAGAAGAAGAAGAAGAAGAAGAAGAAGAAGAAGAAGGAGGAGAGGAGAGATAAGAGAGACTGTAGGAGATAAGGAAGCTAGCCGCTATTCTTCTCTTCTTCTTCTCTTCTTCTCTTGCTCCTCCTCCTCATCCCCCTCCTCCTCCTCCTCCTCCTCCTCCTCCTCCTCCTCCTCCTCCTCCTCCTCTCCTTCATCTTCTCTATCTCTTCTCCTTCTTCCTACTCTCTCCTCCTCCTCCTCCTCCTCCTCCTCCTCCTCCTCCTCCTCCTCCTGCCTCCTCCTTCCCTTCGTCTCTCCTCCTTCTCTCTCCTCCTCCCCTCCTCCTCCTCCTCCTCCTCCTCCTCCTCTCTCCTCCTCCTCACAACTTTGATAACAGTGGCTCTGGGCCCTTTGCATCCATTATTCCGCTGTTCACTAATTATCGACGACCTTCTTTGTGTTACCTGCTGGAAATATGGAGGAACTGATAGTAACAATTTTCCTTTGGGAACCTGAGAAAAAAGTCCAACCATGCTGACAGTAGCAGCTGCACAGGTCCACCTCAGAGAGGGTTGGGGAACTGCCCACTGACCAGCCCTCTTCTATGCATACACTATGGCAAGTCCTCCCCTCCTATTCAGCCACTCTTCCAGGTCTAGAATGGAAACCGACAAAGAAGGGAGGAAGAGGCTGTCAAGAACCTTCAACTATGTTCATAGCAGCATTGTTTGTCATAGCCAGAACCTGGAAACAACCTAAATGCCCCTCGACCAACCAAGAAATGTATAAGGAAAATGTGGTATATTTATACAATGGAATTCTACACAGCAGAAAAGAATAGTGACATCTTAAAATTTGCAGGCAAATAAATGGAGATAGAAAACATCTTATTGAATGAGGTAACCCAGACCCAGAAAGACTATTATCACATGTACTCACTCATAAGTGGTTTTTAAACATAAAGCAAAGAAAACCAGCCTACAAACCACAATCCCAGAGAACCTAGACAACAATGAGGACCCTAAGAGAGACATACATGGATCTAATCTACATAAGAAGTAGAAAAAGACAAGATCTTCTGAGTAAATTGGGGACATTGGGAAAGGGTTGAAGAGAAGGGGAGAAGATGGGAGGGGAGCAGAGAAACATATATACCTCGATAAAATCAATAAAAAAATAGAACACTCACCTTACAGTGAGGTCTCTGTAGTTCTCATGAATGAACAAAGAAACAAAAGAAACCACATTTGCTGTCAGAGACCTACTGCCTGACTAGAAAGAAAAACTATCATTTCGTTACTACTTCAGAAAAATCAAAAGTCTTTATGAACAAATGATATATTTAAAAATATCAGGGGCCGGGCGGTGGTGGCACACGCCTTTAATCCCAGCACTCGGGAGGCAGAGGCAGGCAGATCTCTGAGTTCGAGGCCAGCCTGGTCTACAAGAGCTAGTTCCAGGACAGGCTCTAGAAACTACAGGGAAACCCTGTCTCGAAAAACCAAAATAAATAAATGATAGATAGATAGATAGATAGATAGACAGACAGACAGACAGACAGACAGACAGACAGACAGACAGATAGAAAGAAAGATAGATAAATAAAAAATATCAGGAAGAGGAGCCTTGCTTGTGAGCAGCCAGTGTATGCTGAGTTCTCCTCCCACCCTTCCGCCAGTCATGGGACTCTGGATGGAGTCACATGAGTTTGTTCCCTGCTTTGTCCCACTCACGGTTATGATATAACAAGGGCAGTTAACGGAGTGAGGTGGCATAGGGAAATTAGTGTCCTGTTTCAGAAGGTGCTGGTTCAAATCCCAGACGGATTGGCTTCTTAATTCTTCGTTTACTCTGATGGTGATGGGTTCAGCACTTGAGACTTAGAGAGGGAGTCCTAAAGTCAGAAAATGAAATGCCTTCTCAGTGCCTGTGATGACTCTCCAACAAAGCAGACATGGTAACACTAAGGCCAGTCTAACACTTGTTTGCCATAGTCAAGTACTGTCTGTGCTCAAGTACTAAGCTCATAGTGGTCACCTGAGCTGCCCTGGTCTCTTTGTATGTCCACACAGTTATACATCATGATAGAGTAAAACTGAAGGCTTTCTTCCACTGCAGGTAAGTTTATTTATGAGTTTAATTGGGAAACAGACCTAATCTACTGAAGCACATTTTTTCCTTGATTTTACCACTTATGTGGCTGAACCCACTGATACAAGTAGATTTTAATTGCTCAGGGAAATTCTTCTGAATCAAAAGTAAAATTTTCCTGGGAAGACAGACTCTGTTTTTAGATTTAACATAGGGAAAGTCAGCTTGTCATGTAATTTAGAGTATTCTGCACTGTAAACCATCTACTCCCATTTCCAACCAGAGTGGGCAAAGTAGACTCTGGGACAATGCAATCCAACAAATACCCAAATGACACATTGTGTAGAATGCAAACACCAATGTACCCATCTTGGATTGTAACTACTACAATTGTACCAGGGTAACCCTATTTGGTGTTTCCCTTAATGTTTTTCTAGCAAACTTCAGACACAATAGAAAAAATCATAATAGTGGCATGCAAACTTTGTGCCCCATTCCTTGCTATTATTTGAAGATAAGCCAGGTGTAATCTATCTGGTGTTAACTTTGGTCCTAACAAATATATCCCACTTCCATCCTTATAACACAAATTATAGTATTCACTTAGTCTTCCTACTGGTTGGCCAGGACCACACTTCTGTCCGTAAAATCACCCTATTAAATTGCTCTTTGCCAAATCCTAGATCTGTCTGTGTCTTTCCTTAGTTCCAGTGAAATTTATGTTTGAACTTGTATGTTTCTAACAACATAGTGAATTTATACCTACCAATATACAGACCACTTAGAAGGCTTATAGTGTTGGAGAAAGTTCCAGCTTCAGGAAAGACATTATTTTTTTCAAGTTTACTAGTCCCAGTGTTCTGTTACTCCAAACTGGTCATGAAACTGGATTTCAGCTTACTGTCTTTGTTTTCCCTATTTTAATTATAATTTGCATAAGTATTGTGCTTATAAATATTTAGCATTGTATCATATGTGTAATGATTTTTGCTTCAATCATCAAATATAATTTAAGAATTCATGAAAACAGTCTATTATGTTCACACTAATCTGTAGCATTATGGTGGCTTTCTTTTCTTTCTTGAGTTCCAAAACTCTTCTTCCATTAGTGAGTCTTTGAGAGAGGGCTTGCTAGTAACAAGCTCTCATGGTCATTCTTTGTCTGGGAGTATACTGATAACTTTTTCCTTCTCCATGAATATTTTTGCTGGATGTCAGCTTCCAAACTTCCCTCTTTCTGGACTCCTCTGGCCTTATGTTCTTAGTGGGAAATTTACTTTCCTCTGACCCATTGTCTGCTCCTACTTTAGCTTTTTACAACATTCTTTTGTATTCCATTTTCAAAAATCTTTTTTTTTCTTTTTTCTTTTTCTTTTTTTGGTTTTTCAAGACACGGTTTCTCTGCAGCTTTTTTAGAGCCTGTCCTGGAACTAGCTCTTGTAGACCAGGCTGGTCTCGAACTCACAGAGATCCGCCTGCCTCTGCCTCCCGAGTGCTGGGATTAAAGGCGTGCGCCACCACCGCCCGGCCCATTTTCAAAAATCTTAAAATGCCTCATGGTGTGAGTGTCTTTGGGTTTGGCTCATTAGGATTTGCTCAGTTTCTGAAATACATGGGTTTCTGAAATACATGGGTTTATGTCTTTAAGAAAAATTTTGGAAGTTTTTAAATATTATTTCTTGAAATGTTTTCCAGCCCTCTCATCCTTTCTCTCTCTCTCCCATCTTCCTCCTTCCCTCACTCCCTCTCTCTTTTCCTCTCTCCCTCCCTCCCTCCCTGCCTCCCTCCCTCCCTCTCTCCCTATTCTATCTTAGTGTTGTTTATGCTCTGTTCTCAGGTCCCCTATCACTTCTAATCTAAACTAAGGCCTTCCAATGAACCCTTTGTTTTGTTTTGGATGATCATCAGCCCTAAATTTTCAATTTGATTCTTCTTTATAACTTCTGTAGTTATGTTGCCGTTAAGGTTTTCATTTGTCTCAAGAGAATTCATTATTGCCCATCCACACATTTATTATTTTCCTTTGGCATTTTTGGCAGATAATTGCCACAATTGATTCATATAGTGTTTATATCTGTTGATTATTGTTCTTGATTCAGGGTGTAGTTTTCCTTGATTTTTGGCATGATTCATGATTTTTTTTTTAGCATACATAGATTTTGATATTGTATTAGTAGATTCTTTTTGGACTTTTTGGATCATTCTGTTAAAAGTCCTTCTTACTAAGTTACATTGCAAGGGTTGATTGATGGGTCTGGCTTGCTTCTGCGGGGTCTTGCTGACATCACTCTGAACTGCAATGATTCACAAGGCCCATTCAACCTTTGACCACACGACACCTTCCTAACTAAAATGCAGCACCGACTCACGCCAGTTCCCTGATTTAGAGATGCAGTATAAACTGAATTCTGCTCTCTACTGAGCTCTAAAACTATCACAAAGGCAGACGCTTTGGCTGGCTCAGCTTAAACCAGAAAGGGGTGGACCCTTGTGGTCTCCCTGCTAGGTTCTGGTAAATCTCTGTGTTTCCTTGCTACTGGTGACTATGGGGCTTAGCTCAGGTGTTTATGTCCTTGAACAGACTGGAGATTCATAAAGACAAGGATGTGTTTGACTCATTTTTATATCTTCAGAATTACATTAATGTGATAAAATTGTTATTGATGTGTCAATCAGTAAAATAATTACTAAAGAGGGTATAGAATTATATGATCTTTAAGGACTCAAAGTCCCGGGTCTCTACAGACATTACTTTAAGTAAACCATAACAAAAGATTAAAGTGCCTGGTTAGAAATTTAAAAATTCAAAAGTTCCCCACATCAGAACTAAGAAGGAAAAGCCAAAGTGATCATTTTTTTTTTATTTTAAATAATCCATGTAATGTGTTAAACATACATATTTTGGAATCATCGCTAAAATGATGTGAACCTCCACTTTCCTGTGTGAAGGAGATCAGCTCCACTGATCAGGTCCACACTCTTCTTTCCGAGGAGTTTGAGTTTTTCGGAATGCAGGACTGGATCTGCCCTTTCAATTTACCCATTGCAATGCACCCTGGCTCCAGCTCTGCTACTCTTTCCCATTGATGTCCTCACAACGTTAAAGGAGCATTGTCTAAACCCATCAAGTGAACAGCACCCTCCTTCGCACCTGCTCTGTTCTCCATCTGCTTGTCAGACAATCCCCTCCCGCATCTGCAGTCTGCTCTTCAGAGCTGAGGAACCTGGCTCCCAGGTAGCCTCCCTTCTGCTCCGAGCTGCACAGTTGCCTCTCAGCTCTCACCTCCAACAGCGTTGTGCTGACTACCCTCCCCGCATAGCTTACTCCCCATTAAGGACTGGAAGTACATTTATGCCTTGGAGGATGGTGAATGGAAAACACTTTACAAATTGGAATATACAGAAAGATGCTTCTGAAAAATATAAAATACCTAGGGCATAGCTTGGCCCTCTTTCCTTCTCTCCTCTTACATTTTCCTAGTTTGCTCACTAACTGTGTCTTGAAAGTCCACTTCCTTCCTCAGTCATGTGCTAAACGGTTACTGAGACAAAAGCTTGAGTTTAAACAAACAAACAAACAAACAAACAACAACAACAACAACAAAAATCTTACAAAAGGAGATGCTGATTCTGATTCAGTGTTTCAAAGGTTTCAGCTGAGGCCTGAGACAGGATCTAACATCATGGCAGCAAGTATGGGACAGGACAAAGCTATTTACCACGCGAAGTCAAGATGCAGAATAAACAAGAAGAAGGAACAGTCAAGGATCAAGACACAGCCTTCAAAAACATGCCCCAGTAATTTACTTCAAGTAGACCTCACCCTTCAATTGTCCATTCCACTTCTAAATCACAACAGTCCTCATGAATAAAAAACAATGAAATATGTTCACCATTATTGGACGGTAATCCAGATCTTTGCGGAAAAAAAAAGAATCAATCTATGGTCCTCATTTGCATAGAACTTCAGTAAGCAAATAGGGTCAAGAGAATAAAATTGCATTGCTTTTTTATGCTAAATAATGTATTTTAATGACTGCCTGATTCCTACTATTTCAGCTATAATTAAATTCAAACTTCAAAACTGGCCAATAATTAGTAACATGCAACTCCCTTTTTAAACGTGGTTCCTCTTTAAAATGTCTTCCTTTTATTTAAGTGCATCAATTTAGCCCACAATATAGCCCCACTCCCATACCTACCCTTATAACTCTCCCAAACACGGCTTTAGACACATGCACTTCAAACAGACTCATTTCAGGGCACACTGCAAAGTCAATTATACTGTATGTTTTCCCATTCTCAACCTTCCCATCCTTCCAGGAGAACCAACACTGCTTTTCCCTAAGTGTATTCCTTCCTTCAAGACAGCTCGGGATCTTGTTTCTTCCTGAACACCCTATAGGCACTGTCTTCAGAGCCCCCACCTGGAACTTTTGTACCAAAAACTATCAGCATCTTTGCTCTAGCCACTCACATTCCCTGCTTTTTTCTACTGTCCTAATTGGCTAAGAGTTTAATATGTTCATGTCATCAGAATCAATCAGAATCAACTGGAGTGTTGTTAGAAAGACAGATTGCACCGAAGCAACTGTGAGTTAGTTTGTGTGGGAGGCAGAACCCTAAGATGGACCACCAAGAACACTGTCCTTTGTTGTTGCTGTTATTGTTTTAATCCAGCACTAATCTAAGTACTTCTGCGGAAGGCATTACAGACTTAATGAAACTCTCACGTCAACATATCCTAGAGTATCTTAAGTGATCTGTGTGGGCCTAAGCAATTGCACAAGCCCTTCCAAAGCACGGGGATTTCTCTGATGTACTGACAGCAGAGGAATTCAGTGAAATTCTAAGGGTAAGAGGGATTCCACATGCCACCAATGGCTTCAAGATGGAGACAGCCAGATGGGAAGGAGGTGTGGGGCCTCCAGGAGCAGAGAGCAGCCATCAGCTGTCGGGTAGCAAGGAGTTGAGTTTTGCCAATAACCTGAGTAGGCATGGACCACATTTTCCCCACAAAGTCTTCAGACAGGATGTCGCCTTGACAGACACTCATTTGGGCCCTGGGAAACTCCAAGAAATGGATGCAGCCAAGCCCACCTGGCTTTCAGACATTCAGAAGTTATGAAGTTCTAAGTTGAAGCTGTATTGTTCCTTGTTAGTGGTCACTTGTTCACGGTAAAAATATTATCACACAAACATGTGATGGTGGTTCCAGGAATCAGGCTTTCAACAGGTAGGTGGTCTCTAGCCACAATTTAGGAAACATCATCCAAAAACTTTACAACTCTTATTCTGCAAGTCCAGTAAGCAAGGTTCAAAGTCATTTCCTCTTTGGCAAGATAATGTGCTTGTACCTTTAGCTCACAATTAATTCCACTTCACCCTGAAAGTCCCTATTTCAGGGGCTGTTAATGCTTTCTAACTTTATCAAATTCTCCAAAGTACACAAGCTGTTTAAATCCAAAATATCATGGCCAAAGCCAGTGTTTGGACAGCTCAGCATTTCTAGAGAAGGTGCGAGACGTGAAAGCAAAGGAAGGTGACTTCTGAATAAGGCGGCAACTTCAGTTGCTGTAAAGAGGACTTCTTAAGGCTGTGGATCAGGGTTACATCCAAAGTCCCAACAAGGGCGCTCTAAAACCAGCATGCATTCTGCTACCTCTGAGCAGAGACAGTTTCCCCACTTGCCCACACACAGTTCCTGAAAACCGTAGCAAAAGGAAATGAGATAAAGAGACAACGAGGGACTCAAGAGTCCTGGACATTCTGAATTCTATCATCACAAATATAATCTCTGTTTGCTTGATGGAGACCTGCAGGCACGGCTTTTCCAAAAAAAAAAAAAAAAAGAAAAGAAAAGAAAAAAAAATCATCAAATAAACATTAGCACTGGAAAGGAATTTGGAACTTCTCACATTCGAACCTTCTCCAGAAACTTTGCTTGACTACCTCTGGTGATGGGGAGCTCATCACCTCATTAAGCAGTCTATTTCATGTCTGGGCAATTCCGTCCAGAGGGGGCTTCTTCAGCTGAGCTGTAATCTGCCTTCAACCTGCCTTATGCAGGTGTTTCTAGCTAAACCAGTGTGCTTGTCTGATATCCAGTAGATAGACAAAGACCACCATTGTACCTGATCCTGTGTGCTGTCTACTTTTAGAAAAATATGACTGTTAATTTTAGTATTTTATTATAGGATAGTATTCTCATACCTTTCCTCATTCTTGGCCTCTTACAAAATCAACTGTGTAAGAAAGAGTGAGACAGATCAATAATAGACAGATGACAGACAAAGGAAATGATAATGAAGTAACAAAAGACAACGGGCAAAAGGAGATGCATGCTCAGAAGCCAAAGTAAGCACCCAGAACCTCCTAGCCAGAGAGTTGTATTAACAAAATTAACGAAGTCCAAAGCACTAAATTTAAGAATATTGGTTTCTCAGAAAATAATACTAATTACCTATTACAGTTCCATTGTTTTATGAGTCCTACTGCACTAGTGCCTGTTTCTGCCAGGATTTTAAGCAAAGCAGCCACAACACGAACCATCACAGGATCTTCCACTTAAACTAATACCAAAGATGCTCAGGACAGAAAGAAAAGGTGGCAGAGGAGGAAAGGAGGGTGGTGTCCACTCTCCGAACCCCCAGATCGTATAACATAGTCTTTGTTTTTATGTCTGTCAGTCTCCATAACTCTGAAAAGCCAAATATGCACAGTGTTTACTTGTCTAGACAGACAGACGCTCCTATGTAAATCACAGAGCTAAAATGTTTATGCTTTGGAAATATATCCAGCGAAGGTCCTGCAAAGCAGGAATGTAGTAGAAACCCAGCAAGCCATTGCAGGTTCTGATGGAAAGGAAGACTGAAAGGTCTGACTTCACACAAAAAGTTTCTTTCTCTGGTCCCCCCTCCCTTCCCGGTGGCCCAGTGTAACACCTGTCTCATCAGCAGGGGCACTGGGAAGGGATGGGCCTCCAGGCACCTCCGTCCCCAGATTCTCCATGCCTCATTCTTCATCCACGCCGCTCGTAATGTGCCATCACTGGCACAGTTACACCTGAACAGTCTGGTGCTGCCAAACACCTGGCTTGATTTTCCACTGTCCAAATGAAAAATCAGCATAATCTGTTTTTTGAGGCTACAGCAAATGAGGGAGTTCATGACAAATTGTGTTGGTTTATGCAGAATGGTGATAATAAGATACAAATGAGAATTTTTTTGCTTAATGAATAATACTAATCACGTTTCAACAAATGCTGTGCCCTTCTAATTAGAGAGACTGCATAAAACCAGCTTAATTTATTTGTGACTAGTTATACGGAGTTTAAATATTTACTAGAGATTTACTCAAATGTTTGAGAGGATTTTAAACATTTCCTCCAGTCGAAGTGGCCTGCTTGGTTCTGTGGAATGTGGTGACAGTTCTAACTTGTGGGAGCTCTCTGATTTTTGCAATGCATGATGAAAACCTCGGTCCCAACATAAAGAAGAAAGGATATTATTGATTTGCATGCTAATTCTCCAACTGTTACTCATTTTCTTGATTCCAGCTTCCAAAGTTGCTCTCCCAACATTCATCACTGTAATACACTAGAGGGGTTGAGCATCTTTTTCAATAAATTATAGGAACTATGACTAATTACAGTGATATTAACTATGCAAAGTAATGTGTAACTTAAAATGGATGCGTTCATCATTTCAAATTATGCCTTTGACTTCTGACGGTCTAATACAGCCACACTCCCTTTGAATGAAACATGCACTATGTCTTCTAAGAATCACCATACAAACCTAGGTTTTGTTTATCACCATAATAGCTAATTAAATATAACTCACTCAAGCCTATGACCTAGAGCAATGGAAGAAAGACATGAAGAAAACGAGAGGCAGTAAGAATCAGGGACACACGTGTAACATGCTTTCCTGACATGGGATTTGACAGACAGCCCAGCTAATGTGAGGCTTTACAGAAATGCTTTATCATTTGCATTTTTCTCAAAAGCATTTTTAACCACAAATTATTTTGTAAGTATTTTTATTAATGCTGAGAATGTGTTTATACATTATAGTTTTATCAAATTTACCCCAACTACCCCCGTAACTCTTCCCAGATACACCCATATCCCTCAACCTCTGTGTCCTTTTTTCTTGTTTTGTTTTTTTTCTATCGATTCCAGTTTGTGCTTCCCATATAATCAAGGATATGGAGTGATGTAGGATTTTCTTCTGTATGTTGTGAATATTATTGGTTAATAAAGAAATCTGTCTTGGCCTGTGATAGGGTAGAGTAGAGCTAGGCGGGAAAAAAACTAAACAATGCTGGGAGAAAAAAGGTGGGGTCAAAAGAGAAGCCATGTAGCCCCACTGGAGACAGAAGCCAGAACTTTACCTGGAAAGCCACAGCCTCGTGGCGATACAAGGATTAATGGAGATGGGTTAGTTTAAGATATGAGTTAGCCAGAAATACACTTAAACTATTGGCCAAAGAGTATTGCAAATAATATAGTTTCTGTGTGGTTACTTCAGGTCTGAGCAACTGGGAATAAACAAGTGGCTCTCTTACTACAATGGAGTATGGACAACCTCCCAGCAGCTGTACCTTTAGAGAGAACTGACTTTCCTCCCAGAGAAGCCATCCAGTGTCTTTAGCTCTGAGTTAAGGGTGGAATCTCAAAAATCATTCCCACTCCATGACAGAACATTGGCCACAGGTCTCATGCAACTGACCACAGTAACTGTGAGTTATGAGTGAAGGGTCCCTGCCATGCCCAGAGGACTGTTTCACTCTGGCTCTTATAATTGTTTTGTTCTTCTTTATAATTGTTTGTCTAGAGCCTTCTGAGATAATCCTTGAGTCTTGAATTCATATAGATGTCCTGTGCATGGTTGAGCCCTCCACTAGTATCTATTTTCATTACTTTGGACAGTTATGAGTTCCATGAGTTCATTTTTATTCCATTCTGAGGTGAATCTCAGGGCTTTCAATATCTGGGGCCTTCTGTTCTGGAAGAAGCTTGATTCTGATAGGAGATTCAGACATCTAGCAAAGATACAAGTCTAACAACTGATCACTGACTTCTCCAAATTTGCTCCTATGTTGGCCGTGTTATACTCCCTATACCAAGTGAAGTGATATTTGAGTTTGTTAAAGAAACAGAGAGCATTTACAAATCTACACGTTAGTTGTCCAGTTTGATTGGTTCCATTATCCGTTTGGTCATTCACTCATTGATCTATAATAATTTATGAGACACAGTTTTGGTTTCAGGAACTGTATTACTTCAAACACGTGGATGATGACAGTCCTGTTACAGAGCTCTCCCCTGACAGACTTATGATGTGACATAGACTACCATGTCATATACTGTGGTTATATAGAGTGTTTGAGAGGAATACAAATAGGGACCTTGCTTCTAAACAAGGAAAGAGAAGGTTGGTGGCCAGAGGAAGACTCTGGTATTGGTTAAATTCAGTCTGAAAAAAGTTACTGGATTTATCCTGGTGGACAAGAGCAAAGCCTTCCATAGGCTCAAAAGAACAAAGTCAGGAGGAAAGTCTGTCCAGAAAGAAGAGCTTCTACAATTGGGAGTGGGCTTCTGTAGTGGGCTCTATGTGTATGTTATCTCAGAAAACTGATTTTGTTAATAGCCTACAGGGGATCAAAGCAGAAGAGTGCCAGGCTGCTTTTCCAATTCATGAAGGGCACCTGGAAAAGCTGCAGAAACTAGGAAGGAAAGGGAGACACTGGGGAAAGAGATGAAGTAGGCACAGTTGTAACAGCAGGAGCAAGAGGTTCCCATCTGAACCTCTGAAGTGAAGGACAAGAGTTGGTTAGTGGAAACGGGCTGGAAAGTTCCGAAGGAACACAATAGCTTATGGTAACTGCTTAGAGTACACACAGGCATGTTTCCCTTGATCCCCTGTCTCTGATATTTTGGTTTCTGTGAGATGTGCCTCATTAGCCCTTAAGTTTACATAAAACAGGACTGGATGTTTGTCGAGGAGAAATTCTGATTATCCTCTTGAAGTCATACTTCATACAGTATTCACAAGTAGCAGGTTTGTTGGCCAATAAGAATTTATGACGCATAATCAGTGTGACAATGTGGTAGCCTCTCCTACAATCTAGGAAGAAACCAACATCTCTATGGACTTACTGGGTAATATATTAATTCCCTAAGCCTACTATTCTCTAACAAGAAAACTGGATAAAGGAAATATCTGTTCCAAATTGTAATATACAGCCCAGATTTTTGTTGCTGAAAGTGTCAAAGTGGATTTCAATATGACTTAATGACAAACTTGTAGTTAGAATGATTGTTGGGGCTGGAGAAATGCTGAGCCCAAGTTTAGCTTTCATCATTGATTGAGCAGCTCCAGAAGATTCAGTTCTCTCTTGTGGATTCCCATGGGCACATGTCCTCACAGGCTCATGTAGACACAGTGGTAAACACATAATTAAGAATAAATAGCCGGGCGGTGGTGGCGCACGCCTTTAATCCCAGCACTTGGGAGGCAGAGGCAGGCGGATCTCTGTGAGTTCGAGGCCAGCCTGGTCTACAAGAGCTAGGTCCAGGACAGGCTCTAAAAAAGCTGCAGAGAAACCCTGTCTCGAAAAACCAAAAAAAAAAAAAAGAATAAAATAAGTCTTAAAAGAAAAATAAAATGATTTTATAGTAACTAAGGACTCTAAACCAGTGGATCTCAATCTTCCTAATGCTGTGATCCTTTAGTACAGTGCCTCATGTTGTGGTGACCCCCACCCACAAAATTATTTTCATTGCTCCTTCATAACTGTAATTTTGCTATTGTTATGAACCATAATGTGAATATTTTGGGAGATGGAGGTGTTCCATAAAGGTTGCGACCCACAGGTTGAGAACGTCTGCTCTATGGTCTGTCTGGCTTGCACCTCCTAATAGAAAACGTGATGTCTTTGTGCCTCACTTTATTCATTTTTTAAATGGGACAAAAATACTAACATGATGGCTGCTATTACTTAGGAAACATTCACTAGTATTCATGCATAGAAGCTAAGAGTAGAGTTAGACATGATAATAATTTTGTTATTGGTATAATTGTCCAGTTAAAGAAGGACACATTTAGATCTTTGTATTGTATGATTCTATCCAAACTTTCTAATCATGGAAATGATATTTTTAAAGTTCACTATATAATAGCATTATCATTATTAATATTTTTGTGGTTCTGGGTATTAGACCTTAGGGATTAAGCATGCTTTTAGACAAGCACTTTATCACTAAATTATCCTCCCAGTTCATCACTATTACTTATAATAAAAACAAAGAAACTATCTTGCAGTTCATATTTGGGCTCCCAAGTCTGATTGAAGAAGAAAGAGAAACCACAAACAGTTAGACTGACCTCCTTTCTCTCTAGTTTTCTCTAATATCTGTTGTTAAGTGTCAAGAATTTAAGTGTTAAGATATCCACACTTGCCAGCTTAGGGATGTTTTCAACTTTACAGTAAGTCTCCTATTTTTCTCTCCACCATCACTTTTGATTTATCCTGTGTCTATATTTTTTCCATCTTTCAAAGACCTCGAATATTTTTATCCTTCTGAGAGTTGGGAGTTCATCCAAACTTTAAAATTAAGAAAACACTCATTTGAGCATACTTGGTGCTCAATGAACATTTTCCAGACTAAATTCCTAGTTTGAGCAGACAATCCAGTGCCACATTCACACCGTTTGACTTGGTCTTCCGGGACCTGAGTCTTGTAGGGATCACTGTTTCTACTGTGCAGGAAACAAACCTGGGAGATGAGGGGCTTTGCTCAGGGTCATGATTTAGCAGTTGGCTCAGAAGAGATTTGTCTGAGGCTCCTTCTCTTGGCCCAGTGAATAGCATGGTGCCTGTATTTTGGCTGTTCATGATGAAGAATTTTAATTCTCTTAGATGACACTGACCCTTTTCATGTTTCATGTATTGTATTAGGCCTGTCCAAAGACACTCAGGCCCATTAGATTTTAGCTTTTAAGGCTGTTTCAGCAATCTGACTCATGGGCAAGAATTCACGTGCGGACACATCCTGGTAGAGCAGAATAATGTAATCAATTCGTTCCATGTGTTGTATCTTCCTCAAAGAAATTTGAGGCCAACATGTAGGGGCCCACAGACATGAGTCTGCTCCACCTTGGCCCAAGTTCAGAGAATTCAAGCCTATTCCTGCTCCTTCAAGGATAAGACAAGAGGTTTGACCCAGGGAGTGGCTGCCTACAGGATACTTTGTCTAAGGTGTTTTTGCTGCATATCCTGCCCAAAAAAATCAGAATGCTTAACTGAGGAAATAGTGGCTTGATGTCTCAAATATTGAAGCAAGTAACTGTTTTGATTGTACTTTGTGTCATGTTAAAGTAGTCTTTTGCCTTTTTTCCCCTTTTTGTATTGGGGTACATAAGCATATGGAAAATAAACATGGGTGGATTTAGTATTCACTGAGTTGCCCTCCTGGTACTATTCCATGTCTCTGTATTTCTTTTATATCTATGTCTATTCTGCCTAACATTTCTAATTCACATGCTTCTATCCTGAAACATACAAATTCATCAGTAATAGACCCCAACAGTTGTCACCCCAACATGTGTCTTATGACATGAACACAGTCCAGTAACTTACCATCTCATGCACGTGGAGCAACTAGCATAGACACACATGTTATTATCATTCTACAGTAAAGATTAGTTGATCCAATGAAACATAAAAAGTTACTGGGCATTTTAAAAAACATGTTTAATAAAATGACCATTTAGAAGCAACCTATTAGCTGTTACATGCCTTTCAAAAATAGACTATGCACCCTGACTGGAAAAAAAAATGAAACAGTCAAGGTCTTTGTGATCCCCCAGATCACAGAACTACCCATCTCTTTTCTGATGCCACAGCTCTAGGTGTTGACTCATCCCTGGACATTTTGAACCCTGGGTCTGCAGCCTTGCAACTCAAACCACAGAGGCTGAGTCTGAAGTTGTTCTGGCAGCAGCAGAAGGTCCTAAAAGCATCTGATTATTTTTAAGTGTGCTTTCATTGTGCTGCTTGCAGCTGTGAGTTAATTTTGTTTATTTTTTAAAAAGACCATTTGCTTCTTTAAAATCCAGGTTTTTAATCCTGCTGCAGAGCAGCTGTAGAAAGAGCAGACTCACTTCAAAAGCCCTGTTTCCCTAAGAACCACTCTAAGAAGATGCCTTCCCACCAGCAGGGAGTCAAAGTACGAGATCCTCCTTGGCTGATACGTGCATATGGATGGATAGATGGATCAATTGTAGATCTGAAAAATGAGACAGCTTCCTGGCTGCATCCTAAAGAGATTGTGATCCAACTCCCAGACTTTTTACACAAGAGAAAACGCAATGACAGATATGTGAGCAGCCTAAGACTTCCAATCTAGCTACCTAGACCCCCGCAGCAACTATAATTTATATTCAGAGAGCAATGTTGTGTGGAACAGTGAAGTCAGACCCACCCTGTGCTCAGCACCCTTCTCTGCAGTAAGCATTAGCCACTGCTGTGCATATGGCAGATTTTTAGTATACAGCTACAGGCCTCTTTCTTTCCCTCCACTCCACTTCTGAATCACTTGCTATCTTGGTCAAATTTGAAGTTCCTTCTCACTTTCCCTTATCCATTTACTTGAGGACAATCTCCCACACAAAGTATCCCCGACTGGACAGGCTCATCTCTATCTATCTCCTTCTTATCTTCTAAGCAACTTAGTACCATGTTTACATTTATTTATAACTCTGAGAACCTTGATATCCCACGTACTTCTGCTAACCCACACTGCCCAACTCTCAAGGGTGCGCTTGATGCTGGCTTCTTTCATCAGTGTGAGAGAGTCAATGTCTCTGTGAGTCCTCCCATGAGTCCATGCCGTGAGAACGAGTCCTAGTGACAAACAGTAATCAATCCCATCTCTGTCACTGCCCTGTTAGCTAGAGGGTGGCTCTGCCAGTCACTTGCCAATCAATTTCACAGAATGTAGGTTGTGCCTCACCCAATTCAAGCCTCCTAATTAATGGAGTGACAAAATTTTGACATTTTGTTGGCTTCTCTGGCTCTTGTGGGAATTTCAGAAAGAGGGCTGAAAGAAGTAGGGGCTAAGCAGGATGATACGGAGCGAAGACACTCTGGCTGAAAGCATCATCAGTAATTTTTGGTTAATGGAATTTTTTAAAATAAAAGATATTCTCTAACTATAGAAGTAATGTATTCTTTGAATACAACATCTTTTAAAAAATATTGCAGTTCACAAAATATAAATTTCAAACCAGTTAATTTGTTTTGTTTTCATGTGAAAACACCCTCAATGTTGTCTACCTTAAATGGCTGCATTATGTAAAATCATCTCAGAATTAAGGATACTCAGATGGTCCATTCATCTGCCCATCTGCACAAATAAGCTACAAATGTCACCAGACACCAGGTCTCACTGCACTTCTCTCTTCTGCCTTTCGTATGTTTGTTATAAGGCTCGTTTCTGCTATGGTCACAAAATTTCTTCCAATCTCCTCCAACTACATGGCTTTTGGTTGTGGTACCTAGACTACACAACTCACCAGTGACTGGAGAAGGTAGATTTCTCCTGTCCAAACATGGACTAAAGACCTTCACTTCTCTCTAACTGTGCCAAATGCAGCTATTTGCCAGCCTCTAGAGCAGTCTTTAAAACCAGGATGATGAGACATCTGGGGAATGTTTGCCAAGGTATACAAATCCTCAGTTCTTCCCATAGGACAACTAAGAATGGGAGACTTAAAAGTAGAACATAGAGAATATGAAATGTTTTTTTTTTCTCCCAACAATAAAAGCTTGTGGAACTCAAGTCAGTTTCAGAAAACTGCATGAAGAACAACCATGCTGTGTGTGGTGTAAGGTGTGGGGGGCAGTGACGGGATGGCAGCTAATGTGTTAATTATGTTTTTCTTATTGCAGCAATTCCATTTTAAGGAAAGAGCTATTTGAGGCAATTTTACTGTACAGTTATTAACACATACCTATACTTTCTGTGCATGTGTGTGTGTGTGTGTACATATGTTACTAAATTCAGAATCATATTGTATCTGTGCTTTGTGAACTCTCTCTTTTAATGAACAGTTATCAAAAATTCCAAAACCATAAAAAGATGCATGAAATTTAAATAACACTTGTATGTAGACTTTTCACAATTCATTTTACCTTTCATATTTACAAATTAAAATGCCATATACATTCATGAGTATACACTATTGCTCACACCCAGTTTTTCCATAGGATAGAATACCATAGGTGGCATTTATAAGTAAAAGCATAAAAACAAATTTTTGTACACTTATTAAAACTTGCCTGTTACAAACACTGTGCCAATTTTATACGCTGGCAATAGAACAAGTGGGCATATTTAAGTATTTACATCTGATATGTTTTCAAAACCCCCAAAGTATTAAAAATTGTTAAGATGTGAAGCTAAATCTATGGGAGAAAGTAAGAGAAAGTGATAATTTATTAAGTACTCAGCATTTAGAACTTAGTACTTGGTGTTTTCAGTCTTTCTTGTTTGGACCTCTCTTATGAAGAAATGCACAATAAGATCCTATTTGGATGCAGATGGCAACTAATACTTCTTGAAGATGGTGCTTCCCAGCCACTCCTGTGAAGTGATCCATTTCCTTCAGAAGGGAGGCTCCCTGAGACTCAGGAAGTAAACAAAATTTACAGGAAGATCCTGAAACTTCTAAGGCTTGCCAAGTCTCTTCCCACGATTATGTAAGTGGTAACTCTCCAAGCAATCCAACTGCCTGTAGGTGATGCAGAGGACTGCAGGCTTGCAACTTTCCAGGGCAGTCACCCATGCTGGGGTAGACTTGTAATATAACTGTCCTTCTGTCACTCGGTTTTTATAGCTAACCTTTCAAAGTGACTTTTCAAACATGATGTTGCATGACCCCAATAAACTTACTGGTTCATAGACAAGACATGAGTAGGACTGTCCTTTGGGTTGTTGTTAGTGCCCTGTTTGGGACGAATAGAAATCTGCTCACATGTCCCCCAGAAAATGTCACACAGCAGATGGACACAATGCTCTCAGCTAATGCTGATTCTCCGATATGTAAATGGCTTAGTTTAAGCATGTCTGATCGAGCACAGGGGTAAACGCACTGGCTCATGTCACACAGAAGAATACTCGGAGATGGCTAGACTTAAATGTTGTGGTAACTAGGACTCTGCCTCTCCTTTCATTGCTCCGACATGTCCATGTCCTCTCCTACTGCGAATCAGGATTCTATGAGATACTAGAACTTCAGAGGGGAGGCCTCTGAGAATGCACTTTCTTACCTTCCCCACCAGAGAAACTACTTCAAGTTCAAAATCTTCTGGTTCACTAGGATTAGTTAACAGGGACATCCTTAGCTCTATAAGTGTGATGGGGATAGCCTGTACTACACAAATATGGTGCAAGTTCATATTCTCTCTCTCTCTCTCTCTCTCTCTCTCTCTCTCTCTCTCTCTCTCTCTCTCTCTCCTTTTCTCTCTAACATGATGGAATAGGAACTGACACCAATCTAATTCTAAATTCTTCACTTCCTCTTATTATTCATTAAACTCTTTTTCAGAAATATGACTATTGTATAAATAAATATACACTAACATCAGAAAAGCTCCTTCTTATTTCTCATTCATCCTTATAATGGCACACTGTGGCCAAACACTGCCCTTGCTTGCCACACATTGCTGAGTGAAACAGGCCACTTTCCTGTTTTTTTAAGCTGCAACTAGCATCTGGGACTGTTAGAAATGTCAGAGGAGCAGGGGTGGGGGCAGCAGGTGCTCAAAGAGAGAAGCAATTGTCTTCTACCATTTCTTGATCAACAAACTCTCACCTTCATTCTAGGAAGACAGTTTGAATTTCCATGGTGTTCCCTTTTGTGTGTGTGTCTTTCTCTTCAGTAATTTATAAGAGTAGACTAACACAATACAAAGTAAGTACCCCAAAAGATCCCAGATCTAGAGAAGAGATTCTAGTTCTAGTCTCACACTCACATTATCTTGTGATCTAGATAGATAATGACTCATAAATTAGGACAGTTTGTTAGGATTAGAAGCCCATCTAATTCCATGGGAATTTCTAGATTCAATCTCCCATATATATCCTCAACTAGTTGTTACAGATTACAGAAGGGTATGTCTGACCTTCAGGGCATGTGTTTGCTCTTATTGGAAAAAAGCTCCCAAATCTAAGCCTCAGAGGGAGAGTATCCACCATCTCCATGAGAAAAATAGGTATGTATGCATCCAATGATAGGAGACAAAAAGAGCAGCTGGGGACAGCAGTTGAACTGGGGGGTAATCCAGCATTATATCATATAGCTCTTACATGTCCAAGTGCCTATTTAGCGCAAGATGTTATGAATAAAGCAATAGCATGCACAGTAGCCATGGGCCTTACATGGATAGCAGTCTGGTGGGATGTATGAGTAGTAAGGAAAGCATTATAGGCATGATGGCTCTTTCAAAAGCTGAAGGTCAGATAGGCTGGGAATGCCATGTCCATTTGTGGGCCTAAGAAGGGCCTCTCATAGAGTAGAATACCAGGAAGAGAGATCAAGGATGAGCAGAATATTTTCAGAGAGTGGAGTAGTGATCTCATCCAAGGAAGGAGTGTGTATGAAGACCTGGAGGGGGGGGGAGCAGGGAGCAAACTGGTGACTGACAACCTCCAAGCCAGTTTCCTAGTGTGAACATGAGACACAAGGAAAAGGGAGGGATGGGAGTATGGAGAAGTGCACGGAGGCCAGAATAAGCCAAGCTCCATAAGCTACACTCAGGAATTTGATCTTTATCCCAAGAACAATATGGAGCATTTAAAGCAGGGAGCGGTAGAATAATAGCTGCATTTTTAAAAGATTGCGCTGACAGCGGCAGCCAGAGAAGCCAAATGTACTGAACAGTCTCTTAGGAGACCCTTGTACTCGCCACATAGCTTGGATGTGGGTGTGGAAGGAGGGAGGACTCCGAATTTGCTTCCATCTGTCTCTAAACCATAGATACCAGGATATGCAAAATCAAACCTAAAGTCTGCTCATGAGTGGAGTCTCTGAGAATTAAAGAGAGAAAGGAATCCAAATCACCTCCTGTTCGCTAGGAGGAAATTACAGAAGTGAGTCTACAAAAGAAAAATAAAATTAGTTGTAGTAATTCTAATTCACAGACACTATTTCCTGGCCAGATGCTGTGGTGGAAAATCGCAGAAACACCCACTAAAATCATAAATGAAAATCACATATTCGTAACATTTAATGAGAATACAGGCTGAATTTACAGCCGCTGAACGTGCAATATGGATGAAGATGTTGATTTACCCAGGCAAGACGGAAATATATATGATAAAGGAAAACAATAGCCAGAAATGTGATAAACATTTGCATGAAAATGAATCACGAGAAAAATTTGAGACTTCTTTAATACTTTATGCACCAAATTATCTTCAGGGCGGTCAAAAGAAATAGTAATAAATAATAATAGGGTGCTTTCTTGCTGTTATTTATTTATTTCTGTTGACAAAACCTCTGTTGACTTCAGTGGAAGTACAGCCTCCAGAATGGGGACCAGGAAATTTATAGTTCGTAACTCAGAGAGCTAAGACCTTGAACATCAAGAAAATCTCCTACCCTTGTTTATATACACTGTTCTTTATCACAAAGGAAGAGCTGGTCCCCATTCCAAGTAACCAGGCATTATGCAAGGAATATTCTGACTCACCCAGCATCCTTAATCAGTAAATGCTGTGCCAATGGAAAGAAAGTGGAGGGAAGTCACAGCATCCATTAATAAAAAATGACTGGGGCTTTCTATCAACAGAAGCATCATTAGGAAATGTATGGTAGGAAAATAGTGGGCTGTAGATTTGTGGTGGTGAGGATGGCAACAGAATACTAACATTTACACACTCTTAACCATGCTGGATTTCAGGTAAGCACTCATGTACAGTCATACACATAATATAGAATCACATATTTTTAGTGCCTTGTTTAATTCCTAACTACAACCACAAAATAAAGGACTACCATACATATCCCTTTGGCTTACTTTCCAGTCTACCAGCATAAATATTCCTAACAGGCAATTGATTGTTCTTTTCTGATCATGTCCCCCATGAAAGTGCTGGTCAATTTTTGTCAAAAGATCCGTCAAATACGACAGGAAAAAAAAAACCCATTGGATTTAATCTAATCGTTTTTTGAACAATCTCCTCTTGGCTTCCACTCCCAACCCTGAAGCCTTGAGTAAATGATGGAATCATGATTCATCTTTCAGTAAATGGTGCAATCTCTATTTCATCTGAGGAGCTTGACCACACAGCACATTTGTAATTTCAAAGCTACAGCATTAACCTTAGAAAGAACAAGACAGCCATGTTCTGATAACAGAGAGCCTCCTTGAATATATTACCTAGTATGTTAGAGGGGCTTGCCTCGTTCACTGAGGATGAGGGTGGATGAATTCACATGAAATCTTAACAAATGGCTGAACGGAAACCACTGAGGTTGCTCCTACTTTTCAAATATCAATAATGCATGTTACCAGTGGATTAACTAATCATATCCCATTTTAATAGCATTTCTGCTCTTCATTAACTTGAGCATGGCCCATAAAGTTACTTGAGTTTCCAGAAGTGAGCTAAGGCAAGGTTATGTGATTTACATTCAACAGCATCAATTCCCTCGTCCAGGTTGTCCTGTGAGCCTCTGGGCTAGAAATTAGATACAATAATATCAAAAGTTAAAATGAACTGAAAACACTTCTGTGTCAGTTTCCCCTGACTTGTTTGTAAAAGATAATAATTCTCATACTAATTCAGCAAGTTACATTGCCTGTAATGGAAGTACTCTCTTCACCTATATTTTCTCCTGAAGAATGCTTCAAATCACTACCTAGTTTAGGCATTAAGGACTATACCAATTTTGATAAGAAGGTGGAACGTGCCACACACCCCCTGAGTACTGTTTAATACAATCTTCTATTGGAATTCCAGGATTTATGTCACTATTATAGAAAAGCTCATTTTGACTATAGCACCAACATGACCTAATAAATGACTTCAAGATGCTGGAAAGAAATTTGGCCAAGACAAATAGGTGTTCAGCAAGGCCTCCCCAGCACACTCATTTTGCTATATGGAAAATGAACCCAGCAAGTTTAATGCACACCCAATGAAGTTTGGAAGCATGGTCTAATGCTTTTTGATCAGTACCTGAAGTGAGCAGTTTTTGATTTCCCTGCTTCTTCCTCTAATGTGTATTCTCAACAAAATGGCCAAAATAACCCTTCTAAAACAAACATCACACCACACCACTCCTCTGCTCACAGCTCTCCCCTGCCTCCTATTCTATCCCATGGAACATACAAATCAGAGCCCGGCTGATAAGCAGAGGCAACTCCATTGGACCTCTCTCATCAATTTTTTATCCTTCCATTCATTAGCATGTCTCCAGCCCCAGCGGACACTGTGCCTCTAACAGACCCACCACAGATGCACCAGAGGACGTTTGTGTAATTTCTGCCTTCTGACAAGTGTGGCCTTCTTCACAGCATCTTCAAGGCCAGACTGCCCATTGCCCCATAAGCTTTGCTTGAGTCACCGCCTATCCCTTTCAGCAACTCCTGGCTTCCTTCTTCTGCCCACATTCCATAGCTCAATACTCTATGCTACATTCTTGATTCTTTCTGTAGCGTTGCGGATCTGTCTCTAGCATTCTTCACAGGATACACATGTATCATGTTCATTGTCTATCTTCCTCAGTAGACTTTACAATCTATCCAGCCTATTGTCTTCAACTCCTGTACGCCTAGAACACAGAATGCATGACTCACTCCCACTTGATACTTAATAATAGCACCCGAATTAATGAATAAATGAGGAGCAAATGAATGAATCCCAAGTTCTTTGCCACAGGAGAGATCTAACTCACTGAAAATTCAGAGGTATGTAACTTAAGTTTATGATTACGTTCCACATTTTCTCATCTGTGACATGAAGTCATTATATTAACAGAGCTGGTATAAACATTAAAACAAAAAGAAAACTGAAGACAATGCCTTGCATGAAAGTTCATTGTTATAAAACTAAGAATAAAAAAAAAATAAGTTGGGCTTATGCTCTGCTCCAAAGGCTGATGTAGGAAGATCACAAACTCACAGCCAGTTTAGAAGCTAAGTAAGACCTTCTCTCAGAATCAAAGGTTTATGTGTGTGTATGTGAATATGTATGTATGTATCAGACTGCTTACCTAACATAAAATGAGGCCTAGATTCTACCCTCCTTGTTCTATAAAAAACTAAAAAGGATGGGAGGAACAGAGAGCAGGAGGGAGGGAGGAGGAAGGGAGAAGGTAGGGAGGAAAAGATGGAATAAGAATGATATTAAAATATAACATTTGTATAGAATTCTCCTCCTATTAAAGGATATGGTTCTTTTCATTAGACCTACCCAACCTTTGTTCTAGAAGAGAAATTACTAGATCCTCCATGTCTGCCTGTCTTGAGGTCAGAAGCATTCACTAAGCATCAACATGGCTGTGGAGAAGGGAGGCAGATTCAAAGAGAAGCTCTCAGACTCCAAGTCCAGTGATCTGTTCTCAGAACCAGAGAGAGAGGAAATAAGTATCTAATGAGTTGAAAGGCTGTTGGTGTCTTGTGCTTGCTTTTTTTCTTTCCAGAGCCTGGAAATCAGCCTGTAGTATCAGTCTTCAGCCTCCATGACTCCCCTGCGAGACCCAAGAAGTCACACTTAAGTATAGCATGACGCTTCTTTGACTCCAACACCAATACGCAGTCTACAATTATTCATTAATGAACTAATAAATTCCCAACATGGTTCTGTGAACCTCAAGACAGGGCTTGAGGTTTTATTATTTTTTTCAAGTGCATGTAAATGTTCATGTGTGTGCAAGTACATGTTTTTTGTATGAGTGTGTCAGTGTGAAAGCCAGAGGACAACCTTGAGCATCTTTCTTTGGGAACCGTCCACATTATATTTTGAAACAGAATTTCTTATTGCTCTTGGACTTGTTAGTTAGGCTAGGCTGACCAGCCAATAACCCCAGGAATCCACGTCTCAGCCTCCCCAGATCATGGGCATGCGCCTCTATGACAGACATTTTTACGCGGGTTCTAGGTATTGCACTCAGGCCCCATAAGCACTGTGCTGTTTGAACCATCTCCTCACCCAAGATTGCATCTCATTTATGAGTGCTTTCCAAGGTCTAATTTCATCTTGTTTACATTGTTGATGTTTAGTAAATTCTTGATGAGTAACAGAGTGAACAACATGGGTGTGTTTCCTGCTGCTGCCTACGGTAGCTTGCAATACAACTGATCTCCTTTCCTTTCTTCTGCAGTAATTAGAGCGCAAGCAGATGTCTAGAGCAGCATGCACCACCCTTCTCATCCTCCATGATTGTGCTAATTGGGAAACTTGGTCCCCAGAATGTTGTGAGCAAAAGAATTACACATTTAGGAAATGTTGAATTAAACAGACTTAAGCAGACTCTTCCCCTACAGGACTTTGTAGAGCTTTCAACACACTAATAGACGTTACAAATCTTTGAAGTTGAGGTGGTATCAGTAGCGTTTTGTAAATGTATTGAGCCATGTGCTCCTCCTCGCACAGTGCACCTATCAGGAAAAGCATCTTGCATGGAGCTTCTTAAGTCAAGTTTTCTAGGGAACATACCTCTGTGTAACAGATACACTGAGGGTCTTCAAAATCGGAATCTAGGGCTGGGGAGATCAGCAGGGTAAGCTGCCTGATGACTTGAGTTCAAACCCGGGGCCACACGCAGTGGGAGGAAAAAACTGTAAGTTGTCCTCAGAAACACACACACACATTCACACCAGATAAAGCAGAATAGGAATAAAATGAAAGATGGCAGCAGAAGTGTGAACTTTGGTTCACAGGGCAATTGCCCAAGACTTTGTATTCTACCCAATGCTGGTTTGCCTGGGGCTACAGATCACTTACTGACAAAGATTTATTTTGGTAACTATGCAGGCAAGACTAAAATTTATGTCAGTGTTTGTTGTTGTTATTGTTTTCATTATTATTATTATTATTACATGTTTTGTTTTGTTATATTATTGACATAGAGCCTCATATAATCTCAATATCCAACCAAACATCCAAGGTTCTTTTTTTTTTCTTTTTGTCATTTTTTTATTAAAAATTTCCATATCCTCCTCCCCCTTCCCTCCCCTCCCTTCCACCCATACCCCCACTCCGCCCATCTCCAAGCCAAAGAGCCATCAGGGTTCCCTTCACTATGTTAAGTCCAAGGTCCTCCCAGCTCCCCCTAAGTCCAGGAAGGTGAGCAACCAAACTGACAAGGCTCACAGCGAGCCCGTCCATGCTGTAGAGTTCATGCTCATCGCTGTTGTCCTTGCCATACTCATGAATATCGTGCATATCACCATAGAACCTTCACCTGGCATTGGATGGAGAAAATGAAGAGCCCCACATAGAAGCACCAGATTGAGCTCCCAAGGTCCTGATGAGGAGCAAAAGGAGGGAGATCATGAGCAAGGAAGTCAGGACCGTGAGGAGTGTGTTTACCCATTGAGACGGTGGGACAGATCTAACGGGAGACCACCAAGTCCAGTTGGAATGGGACTGATGGAACAGGGGACCAAACCGGACTCTCTGAATGTGGCTGACAGTGGAGGAGGACTGAGAAACCAAGGTTCTTAGCAGAACAGTTCATTAAGCTGATGACAAGAAGCATAACAAGGGACACTCTTGCCTCCCTGGTCTCAGCACAGGTTCTACAACATCCCTTTTATCTATACAAGATAAAATTTACAATCATTATGAGTCATTACCCATAGTCTTTTATCAACTGATAGCTTATATTTAATTTCATTCACAAGGTTATATTTTAAAAAAAATCTAACAACTGAGGGCATAGGCCATAGAACCGACATGTTTTGATGTGGCCACAAAGAGAAAGGCAGTAAAGATGAGATAGGCTAGGATAAGAAGAACAGTTGCAATTGGGTTCCCAGGATGGGAAACGATCATCTAAGCAAGGAGAATCTAGTAAATGGAGATGAAAACATTGAATTCCACTTTGCCTTTCTAATCACTTAGTTTCATGGGGGCCAATTGCAAGTATTAGAGTTTCCATAACAAACAGCTGTGTTGAGTAAATACCCAAAGACTTACTGGGCTGGAGACAGGCTTTAGCAATCAGGAAATGAGAAAGTACAGAGTACAAGGTCCCTATTGCAGGCAAAGCCACAATCAAAACACAAGACATTACGCCTTTCATCTGGTTCCTCCTAGCCTCTTCTCTACGCCACCCCATATCGTCATCTTGAGCTTAGCCCCCGATGAAGAGGGTTGGACATCTGCCTGATTACCCATCTTACTCCGATAGATCTCTACGTATATCCATACTCACCTTGTCATCACCGCTACACCAGACTCTGAGCTCTACTTTTTAAAGCTACAAAAATATCCAGACATTTGCCTAATACCCAAACTCCTAACTTTACAAATCTTTAATGAAATTCATTGACTCTGATATAGTCTTCTTTAAGAGACTCTTCACTAAATCTTAAATTTGGAGTCCTGTGCCAGATTCTGGTTCCTTTCCTGTTCCGCCCTCTGGTGAGTTCTCATAGTCACAGGACACCCTTGACACACCACGATCCGAGGCAAAGATGTTGTCCAAGGGCATCTCATTTTGTAATATTTTAATAGGAGGATATTAAGTGAATCTTGAATGAGTCTTCAAGATGCTGAGAGGGGCTGGATGCCTCCAGATGAGCAGAGGAGACCATGGGCCCCTGGGGTGTATCCTCATCCCCTCCAACTCACTCACAGCTCTCTCTCCACGCTGTTATTCCTTTGTCTTCTTACAGAGATCTGGCTTCCCCTGGATCCTCTCCAGCATGAAGCCCACTCATTTCCTTGACTTGCAGTGTCCTCTTGAAAACTAAGTAATAGAAGCAGATGCTCGAGCTCACACACATATTTTCTCTCTCAAGCATTTATCACAGCTTCCCACCCGAAGCTGAGGCGGATCTACTGGGAAATTCGCAACCTCTACCCCACAAACAAAAGTTACTTAGGCTGTTCAGGTGGTTTCCCTAATTCTAACTTTCAATGAATATAAAATTTTCGCTTCTGAAGTCTGTGTCCACTGTCTCTGATTTGACACCTATCCATCACCTCCTGAAAAACAGCTTTTTTTTTTCTCTTTGAGCATCTCATATGGAAGGTAGAGGGGGTCATTCTTTTGCCTGGAGAGAAATGAAAACTATTAAGGCTCTGGAATGACATCCGTCAAAATCTGTACTTCTTGATCTGTCTTTTTCTATATTCAGGGTGTACGGGGAGAAAGAGACACGTAGGAAAAGTCATTTCTGGTAGTTTCCCTAAACTAAAAGACTTTATACTTGACCATGACCCTACTTAAATAAAATTGTATCATTACTATGTATCAAAGTCTTTCAATGCTAAAGACTCAAAAAAAAAAAAAAAACCCATACTATTACAATGACCTTGGGTATCTCATGGAGGGGCTGATTCCCACTAAATGAATACAATTAATTAATTAAAAAGACTCACATCCAGTATTTCATGTGACTGCTGTTTATCTCCTGTGGCATGTACAAACTTTTTAAAAAGAAATTGCGGGAAATGTCAAGACCCTTACTTGTTACAATTTAATTTCGTGCTGCTCCGGCAATTACAGTTCAGTGAATGATGATTCTAACGCATCCAAGTTTTCATTACTCTTTGCTTAATTTGTCAGTTAATGCCGTTGAGTTCTGCAGTTTCCCCAGCAGTCTTAACTTGCCATTAAAAACCTGTCAAGGAAACACAACCTTCTGACTGCAGCCGGGTTTAAAGACGGCATGTATCCTTTCATTGTTAAGAAAGTTAGCTCTCAATCCTCAGCCAAAATATTCATACTTCAGAAATTCACAGTTAGGAAAGATAGCAATAATTCTAGATTAGTGGGTTTTTTTTTTAATGTAACTGCACTGCAATAAATACCAAAAATAAGAGTCCATGCTTAAGGTACTATATATCACACAAATGTTACTTTCTATCGTGTTTCTTAGTGGTTTATGGTTACCTGATAGATGTTGGACTTTTACATTCCTTCCCATGTCCCAAGCATCTATTACATTTACACGTTTATACATCTCTAATATTTGTGCAATACATTTTCCTGAATCAGCTGATGACATTTAATAGAATATTTAAGGCACAATATAAAACCTTAAATGCTCTTGCTGATTTTAGTAGGGGGTGCACATAGATTGGATTTCAAATTAAAACCTACGGTGGTATTCCGGACATTTTTGCTTCTGCTGTGCATATTGAAATATGGCTGAGTGCTTCTTATGCAATACTGCAGCACTGGTACAAACAACAAGCTTTTGGACTTGGAAGCAAGCAAGACGATTAAGGAACTCTTAATGAAGGGAAACAAAACCAGAGTGCTAGAATGTAATAGTCCATGAAATCCTTATTGGTAGAAAGGGAATCTGCAGTAAATAAATATTAACCTAAATGCTATGGGAAACATGAAGCAAACTAGGGAAAAATGTGTTCTTTAAGTTAAAATATAGGTTAAAAATCGCTGACGATGTAAGGAAAGTCCATTTGCATACAGCAGGGCTCCATCTGCTGTGGAAAGTATAGGCTGCAAGAATGATTTAATATTTAATAGAAGTAGTGGCCGTTGTTAATTATAATTTGCACATTTACAAATCAGCACTGATAGCAATACAAATTATGAAATATAAGGGTGTTCTGCTGGATACTAGGGGAAATAAGATGACAGACAAAGTTAATGGAGTATCCCTAACCACAGCTCTGTCAGAACACATCAGAGAACTAATCCAGTTACAAAGAGCCTGCAATGGAAAATCTATTTAAAATATTAAAATGCTGTTTGGTAAAAGCTTTTTCATAGTGCATTTTACTTAAACAGTTGCTTATTGCTCATGGGTCATTAGCCATATACCCAAATGCATTCTGCAAACTGCCATTTAAAAGAATAGTAGAAATTAAAGAAGAAATATATTTCCAGGACTCTTTTTCCCCCTGATGTATAGAAACTGTTTGGTGATGTCTAGTCTGGATATGAAAAACCTGGCACATGATTGCACAATAAGTGGACAGCTGTGGAATTAAGCATTGGGCTTTGCCTACACTGAGCTGTACTCTTCCACACAACCTTTCCCTCTAGACCTGATCTTATTCCCATTTATATTAGATGCTAATCATGATAATACAAGGAGACTCTTATTTAGTATGAAGACAGAAATTATCATTGATTTTTTTTCATTAATCTTCTATTTCACCCAATTTCTCTCATCATTGTATAATATGGATTAGCAGAGGAAGCATTTTGTGCACAATATATGAATGGTAACTTTTTCCCCCTCTAAATAATGGACAGTGCTAATTTTAGCTTCTGGATTCTCTAATTTATAGAGCTGGTTCTTTATCCAATCCTCTACAATTTACCATCATTAGGAAACCTTTGATCCATGACTATTATTGTTAATATATGCTAAGGATGTCTTTGCATCTTTGCAAAAACTATGAACAATGACAGTACTAAACATTCTCCTGAAACTACATACACCTAAGTGAGCCAACTTATTATTTTTCACACTTAAATGTGAATTTAGTTATTATCAAATTATATCAGGATATATTAGCACTTATTTATTTCGATTCGGTGTACATTATCAAGGTATTTACTATATTGTGGCAAAGATCAAGACTACCAGTCTTTGTATCAAAAATTTCTAGGAGATGTTTATTTTAAGCATCTTAAAAATGAATTTGGTTGACCACAAACTATAAAACCACTGTAAAACTTATACTGAAAGAATTAGTCTTTCTCCATGGATAGAGTAAATAAGAACCTAAAACCTTTTCCAATGCCTGGTTTGATCCCCAATACAAAGGCCAAAGATGAATCAATTGCTGTAGAGTCCAGAGGCTTTTACTTGATATCCATTTGCTTTCAAGGCTGCACTCAGAAAGACAGACATGTTATACCTCAAGTATCAGGTTCTCCCTAGCTGGGTCAGCCAAATCCCAAGGCTTCCCTGCTTCTCCAGGCCTTTAGGATAAAGCCATAACATAGTGAATAGCAGCCAAAGGGAGTCCCAGCAGGGAAGCATCCTGATGGTACTGCTGCCTGAAAGGATTTGCTCCAAATGTGTTCTCCGTAACTCCTATTGATAAACTCAGTTTGAAACTGGTGTAACTATTGTGTCACACCACCTGAAATGGAGGGAATTGGTGTGATGTATGACTCAGAAGATGACAGGAAATAAGAGTTACTAAAATTGAAGAACAGGTGAAGGAACTCCATAAGACAAGTGCAGGTGCTTGCTCTGCCAACCTCTTTCCCTCAATAAACTAAGCAACTCTAGCTAGTGAAACAATCACAAATGATAGTTTTGATGAGTCAAATAATTTAAGTAGAAAGTACCTGTCCTCTGAAGTTTACTTCATTCTAGATGGGGATTATGTCATTTGAATTCTCTTTTCTTCTTCTTGAAGGGAAATAATGAGTTTAATTTTACATGGTTGATATGTGTTTTTGATAGATTCAAAAAAGAATACCACAGGAGGTCTTTATTCATGGAAAATAAAACAGTTTCAGAGAATGCAAAAAAATGAATTTGGGTATTTTTGACAGTGTGCCCACCAGTTCTTACTGTCTTACATTTAATGACTCTATATCTTTATATAACTTGATTAATTCTTCTCTTAATCCTAACTTTCAAAATTATTTCATATATTTACCTATTTTATTTGTTCTTGAATTCGCTTGATGTATTTTCTTCACTTGATATATCTACCACATATGTTCACAGTTATAAGCCAGTAATGTGTCCATGAACTATAACACCATTAATCAGAAACCAAAAAAGCTATTTATTAGTTTAAAAAAGATATTGAAAACATCTGTGTATTAGATTGGAAGTGCATCAGAAAGTATCTCTCTTTATTGGGATTCTAGATAAGAACACACATATACACACACACACACACACAAATATAATGATGTTTCCTAAGAATTATTCCATAATAATAATCTGCTATCATTCAAATCATGGTTTCAGACATATATTTCCTTTACATCTAGAGACATACATAGCATTAGGGTTGTTCCCACTTGTAGTAAATACTATCTATCAACTTCTTTTTATAATACAGTACTAGTTAATCATCTAAGATTCTCACCAAAGTTCATAATATAAGTTCATAACATTCTCACATAAGTTCACAACAAAATGGATATGAAGAAGTACTCTGTCATGTATGTTGATAAGTGTTTATGAATCTTTATTTGTGGGTTTCTCTGCCAATGCAATAAATCATATCAGGTCAAATTAAAAGTTCAGGTTTAATGAACAAAACAACTCTAACTCCAGGGTAATTCTCAGGGGAAAAAGGCAGGAGAGAAATCAGGCCATGGGTCTAGGGCTTGGGTTTTAAATACCCTGTAGGCATGGTCTGGAGTACCTCTGGAGGAAGAGTCAACCCATGACCGACTTTCTAAGAAGGACAGGGTTTGGAATGCGGGAGTGAGACCAGAGCAGAGATTCCCAGCATACATATCAGTGAAAGCATAGGCAAATCAAATCAAAGGATTATCCTGCCTCACAAAACTTAGTGTTCTAAAAATATTAGTTATAGAATATGAAATAATTTAAAAAGAAAACGTATGCTATATTATCAAGGAACAAGAGATTTTCAAATAAATCCAGTTGGATATCGAACATATACACAACAATTGTTCTGGAAAAGTATCACATTAAATTTTGAAAATCTGTGGGAGTTCAATTTCTAATAGGCTAGATGATATTTTAAAACAATTAATAATCGTCGTGATGTAGTTTTGGGCAACATGTGAATTCATTGAAACTAAAAGAAAACACAAAAGAATGAATTTAAACTTGAGAAGGCAATACCAGAGGAACCAAGAGCTGCATCAGCTTTCCCTGCTGGAGAGGCTGAGCAGAGCCTTTCACATGCTGATGACACCAGATAGGAATGGAGAGAAATCCAGGTCCAGAGCCCTTTGAACTAAAGCCACTGGAAATTCCCTTAAGCTTTAGAACAACAATAAACAAAGCATATGCCTAGTTTTAAGTGAACTAAAACCCTGTTTGGATCATAGTAAACTTTGATGAATGCCCCCTTAGCTACAATTTAGAAGCAAAAATAAATTTTTGGTGCAATATGACATCACTGTATAGAAAATTACCTTTCAATATTTTCATATACAGTGATTCAAGTCAGCAAAAACTAATCAGCAAGATATTAGCAAGCAAGGAAATGTTGTCAGAGCCTAAGAGAAGTAACAGATCATAGAAACGCATCCACAGGGAATTCAGATAGCACATTTCCTTATCACTGAGATGTATTTTGAGAACTATTGTCTTAACTCTACAAGATGACCCTAACTATAAACATAGCATACTTGTAATCAAAGACACCTTAGAAAAGAACTTTAGGATCCCACAAATTGGAAATTTTGAAACTAATAAATATTAAAGACAGATTTGAGAATTTCATGGGTAGGCCAGGAAGGGTAGATCTCCCCTTTACTTCTAACAACCTGAGATGCAGAAGCAGACAGATCTCTGTGAATTCAAGAACAGCCTGATCTACAGAGCAAGTTCTTGGCCATGCAGGATTACATAGAATGCATCTCCAATAAAGAGTAATAATACTGACACTATTGTTATTATTATACTTTTCCATGGATGAAATTAATTGCAAAACAGACAAAACTAAAGAATGTTTAATATTTGAAATGTAGACAGGTTTAAGATAGTGTTAAAGATATATCAATATGTCAACAGAAACATCAATAGATCAGTAAATAATATCCAGGATGAAGTACAGAATGTAAATGAAAGTAGATTAAAACCAGAAAATAATGTAAAAAAAAAAAAATCCAGAAACTTGAATTCAAAGTTTTAATCTGTCTTGAAGTCTTGAAGAGAAAAAACTGAGCAGAACTTATAGCTTGAGATACTGATAGCAAAGAACATTTAAAACCTGTGGAGAGACAGTCACATTCTGGAAAAATATGATAATTTTTAAACAAGGGAAACATTAAATATACCGAATATAATTATATCATAGAATATAAGAAAAAGTTCCATCTTAACCTCAATGAGACTGACCAGTGACTTCATCATAAAACAGTAAAGAAATAAGATGATTTTTTCACAGCGTGAAAAATAAAGTCATGGCACACAAGGTTCTATGGCAGATAAAACAGTACTCAAAAATGCAAACAAAAACACAATGCTTTCCAGACAAAACTAATGTAGGCCTGACTTACTATAGTCCTAATAAATATTGGGGACAGAAAATTTACAGTAATATAATTTAAAGACCTAAAGAAATCGGCAAATATACTATGTTCATGGATAGGATCATTTAATATTATCTCAGAGATGATACAACTTGACCGTACTCCAAGTCAAATGCTTGAGGAGTTTAATAAATTAACTGTGAAATAAATATAAGGAAAACACTGAAAAAAACCAAGGCATCCCTGAGAAAAAAACTCATCCAATCGAAAGTCACCAAGAAGAGAAAGTGAAGAAGGCACAAGCTTGTTAACAAATCATAAAATCGTCATGCTGGAAGAAAAGGTGAATCACGAAAGTCAAGTTGGAGAATTGTGCTACAGCATTATAATCTCAAAAACATTTTAAAATTATAAATAAGCTGATTGTGGTGGCTCACACCGGTAGAATTTGCTGAAGGTCGTGAAATTATTAATGAATGCACTACCCTTTGCAACAAGAGAAACTGGGAGAACTAGGCTAACAGCCCACCAGCCACATGTGCCTTACAAACATAATGTTTAAGCATGGTTTTACTTCTTATGATTTTTCTTATATGTGGCCAATCATGGCTCAAACATTATGTAGAAAAATCAAGAAATAATTCAAAAGTTTCTAAATTACGAATTGCTCTAAACAGTGCATTAAAGTCATATACCACTTCAGTCTGTCTTTCCTAATAAAATGAATTATTGATTTGTTCCATGGAAGATCCACAGGGTATATGCTACCTGTGTCTAGCTACCTGGAAACCATCTTGTTTATTAAAGTGACAGCTATGGTATCTCAGTGCTTTTATTTTACTAATATAGCATTTTACCTAACACTAGACACAAAATACAATAATAGTGACTTTGCCAATATAATCACAGTATATTCTTGTAGTCATTACAAATGCTCTGTTGTATTTGGTTATTGGCCTCTCACTGTGACTAATTTATAAGTTATACTTTGTCATAGATGGGTCTTTATAGGAAAAGCTTGTCTTAGAGCACAGAGCTTGCCCCAGTTCCAGGATTGACTGTGGCTCTCGGAAAACTCCCACAAAGATAAGGATTAATTACGACTTGCAGTTCACAAGTCTGATATAATGCAGGCATACAAGGATACAAAACAAGTTAGGTAATGAGAGACAGCAGATCAGAGCTGTAGCTGCATTTTGCCTGAAGAGAACTGGACGCAACTGAGGAAAGGTAGAGAGAACTGGAGGCTACCTGTTGCTTTATGTCAGGGGAGGATTTGTGGTATTTATTTTATTAAATTGGCTTATAATATGAATAAATGTGTTGCCTGCTTTCTTGTGCATCAAATGTTGCCTATAAAAGACATCTAAGATAGTCAGAAAAAAAGAAAAACAAAAGTAACTATAACCTAATCCTGTTTAAAAACTGTCTGAAATGGGTTGGCAAGATGACTCAATGACAAGGTGACCTGCCACCAAGCATGGGACCTGCGTTCTGTCTCTGGAAGCCATATGGTGGAGGGGGAGAGCCAGATCCATCAAGTTGCTCTCATGAGAGCTATGGCATTTGTAGGCAAAGCGCACAGACACTAAATAAACATCTTGTTTAATGACCAACGGTTATAGTCGCAACTGGTGGATGAGTGCTTGCCTACCAAGCATGAGACCCGGGGCTTTATCTCTAGAAACTGAAGAAAAAGGAGTCAACAATAGATGATGTCCTTGACCTGTGCCGCCTCCTTGGCCAGGATGGCACCTGTGACCTGTGCTGAGGCAGAAGGCCATGTTCTTGTCCATGGCCTGGCCTGTCACCTGAGATTATGCTGATGTCTATGGTACATGCTGATGCTGCTGACCATGTGGATGTCCATGGTCCGTGCTCCCACTGACTGGAAAGGACAAGGAAGCTACTTTTGCAGTGACTGCAGATTCACAATTGAGAAAGAGGGACATAAAAGTCTTCTGTGACAACCCCCAACCCCACCCCATTTCACTCCCACCCCACCCTAAAAACATAAGAGCCTAGACAGAAAATCATTGATGAGAACTCATTAAAATTGTGCTAAAGATGATGGAATGTAGCTCCCCACAATTGATGCCTTCTGATGAGGAGTTGGGGAGGAGGGTGTTAGGGGGAAGGATTCAGTTTTCTGTAAGGGGCTGGCCACTGGAAGTTTGACCATGGGCCAGTGAGGATATGAACAACAGACATCCTCTTTTCTTTTTCATTTTCTTTTCTCCTCTTCCTTCTCCTCCTCCTTTTTCTTTTTTCCTTCTTTTTCAAGGGTGGGGTAGGGGTGGGTGGCATCCCAAGGATGAGGGAGTGAACTGGGAAGTACATTTGATCTGGGTTCATGATGTAAATTTCCCAAATAATCAATAAAATAATGTGTTGAGAAAAAAGAAGAGTGGAAATGTTATGTTTTCCTGTCATCTTGGTTGCTGCCTTCCTTCCTCTAACTACAAGTCCTTACTCATGAGTTTGGTTTAGTAGCCAGGTCTGTGAAAGCAAGATCATTGCTACAAGAGGAATACCTCCCTGAGTTGAGAGAAGAATAATAAGGAAGCTTATCATTGAGAGCCTAAAATATATTAGTTGGAAATAGACTCTTATTCTTTGGAGAATTAAGTTAAAAAGGTATCATTAGGGAGGACTCTAATTCAATACAACTGGCCTGTGCATACAAGAAGAAAATAATACCTGGACTTATTATTACATATTTCTTCATTATATATTTTATATGTGTATAAAAGGAGCCCACAACACAAATAACAATATACAGTGATAATTATTATTGTTAGGATACCATATCACTGACATGCAGCAGAGAAGACAATGCAGAGAGACAGAAAATGTTCACCCAGACACCCGTAGAGTTTTCCCTCAGACACTGGGACAGACACCTGGAACTGATTCCTTCTCCCCAGGCTTCAGAGGGGATAGGCACACATACACACCCTGATTTTGAACTTAAACCTCCTGAACTTAAGTGACAACACACTTTTTCTGTCCTCTGCCACTCAGTTTGCAGTACCTTGTTATCAGCGCTTTAATAAACCAATGCAATCATTCTTAATATTTTCGAACTATGAGCTAACCCCAATAATTTCCACTTCTAACCTCACAATAAAACACCTGAGAGAAGTATCAAATTCTTCTCAAAGTACCTAAAGCAAATTTTAAATTATTTCAAATGTGATGAGGACACTGGTACATAGATTAATATGATATAAAGTCAACAAACACATTTGTCTAAGTTGGAATCTCTAATGGCACATCGAATGAAGTTCTGAAAAACTATGTGTTTCGGTAAAGATGCCAGACTCCGCGTTGCCAGCCCAGTGTTTACTGTCACTGTAGGGATGGCATCCAATCCCTGAGATTCTATTGGTGCTTTTCCAGCAGACATTATTCTGGATGACTCAGTGCTAATGCAGTAATTTAGCATATCTCCGCATGCCAAATAATAGATTATAAAAACGTGCCATTTGAACTTCAAATTGATTTAGCCAATGGCAAACAATGGCTTTGAGGTTTTTCTTCCTTCCATTTATAAAAACAACTGTAGCATATAGAGTGGTTAAGAACACTTAAATTTATCTGTTAAATGGAATTTAATCATTCAAGCATCTTTGTAGACAGAGTCACAATCTTCCATGTATTATTTCTAGAGTAACTACCAAATTACCAGTTGAATTTAAGAGTAAGTCCACCAAAACAACAACAAAAGAGTCACCTTTAAGTTCAGGGCAATGATAAGGAATGAATAAATCAGAGCAAATACTTGCCTTCCTGTCTAAAAATAAAAGATCAAAGCAATTTTAAAAGAACACACAAAATACAAAGCCTTTGAAAATTGACAGACTTGGTGTCTATGCATATGTGGTCTTCATCTTCTCATCCACAGAGCAAAGCCTGGAGTTCACTGTCTTCCCATGGTAGTTGTGAAGGCAAATTAATAACTTAAGAAGTATTTCACAGTGTGGAGTTCCCCATGTGTGCTGAGCACTTCTCTCTGTGAAATAAAATCCCATTTGCTTTCCAATGCTGTGAAAAAAGAACGATTGAACCTAAGGAGGGGAGGAAAGGGTTGTTTAGTCTACATTTCAGAATCTATCATCAAGGGAGGCCAAGGCAAGAACTCAAGGCAGGGACTTGAAACAGAAACCGTGAAGAAATCCTGCTTGTCAACTTCCTTTAGGCTCTGTTCAGCTACTTTTCTTAGGTATTATAGTTCTGGTCCACTTGTCTGGGGATGGTACACCGGCAGTGGGATGGAGCCTTCCTGCATTTGTTGGTAATGGGGAAACCCCCTCAGACATGCCTATCAGTCACATGATGGAAGGAATTTTTCAACTGAGGTTCCTTCTTCCTACGCATGTCAAGCTGACAACCAAAGTTAATGATCCCTACCCACTAGGCATTTTCTTAATTCTTTCCACACTGGGCTGTATGGCAAGTATTTTAGAAGGATTATGAAGTATATTATTGATTCTCTTTTCTCTTTTGATACAAAAATGAAGTAAGCAATTCTGTTTGTGGCTTAATTTGATTTAAAAAAATTCTCAAATGTCTACAAAACCTTGCTCTTACTCTTTGGATAATATCTATTCTTTATGAAACATTAAGAATACTCAGTGTTCTTCCTCATTCCATTTCTTCTTCTTCTTCTCCTTCTTCTTCTCCTTCTTCTTCTTCTTCTTCTTCTTCTTCTTCTTATTATTATTATTATTATTATTATTATTATTATTATTATTGTAATCAATGTTTTGTAAAATTCATTCACTAAGAAATGATGAGAAAAGTAAAGCTGGAAACTGGGGATGTGGCTCAGTCAATAAAGTACACAAACATGAAGACTTAAGTTTGGACCCTCAGCACCAAGGTCAAATCCAAGCACAGTTGGTTGAGGCCTGTAATCCTGACACTGAGGTGCAGGGACAGAAGGATCCCTGAAGCTTCCTGTCCAAACAGGCTAGCCAAATCCATGAGCTCCATATTCACTCAGCAACCCCTATCTCAAAAAAATAAGGTGGAGAGAGATTAAGAACAGCATTCAACATTGACCTCTGGCTTCCACACACGTGTACTAGTACCACATGCACACATGCACATACCTGCAATAACAGTAATGATGATGATGATAACAACAATAATGATAAAATAATAATTCTGTATTTAGAGTTGGCATTGAAAGAAAGTTTATAGCTTGTCTCATCTCACCAACTCTGCTCCTGTGGAGGATTTAAATGAAGTCTCTGAACAGTGACCATCTAGATAGACTTTAAACACTCTCACTGAAAGTATATTCATTTTTGGTTGTGAACCTAGCTTTTAATTACAGAGCCATCTCTAGCCCTAAAAATCCAGAGAGTCTAGATAACAAGTAGGGCCCAAAGAGGGATGAATGAATTTCCCTGGGAAGGGGAAGTAGAAAAATCTTTTGGGTAAACTGGGGGCAGGTTTAGGGGGATGGAGGAATGGGAACTACAGAAAGCAGGGTTGGGCTGGCTGGATATGGGAGACTGGTTAAAGGCAGGATGAAGGGGAAGAGTAGCAACAGAGACATCTTGATAGGAGGGCCATTTTGGGGTTAGGGAGAAACCTGGTAGCAGGGAAAGCCCCAGGAACTCACAAGGATGACTCCGAACAATACTGGAGAGGGTATCTGAACTGGCCATATACTATAAGCAAATTGGTAACTTCCCTAATTGCCATCAGAGATACTTTATCCAGGAACTGATGGAAGTCAGAGGCAGAGATCCACAGGTGAGCACTGTACTGAGCTCCAAGAATCTTACAGACGAGAGAGAAGATGAATTGAACAAACCCAAGGGTGTCATGATCAGGGAACCCACAGAGACAGCAGACCTGAGCTTTCAGTAGCTCAGGGATGCTGGACTAACAGTTAGGGAGCGTACATGGGACCAACCTAGACCCTCTGGATGTGTGTGACAATTGTGTAGCGTAGTTTCTTAGTAAGGTTTCTAACACTGGGAGCAGAACCTCTCCCTGGCACTTAGCTGGCTTTGGTAACCCTGTTCCCCAAGGTGGATTACCTGGCCCCATCTCAGCATAAGGGGAAGAGCTCTGCCCTGCCACAACATGATGTGCCATGCTTTGTGAAAACCAGTGGGAGGCTGCCACTTTCTGAATGAGGAGGCAAGTAGATGGGAAAATGGGAGGGGACAGGAGGGCAGGACTGAGGGGAAACTGGTTGGTATAAAAAACAAATGATAAAAGACTATTACTTAAATAAAACAAATTTTAAAAAGTGTATTTATTGTGGAAAGGATGAAAGCACTCCAACTATTTATAAAATAGCTAACTGAAAAGTCTTTCTCCAGTTGGAGTCCTTTGCTGCACTGAAGTTCTAGCCGTTTGATATGTTTCTTCCCCTAAACAATAGAGAACAAATCTGTTCACACCATCACTTGATCTCAAAATTGGAGGTGCCTGTTCAGGTGGTTCAGTCTTCTCTATGTGGTTTCTACACATCCCTTTTTGGACTCTCATCAAGGTCTGATGTGGGAAGTCCTTCTGGATATGTGTTGCTTTTATTGCTTAATGAATAAATAAGCCGCTTTCAGCCAATGGCTTAACAGATATAGCCAGGCTGGAAAGGATAGATGATATAGATATAGATATAAAGAGAGGAGGGAGAGTAAAGGAGATGCCATGTAGCCACTAGAGGGGAAGGACACAAGCTGCCAGCCCAAACCTTGCAGGTAGGTCACGAACCTCGTGGTAAAATATAATGGGTTAATTCTAGATGTAAGCGCTAACTAGCAATATGCTTAAGTGATTGGCCAAGCAGTGATTTAAATAATACAGTTTCTGAGTGGTTATTTTGAGTCTGGGTAGCTGGGAATGAACAAGCGGCCTCCCTACAACAAGGACCCACTTTGCCCAAAGACCTCCAGCTTAAGGTACACAGGACTGAAGGCTCCATTTGACTTCCATGTTATTCTGCAAAGGCTGTTTTCAGGAAGATGGCTGTCCCACTAGTCTCTTTTTATGTGTTAGGGAAACATGTTAATAAGCCTTTTAGCACTGGAGTCAGGAAGGGGAAAAATGTAAAGAAAAAAAAAAGAAAGGCAGGGTGAAAATTTTCTACCGATTAATCTAGGATGTAAGCTCTGAAAAATACACATTTATTACACACTCACCATTTGTCTCCAGCAGCACTCATCCCAATATCTAACCCACAGACAAAAGCCTCTATTTCATATAAGGACTAAGAGCAAACCTTTAGAGACACAGAGAATGGGGTTGATATCATCTGGGAGCTGGTATAAGTGGACTAAGTCCAGCAAGTAAAAGTTGAATGAATTAGAGTAAGCATGTAGTTAGGAGCTAAGCCAGCACACAGACTGTGAATTAGCTCTCTAGGTTTCCAGTGAAGGTTCTGACATAATTGAGAGGCTATTGAACCAATCTGTGAGATGCTCAGTTGCTGACACAGAGAAAGGGAAAACTTGCTCAGGCAGATTAATAAGCTAGCAGGCTCTCTACCTGCTGAATGAAAAGAACTATTAATGAGGCCAAAGTAGAAGGAAACCTTTGTTCTGGAGTTAAGGGTTGGGGGAATGGTCAATGAAAGGAGTGAGGGTAAGGTGAACCTGAGGGACAATCAATTATAGGTCACAGTAGATCAATTGCTGCGCTATCTGAGCACATCCAACCAGAAACCCAACATCAGCACCATCTCTGTTTTTTCTTCTCAATCTCCTGTGGTTTCTAAGATCATACATTCTAATCTTGTAGTCAGTTTGCAGCTCAGTGTTCATATTGTCTGTGACTTAACATAGACCTTTATCACCTCTTATCTGAAAATTGTTAATGATCTTTGAACTACTACCTAAGCCTTGCACATTTATTCTCTTAACTGTTGTAGGAATTTCCTTTAAATCACAAACCTGGCCACACATTTAGATAAAACCTTTTGATCAATTCTGTTATCTGTCAGATAAACTCCTAGTCATGGAGTTCAATGCCATTCATTATCAGATCTCAAGATGTTTCTCTAGAATCTTTTTTTTCCATCAGCCCGTCACACAATTCACGCTATACTTCAATCGCAAATGACTTCCTCATTTCCATTGATGACTAGTTTGTATGTCAACATGACATAAGCTAGAGTCATTTGAGAAGTGAGAGTCTCACTGGAGAAAATATTCCCAAAACACTGACTTGTAGGCAAGCCTGTTGGACATTCTGTTGATTAATGATTGGTGAGAGCAGACTCAGCTCACTGTGGGTAGTGTCACCCCTAGGAAGGTGGTCCTGGCTAGTCTAAGACAGCATGCTGAGCAAGCCAAAGGAAGGTCCTCAATGGCTTTAAAGATCACTCACTGTGCCCTCTACTCCCGTTCCCGCCTCCAGATCCCAGCTTTGAGACCCTACCCTGGACTCCTTCGGCAGTGGAGTGCGCCCTGAATGCTGTCTGATGAACACGCTTTCCTCCCCAAGGTGCTTCTGTCGTGGTGTTTATCATAATCAGAAACTAAGAACTGTTATATTTCCTTGCTTAAGTTGTTCCCTTTGACTAGAAAGTTCTTTCTTCTCTCTACTGGATACGTTCCTATTATTATTTAGAACCAAACTAAAATTTCAAATCATTTTCCAATAATTTGTCACTCCCTCCATTCCTCTACAAATTATTTCTCCCATTCTCTGTATGTCCTATATCTTATTTTTTACCTTCTGACTATGCAAGCCTTTATCTTAGTATGCCCATTAGTTCCCAACTGATATGAATGAATGAATGAATGAATGAATGAATGAAGACACTAGATAAAGCTCAGGAGGTGATGATGAGTATTCTCTTTATTATTACTTTTAATTACTCTTACAGTGATGCCTATAAACTTCTAAAACATTGCAACATACATAATTCATTTATGCATAAAATTATAAATTTTACAGTAAAATGTTTTTATAATTTGTTACCAATAATCTTTGCCACCACAAAAAAAATCCCAGAGTCTCTTCACCTAGATACTTAAAATTACTTGTATTAGACTCTATTTTAGGCATTGGAACTCCTTAAGGAGTGTTATAGCCAATATGTTTTCATAAAGTTGATATTCTAATGACACTTAAACTAGCCAGATTGTTAAGGGGAAAAATGTGTTCAAGGAGTTGTTATTTGAAATGAAACCTAAAATGAAGTAAAAGCTTCCAGCAAGGGTTGTGACTGAAGAGGTAAGGATCTTGTGTTTCTAGATAAGGTTACTATGGTTGGTGCTCAGCAGAAAGGGAGTCAAAAAATGCCATTAGGAAGTGATGTTAGAAAACAAGAAGGGGCTATTTCATATATAACTTTATAACCTAGGAAGAGAATAAAACTTACCTTTAATAGAATGTGACACCTGAGATTTCATGGTAGACCATTAAATTTATTGTGAAACAAAATCAACTCTCTCTTGGGTATTATCAGACTTTGATGGCTACCATATATAGGAAGCATGTTTATAGAAAGCATATTTTATACCGGGCCATGGTGGCACATGCTTTTAATCCCAACACTCGGGAGGCAGAAGCAGGTGGATCTCTGTGAGTTCAAGGCCAACCTGATCTACAAGAGCTAGTTCCAGGACTGGCTCCAAAGTTACAGAGAAGCCCTGTCTCAAAAAAAAAAAGGGAAGCATGTTTTATGTAATAATGTAAACTATTTCTCAACATATATATATATATACATATATATATATATATAGGATGATAAACTAAAATTAACTCACATTTATTTAGATATTGCTATATTTATAAAATAATACTTTTTGACTAATCCATAATTATTGTAAATTTCTCATTAATAACAGAAACATCTTAAATTCTTCTTGCTCATATCTACAATGTACATTTACAGACTTGAACCCCCTAGAAATTCACTGTCTTTCCATGAGTTCCTACTGTTTTGTATATCCTCTTCTGTTTTAAGGGTTCTCAAATGTTATATTCCTTTTTAACTGAATTATTTAACACCAATATTTGCTATTAAGATATTCTAAACCTGTCTTCTGTACATAAGAGCTGTATGAACTGCAAATATATATTTTGTGCATAGCAAGATATTTCACTTTCTTCACAGTGTTTGAGGGAGCTGACTTTTTTTTTAGTTTTTATTTATTTATTTATTTTTTATAAAGGAAAACAATTAATTGAGGTGATGGCTTACAGTTCAGAGATTCAGTCCATTATCATCATGGCAGGGAGGATGGCAACATGTAGGCAGATTTGGTGCTGGCTACACCTTGATCATGAGGCAACAGGAAATGGACTGGGAGTGGATTAGACCTTTATGAGACCTCAAAGCCCACCCTCACAGTAACACATTTCTTCCAACAAGGCCATACCTATTCCAACAAAGCCATACCTTCTAATAATCCCATTCCCTATGAGTTTATGGGTGCCAATTACATTCAAACTACCACAATCACCCACTGTTCATTGAAGTTTTAAGTTTACATTTTCTATCTTTTTATTTTAGAGTAACAATATCCTTTACTTCAGCTTTATAAATCCTGTCAACCTTAGAGATTTAACACAACCACAGGAGTTAGTACTTCACCACGGAAGCACATCCAGACATTACTCTTAAGTCTGGGGCAATCTCAGTCTTAGGAAGAATCCACGTAGAAGAGCCACTGAGGAAAAGCTTCAAGCTTATGTTTTCAATACTTTAAAAAATGTTTGCCCATCTCAAGGGTACAGATCCTCTACTATGCTTTCTTCTGGATGCTTTAGTGTGCTTGCTTTTATATTAGATGTATATTATGGTTCAAGTTATTTTATTATTTCTTTCCCTCTCTTAATTTACAATCAATTTCTCTTTTAAATTTCTAGCTTTTAGGGTGGAGTTGCTATTGTTACTTTTAAAGCCTTTTTTCTTTTCTAAACACACTCCTGAAGCTATCTGGATGCTTCCCTGTAGGTGCTGTTGCAGATGCTAAGGTTCTCATCTGTGTTTCAGCTGGAAATCTGAATGTGACATTCTCATAATCATTTACTTCAACGTATTGCCCAGCTTCTCTTCTGCTTATTTACTTGACCTGTGATTGATTAAGATGCTTAATTTCCAACTATTTGGGGGTTGGGGATTTAGCTCAGTGGTAGAGCACTTGCCTAGCAAGCGCAAGGCCCTGGGTTTGGTCCTCAGCTTCAGAAAAAAAAGACAAAATTTCCAACTATTTGGAAGTTTTCTAAATGTCATTTTATATTTATGTCTACCTTAAGTTGATTATGGCCAGCAAACACTCTATGTGATCTCACTCATTTAAAATATGTGAGGACCTGTTTTATAGGACATAATAGAGCCCAGAATAGCTCTCAGCAAGGATTCACAGGGTAAACTATTGTTGGCTGTGCTATTCAGAAAATGTCCATGAAGTTGACTTGGTTAATACAGTGATGATATTTTTTAAGAATTTTACATTATTGACTTTCTATCTGTTCCCTCAGTGGAAAAATGTTGATATTAACCATTATAATTGTCGATATTCTTCTGTTTTTCTCTTTTTGATCCTGTCAAAATTGTTCGGGGTGACTTGAAATCATCATTTTGAACATGTGCATATAAGTCTGCTGTCTACTTAATAAAGCGATTCTTCATAATGCCTCTTATCTTGGTCTATTTTTATTGTTATTATGAGCTAATTCTGGAGACTGGATAATGTCTTTCTTTAAAAATTATTTCTTACAGGAGTAGAGGTTGGGAAGCACAAAAACATCACTACCATCTATTTGACTACCAGAGATGACCAAATACCAAAGTGACCTGGCCAAAGAAATGCTTGGGCAGAGCAAGCCCGCCAGAGAACTCACTTTTGTAACCTCTCCCAGCAACACCTGTTTGCCTATCAACCTAAACCAAATACCCTTACCACGTGAATCTGAGGAGTGAGTTTCCAACACCTGAAGTTGGTGAAGGAGACCAACTGCAGCATTTCTCCGAAGCTCCTCTACTTACTTGTCCTACAGTCTCTCTATCTGCTATAAACAAAGACAATCCCAGTTCTTGAACATACCTGTTTATGTTGGCAAAAGATCACTAAAATCCCAAGGCTATCTTCAACCTTACATCCAGGTAGATATAACGGATCTGTGTATATTAGAGTTTTTATCGTGTTAGATTTAGGTCTTTGCCATTTGTCTCTTTTACCTGTCTCCACTTCCTTTCTGCTTTCTTATTCACTCTGATAAAATATTGACTTTTCTTTGTAGTAATAAACCACCTTTTTTGAGTTTACTAGTTAAATCTCTTGACTTTATTGTTATGGTTATTTTGGGAGTCTGTGGCTGGGAACAAACAAGCGGCCTTCCCACTACAAACTGGTGAGCAAGGAAGATGGCACACTAGGGGTAAACACCAAATAGTTTTGGTTTTCCCTTTAACCATGACAAGACTCACCATGAATTGGAAATACATACACTTTTGTATGAATCTAAATACTATGTTAAGTGCCACACTGCAGTAAGGAACTGCTTATTTGTCCTAGCTACTTAGTCCCTAAATAATCACACAGAAACTGTATTAATTAAATCATTGTTTGGCCTTTTAGCTCATGCTTCTTATTGGCTAACTCTTACATATTAATTTAACCCATTTCTATTAATCTGTGTATTGCCACATGGCTGTGCCTTACCGGGTAAAATTCCAGTGTCTGTCTCTGGCAGGGCTACAGGGCTTCTCTCTGACTCCACTCTTCTTTCTCCCGGCATTCCATTTAGTTTTCCCTGCCTACCTCTGTTCCCCTATAGCTCTGCTATAGGCCCAAAGCAGTTCCTTTATTAACCAGTAGTATTTACAACATACAGAAGGGAATCCCATATCACCACATTTAATTCAAAAGTAAAAGTGAATCCTGAAACAGGCCACATGATTCCCAGGGCCTCACTTCCAGAGGTGCCTTCAGCCATTCGCCCAGTTACTCTCATCTTCACCATGTGCCGACCCCCATCATCTCTCTGCAGTTTCAGAACGCATCAGCCCCTTGCTCACTGCAGCATGTTTAAATGAGCCGCTGCTTCTCTGATGTTCAACCCCTTTTCTGCAAGTCTGCTCCTGTCACTTTTTTCAATAACCCCACCCCCTTGAATTCAATAACTCATTTGGCATTAAAACTTACTAAATGCTTCCTGTTCACCAACAACTCGAAAGTGCTTTGTGTGTATGAAATCTCTTAAATATTTTAAATCACGTAACATTTTATCCAACTTTAAAGATGAGGACCATAAGAGTTTAAGAGCTTGGATCTGGAGAGAAGGCTTGATATTCAAGGCATTGGCTGCACTTACTGGGGACCCATGTTCAGTTCCCAGTACCAACATGGTAGCTAGAGCTGTCTATAACTCTAGTTGGGGGTCTGATATCCTTTTCTTGTCTCCACAGACAGAAGACCCACATGCTGTGCACATGCATGCAGTCATAACAGTAATAACACCTAAAATAAAATCTTAACACCTAAATAAATCTTATAAAGGACTAAAGTACTCTTTCAAGATTATTCAATTATTAAGAAGAAAGCATAAATATAGCCCCAGTTTTACATGCCTCTAGTGGTATATTTGCAATTTTTAATTTTTCATACACTATAACTATCTGAATAATTTAAATGTTTTTCACACTAAATCAGAATTTCTGGGGATAAAACATAGTTATCAGATCTTAAAAGCTTACAGATGATACAACTTTTCAGATGTATTTGAGAATCAGTGTATTATTCTTCACTTTTTTCACCACACAAATTTGTTACTATTTGATAAGAACTCAAGAAAGTAGCCAACACAATTTTATTGTAATGAAATTTAGCATTTGCCAAATGATTACTGATTGTACCGTGTAAAGAGGGCATGAGGGAAACAGAAATCAATTGCTTAAAAAAGCAATCTGAAGTCCAAGCACCAGGCAACTGTTGAGTAATTGAATATCAAAAGTCTACCATTAGGGCAATAATAGGACATGCCTCGCTTGTTATTGTGGTTGACTTATTCTGTCTAAGTTACTGTTCCCTGGGCATTGCAGGATACCATCAAGTAAATAGGAGACATTATGAAATTGCTTTGTAAGTGTAAGTACAGAATATAATACTGTTATGTTGTTAACTATAAACACTAGGCATTGTGAGCCATTAATATCCTTTGAAGGATAGGGTCAAATCTGGGCCTGTGCTCATGTCAGAAAAAATGTGTTCATTTATTCATAATTATTATGGAATATAATATTTATAGATTATATTAAAGCATGATTCTTTCAAATGTAATGTCCTACATTGCTCCAATAACACCCTAGACTTCGTGATTTTGCAGACTTCAATAGTTGTCCTGTATGTGTTATGTGCCTAGTGACTTGTTTAGAATACATCTCTTTCTAGTCCCAGTAGGAAATCAGCTTCTAGATTAGAAATAATGAAATTCAATTAACTCCCTAAATTGGTTTTTATGCTTACAACTACTTATGTCTCCAAATTCTGGCTATGTATATCCTCTTTTCAAACTCTGAGATATACATTTCTCTGCGGTTTTAACAATGCTCCATCAGGATGGCATTTTGCAGTATAATGGGTAATGAGACATTTCAATACCCTCTTCCTAAACTTTATTCGTTATCATTGTTTGTGTATATGCACACCGGCACAGCAGGAACACATATGCTAACAGCAGGAATATGGAGGTCAGGGGACCACACTTGTCAGTCAGTTCCTCCTTCCCACTGTAGGTTCTGACATCAACTTTAGGTCATCAGGCTTGCACAGCAAGCTTTTACCTGCTGAGACATCTCACCAACCTTACAATTTTTCTTATAGAGATGATTGCTTCTGTGGAGCTTAAAACACTCCTTAGTATGAGAAAGCATATCCCAATATTGAATAATAGTTGAGATGTTTAAAAAGAGTTTGCTTCATCATTATCCAGTTGATATAACTCTTATTTTCTATTAAATGGTGTATCTGTCAGACTCAGGTAGGTCATAATTTAGCAACAAACAGGCCCCGAACTAAGGATGCTTAAGAAGAACATTGGCTTATTTCTAACATGCACTCTGAGCCATTGGAGACTTCAGGATGCCCTGATCCAGTAAAAATGGAGCTGATTGAAAGATTCTTGAGATGTACATATATCACAAGGGCATTTTAATCACTTCATGCCTCTAAGACTTTCTTGTAGAAATAATTTCTGTCTAAGTTTTTGGCCAAAAACAGTGCCAGAAAATTATAATAAATAGAATTGATGATGGCAGTAAACTGAACTTCTGACTACCGAAGGCTGCCTTGGCCCCATTTTTGTATGTAGAACATATCCACCAACTCATAAGCTTCATTATTCTGTCAAGATGAAGGTCCAGGACCTAAGAGAGTGCATAGGTTGCTGCTCCATCATTCATTAACAAGCTATTCACTGGGAGTGGCTATAGCAAAGAACACAGGAGTACTGCTCAGAAGTAAGTTTAAAGTTCTTAGTACATAACTGAAGGTCCCATTTCCGGAGGGGCAAAAAGTCCTTTATTTGCCCTTAATTTGTTCCTTCATGGTAGTTTTTTGTGGTCCTTGCTTTGGTCTTATGGATTTTGCAACCTTTTTTTTTATCATTTTCCTAAGATACATACAAATGGGTATCAGAAGACACGCTGTCCCTGAAGGCCAAAGAGTCTCTCAGAATCCTTCTTGTGTAGGAGTAGATGTAATTCCAATAGACAGAACTATAATAGTCATTTCCAGTGTTGGAGTTCTATGGACTAACAATTTCATTGACAGTGCGATATTTTTAAAACTTAGTATACTTCATCCCTTTGTAGTAGTGATTTTCATTAACCAATCTGACAGCTATTTTCTAGATGGACTCCTTATACCTGCTGTAGCTCTGCTTCATGGTCAACTATGTCTACCCTTCGCCATTGTCTTCATTGCTAGTACTTAGAATCTTAAGCTCTTCTGGTTCCCTCTTTAGGCAATTGGTTTACGTTTTCTTTCTCTCTTTTCTCTTAGAACCTTTGTCTTATTAGAAGTTACTACATCTAAAGGTTTTAACAAAGATGTACCATGTAATGGTTGAAAGAATATCCCTTTCTTGTTTCTTCTATTGTTTAACTTGAAAAGAAATTACACAAGCATGGAGCTTTTGTACTGCTTCCATTTACTTTCATTTCTGTGTGCAAATACACTACATCTTTCAGGGAAAAAATACAGTCTTTCTTATAATACTTCAGTAAATACAATCAATAACAAATGCATACTACAGTTCTTAATTTTATATGCTAATTAGAGTTTTAGATATGCTTTATCATGTAACTCGGGGTTCTGCAACAAGATCAAATGACCACAGGTCTCAGAGTTGATAATCAATAGATGGGACTTTCTAGTTGATGCTGCATAGCCACTGCCAATAGTCTTTTTTTTTTGGGTTTTTTTTTTTTTTTTTTTTTTTGGTTTTTCAAGACAGGGATTCTCTGTAGCTTTGGAGCCTGTCCTGGAACTAGCTCTTGTAGACCTGGCTGGTCTTGAACTCACAGAGATCCACCTGCCTCTGCCTCCCGAGTGCTGGGATTAAAGGCGTGCGCCACCGCCACCCGGCTGCCAATAGTCTTTTCAATGTGTCATTTGGAGTCCCAAACAGATGTATGAAACTACCAAAAGTAGCTGTCCACAGTAACAAACTTGAAATAAAGGATGTAGGCACATGCATTGCTTCTTAAGGCTTTTCCAGACGTGATATGTGTCCTATTCGCCAGAGCAAACCAGGTAGCCACACTCAGCTCAAGAGGGCTGAAAACACAGAAGAACAGAGCACACGTGACACACTGTACTGAGTATGACAGAGGGAGGAGTTTGGCTCATGACTTAGTGACTTTAGAACTGATCGAGTAACTCAGCAATCCACAAGAAGAATCGTTGTCCCTGTCATCAGCTCCTATATAGACAGTTCCCATGTTGTAGGAATGACCACAAAGGAGAAGACGACGTAACAAAGCAGCCAAGTCCGCTCGGAAGAACAGAAATCAAATCCACTTCATATTTCACCAAAAAGCCTTTCTTCTTTCTACATCTGCTTTTTACCCAAGATCAGAACTTAATCTGGAAACACACCCCTAATGAAAAGATTTATTGCTTTTTTTCCTTAAAAAATATATTTGTTCTACATGGTTCTACCAGCAGTCTCTAAAGCCTCTTGAGATGGTGTGAGCTGTAGAAGAAAAATCTGAGCTAAGCTTAGCACAAAAGAGAAACAAATGCTTTTCTTAGCCACAGTCTTGGACTTAGTCACTTAGGACCCCCTGAGGGGCTCTCTTCATGAAAGGTTGACACCCACACCCCCAGCAAGGGAGCCGGGAGGATGAGAATTGCTTTGAACTGCCAAACACCAAGGCACTGGAGTAGGTAGGAAAGATCATTTCTCTGAGGAAGATTCAATCAATTGATTTCTGATTCCTCTATGGAAAATATTAACAGGAGCTGCAAAAATGCCACTGTTAGGCTGAATTAGCAGATGGCTCCTTCCATGTGTCAACTGCATAATCGGGATGATTGTGCTCCATTATCCCGCCATTATCCTGTGCTGTTCAATACCTAAAAGCTCTTCAAGCTTTGCTATTCAAAAGTTGAATGTGGGCCATCAATTTCTCCTCCTGCGCAGCTTCCGGATGCCGGGAATGAAGAGATCCTCAAAAAAGTGGGTACTCACAGGGAACACATTCTCATCCATAACTCGTTACTCCCACGGTCGGCAAAACCAACTGGTCTGTGTTTATAAGATGGCAAGCAGACGGGCCAGAGAAGAGGCCGCAGCACAGAACGATGTAAGTAGCATCAATGTCCACGTGGGCTGACCTTGAGCTTTCATCTCCCACTGTGATTTTCCACTTACTCTACTCTCCTTGGCCCTGTTTTAATGTCTCCTTTCATCAGACTAGCCTAGTGCCTGGAGTAACTGACTAATTAAGATCACTTTCATTAATCATACACCAATGTATGTACTAATGCAATTCTTCTTTGGTCTAAAGAGTAATTTTTTTCTTAAGCTATTAAGATTAAATTAGGAAAATTTTTTAATAATTTCATGAGATTACTCAAACCCAAAGCCTACCAAAAACCATGCAAAATAAAAATTCTTATTACAGTGTCTGTTGTGAAATGTGGTATGTAGTCAACAAAATAGTCAACATAATGTTAATAAATCTATTAGTGAGTTAGCAATTACTAAATAAGAAGAATAAGATCAACTGATTTCCAAATCAAAATGAACAATGGATTGTCTTCCATCCAATGTTTTGTTCAAAATCATAATGGAACACAAGCTCATTTCCACCAAGTGGCTTAAAGATGTACCAGAAATTGAAGAGGACTAATTTTGTTATTGCCTAAATTAATGACCTTCGTGCATGGATGTCTTTTGTCCTGTGGTATTGTTGTGACCTCCGGCTCTGTGTTCAGTCTCATGAGTGTTCTTAACAAATTAAACAGGGAAATGCTTAACAATAGCAAAGGTTTAGGAAAGTTCTTTTGCATTGTTTGCCCCTGTAATCTTCTGCCCTCTCCATGTGACTATTCTCAGGTCAGTCTCCTAGGGGATGAGATACATGGAAGTCAGTGCTATTTTCCCGGCCAGTGCTGTAGACGCTGGAGACCATAGCTGCCCTGCTGACCCGCTGTTAGCAAAGAGACTCACCCATCTCACATGAGATGTTCCAAACCATCCAACCCACAGACTCAGGACTAAAAATAGTCCTTGTTGTATGTCGCTTAAGCTTTAAAGTCATTATGTGACACTTTTATGGCAATAGATATCTGCAACTTTGAAGAAGTGTTTAATAGAGTTTTGAATTTAATAGAACACCAGACAATAGAATTCATGATGCCTAAATTTAGTCTCAAAATCTGTCAGTACAAAATTCTCTTCAACAGTTACATTGTAACACATTATGAAACTTCTGAGGGAAAAATATGAATTTAGAACGTTCCTTAAATGCCACTGTACCACATTGAGCAGGCAAACCTGCCTCTGGAAATCATTCAGCTCCTCTCCTTTCTCTCTTCTCTTCTTTCCCTCCAAGCAAATAGAGAGCCAAAGAAAGAGAAAATGGTTTGAAGGAATTAGAAAAACACTACTGCAAGGTTTTTAGAGTTGAAGAGGGAAGGAGGCTCTAAGCCCATACCTCCTCTGCTTCAGTTAGAGCTCAGCACTTTCAGGTCTGGACAAAAGCTGAAAATACTCTGCCACATCCTAAAACATTTCTGTAATAGACTCCCTGAGACTGGAGGTATGCACACTACACCAATCTAAAGGAGGATGGTTTGTTAGACCTGCCCTTAAACAAAAGCTTTTTAAACAACAGGATTATACTTAATGCTCAGGATTGTTATCCCCCTGACTCCGAAATGGGACATCCTCTAAACCAAAGAGTCAAGCCTTCAGTGATTAGAAGTGTCTAGTTCAGCTTCGGTGCCAATCTGACAATGCCTTGACATCCGGGAGAATCTCAGTTGAAGAACTACCAAACTGAAGATCAGACTGTCCTGTGCCTGTGTCTGCAAGAGATAGTCTTGATTGGTGATTGATGTGGGAGAGCCCAGCCCATTGTCAGTGCGCCCACCCTAGGCAGGAGGCCTTCAGCTCTGTGAAAGAAATCCATCTGCTAAACATGAGCAAGCCAAGAAACCACCATTCCTCCCTGATTTCTACTTCAGTTCCTGCTTACTTTTCTGACCTGAATTGCCTCAATAACGGACTATGATGCAGATGTGTAAGTGAAGCAAACCTTTTCATCCCCTATGTAGCTTTTGGTCACAGTATTGCTCACAGCAACAGAAACCAAACTAAAGCAATGGGATATCATACAAGTTCAACACGCTGTCAACCCACATTACAGAAAAACACTTGATGGCATGCAGATTTCTTGGGCCTTGAAATACAGCTTTAACGTTGAACTGCTGACTACCTTGTGCTTTGGAACTGCAGGCGTCTCACATGTCTTCTTAACCAGGAACTGCAATGAACAAAGGTACAGTTCCTTTGAACGTAAGAGGGATGACATGCTCGCTCCGTCTATTCTCGTCCCCTTAGAAGTGAGGCCTCCAGCATCTCAAAATACCCCACAGCCCACAGTGTGTTGCTTAAAGTCCCCCTCTCCCTCAACAATCCACAGCATACTGGCATGGGATTGCACATCCAAGTGAGCAATTCAGTCGTGTTACCTTTACTTAACATCTTAGGAACCAAGGCCAGAAATAAGTTTGTTCCTTAAAACAGAGTAAAAGCAAGACTAAAAAGAAATTTGAATCCTCTAATTCCCAATCCAGTGTTCTTACCATGAATAACAACTCATATTTCACTGTGAGAAAACAGTATATTAAACCACGGTCATATGACATTTTCCGGAGGAGTGGGGAGAATTAGTTCTGGGCCAGAGACATCTATCTGTTGGACACTCATTGCATTAATCCTCCAATTAGCAATCCTCCACTGAATAACTGCTGTTGGAATGTGTTCTCCAGAGTCCATGTACTATAAGGCTGGCCTCCACGTGGCATCTTTAGCATGAGAGGCTAATGAAAACTCATCAGGTTGTTGTGGTTGTGAGCTTAGGGAGGAAAATTGGACCCCAACCTCTTCCACTTTTTTCTTTTTCCTAACCAAAATGGACACGGGCTTTCTCTGTCACACAGTCTCACCGCAGTCTCTGCCCCAGAGAGGTGGAGTCAGCTATCCCTGCACTGGAAGCTATAATAATCATTTCCTTCTTAAAGAAATGAGAAGCTCACAGAAACATTGCTAATCTCTCTTAACAGTTTTTAAAATAAAACTCACTGCATGCCATTCCTCTTTCTTCACCTGCATTCCCCCACTGCCTCCAACTCTTTCTTAAGAGTGTCACATGGTAGTGACAAGTATGACTCAGAACTTTAAACAGGGAACTTCATTATGGACACTCTTATTCACCTTGGTCTCCTAATGCAGTTCAGACTTTGAAAAGAAAAACCCAAAAGCTCATGAAGAAAGTGTGCAAGAATTTTATGCTAAATGTTAGACGTCTGAACTTTCTGGCTTTGGATATATAACAAAGAATTTAGGGAATGATGTGAATTATGTAACATACAAAAATTTGAATATGCAAATTCGCAAGCCTTTCTTGTTAGGCAAAGTTAATGCACATAAAAAGATATAAAATGAATAAGAACAATATTTAAAGAACTCTTTATGCATGCCCATATGAATTTCTTACATATTTTAAGTACCAGATTCTACTATTCTTGCAAAAATGTTTTCATATATGCTTATCTTATATTTAAACCATTTATATGACATCAGTAGGATGAATGACTAGAAATTTCTACCAATCTGCCTCCCTCCCCCAACAAAGAAAAGCAATGAATAAATAACTGCAGGTTTTTTTATTTTGTTGTTTATTTTTTCTATCAAAATTACTAAAAGAATAGAATATACTAAATAACAGCCAAGGCATAGCATAAATTCTGTAGAGCACTAAGAAAAGGGACCCACATGGGGAAGGTAAGAAAACACCCTGCTACTGCACCACCACCACCAAAGTTGGTTCTCAACCAAGAGTTACTTCTCCCTGAAAGGAAAAGCCTGGACCACTGAGTTCCCCCAGTTACCGCTAATGTCAGTTGTAACTAAGGAAGCTATAAGGACACCATAACCTTGCATCTACCCAGAACCAACCACTGTGCCCTGCCAAAACAGGACCCTCAAGCCTACCTTCACATGAAAATCTGCCCCTACGAGAAACACAGCAAAATTTATGAGAGTCAATGGAGGGAAAGGGAAAATATAAAAAGAAAATATGATTCCACCACAAGAACACAATAAATCTCTAGTAATCAATACCAAAAATATGAGGATTTCTGGATTTCTTGAATGGGGATTTAAAATAGGTTTCTTTGTGAAAATTCAATGAGATCAAAGAAACACAAATAGACAATTCAATGAATTCAGTACAGCAGTTTATGATTTGAAAGAGAAATTCAACACAGAACCAAACAAAAATCGTAGCACTGAAAAATTTAATCAATCATATAGATTTCAAGCAGAAGAAAGAACCCATAAATTTGAAAGTATCTTTAAATGGTTCACTCACAGGAGGAGAAGAAAATGAATGAAAGAGAAAAAGTAAACCTACAGAACTTAGGAGGCACCATTCAATAAATAAACATTCAGATTATGGTCATTTTAGAGAGAAAAAGGACAAAGACAGAAGCTGAGTTCATGGAAATACCTACTGAAAATTCACCAACTTTTAAGAACGATGCAAACATCAAGATCTAGAAAGCTCAAAACCCTGAACACATACATATATGACCAGAATCTTCTCCGGGATACTTTATGACAAAATTGCTCAAAGTAACAAAGAGAGAAGACTAAAATTAAAAAGTCACACATGAGAGAATTACCATCAGGACATCAAGTGATTCTTCAGCCACACCTTCTAGGCCAGCGAAGAACTGGGTGAGGGACTCAAGCTGCTAAAAGACAAAATAGCCAGCTGAGAAGCCAAGATGTGCCAAAGTTGTCCTTCAAAGAGAAAAACGTCTTTCACAGTCAAAGAAAGGCTGTGGTAATGTATTACCCCTAGATCCACCATGTAAGAAATGCCTGAAGAATTCGCAAAGCAGAAAACAAGGAATGACAATGATGTTCTCAAATACATATATAAGTATACGCCTTATTGGTAAAGGTAATGACGATAATATCTCTATCACAAAAAAGGCTAGGTCTGGTCATTCATACTTAAAATATCAGAACTCCAAAATGAAAAGGTCACTGCAAGCCGGAGGCTAGATTGGTCAACATAATGAGTATGTCTCTAAAAGGAAGGAAAAGATGAGGAAGAGAGGGCAAGAAGGAGGAGGAAGGGACCAAATAGATAGTCTGACATGATGCCTCACGGAACTGGAAGAGTATAAAAAAAAAGTAAACTCCAAATAGGCAGAATAAAGAAAATAAAAACCAGGATAGAAGTAAGTCAGACTGAGAAGTTAAAATGAGGAGAAAGAATAAAGGGTGTGGCGCAGTGGTAGCATGCTGGCCGAGTGTGTGCATTACCCTGTGTTCGGCCTCCAGCAGCTCAAAGAAGGCAAAATGTGAACTAAGTTACACAAACAGAAAGAATGTTGAAAAGCATGTAATGTTCTCAATCTACAAAAAAAAAAAAAAAATCCAACGAAGACCAGCGCTTTCTTTCATAAAACTTTCATCATTATAAGTACAGAAGAAAAGTTCCACAATATAATAAAGTTCCTTTAGAAAACAAGTTCCAACTAAGATTAAAACCATTAAAATGAGCAGCTTTCCCATAAAGATTTAGTATAAAGATGCACAAACTTGTTTTTATTCAAGAGAGTCCTGGAAGGTACTGATCATAGCAGTAAGACCAGGAGAAATAGGGATCCAATTCAGAAATCCAGAAATAAAAATAAAATTACCTGTATTTGCAAATGTCGTGTTCCCTGTATTTATATACAATATATAAGATATATTATATTTATAAATATATTCCAAATAATAGCACATATGTGTGTATATATTCCATATAAAAACTGCTAAGTATAATAGCTGAATTAAATAAAGTTACAAAATACAAAATCAGTAGTATTTTGTGCACAACTGATGGTCTTACTGACAGAGAAATCAAAGAAGCATTATCTTTTATGGTAATATCAACAGTAAAGAAAGAACTTCTTGAGAATAAATCTAACAAAGATGAAAGATCCACATCTTGAGAACTGTGAAGTATTGTTCTAGAAACTCAGATTCAGTAAAGCTGCTATCAAAAGTCCAGTGACTTTCTGTACAAAAACGGAAGCAATTCTAAAGTGAACGTGAAACCCAAAGGGGCTCTAAATAATGAAAGCCACCAGGAGACAGAGTTGAAACCATCATACTTCCTCGGCCACAGCAATTCTGTTACTACCCGTGGCATGAAAACAGTTCCATAGACTCATAGAGCCTGAAATAACCTGGAAATAAATTCAAACACACTACCAACTAACTTTTGACAAGAGTTCAAAGAGGACACAGTAGGGAAAGGAAGCCCCTTCGATGGATAGTGAAGGGAAAACTGAATTTTCACATGCAAAAGAATGAACTTGGACCTTTATCTTGTACTAGATACAAATGTCAGCTCACAAGGGATAGAAGACGGAAATGGAAGGTCAGAAATGACAAACCCCTAAACGAGGACAAAGGAAGACTTCTGTGCATTGGCTCTGAAATGACTCCTGATGTCACACCAGAAGCTCACCACAAAAGACAAAATGAATGAATGGGGCTACATTGAGCTGAAACACTTGAGCAGAGCAAACGAGAAAGGAATGAAAACTGAAACAGCAGCAGTCTATGAGTTGGGAAACAGTGCTTGCAATTTGTTACCAAATAAGTATATAATAAAGAACACACATAAGTCAGTAATGGAAAAATATAACACACATTTTATAAGTGGCAAGAGATATAAATATAAATTTCTCTAAAGAAGACAAAAATGGGCAAAGGTGTGTGAAAATGTGCTCAAAATCCTCAATCATCAGGGTAGTACAAAAGATAATTATGGGGGAGAAAGAAGAAATATCTTTCCTCTTAATACATATGAAGGCCCGAGTGATGGCTCAGCAGGCAAAGGCATGGGTTGCCAAGCCTGATGACCTAAGTATAACTCCACAAAACCACGTGATAGAAGGAGAGAATTGATTCCTACAAGTTATTTTGTGACCTCCATACATGTGCTGTAGTGTACACACGTGAGCACACACACACACACACACTATATATATGTGTGTGTGTGTATGTATGTATATATATATATATAACTACTAGCAGTTGAGGCTGAAGGAGACTGTTAAGTGAAAGAAAGCAGATACAAAATAAAAATATGCACGACCTCACATATGCAATGTGAAAAATACAAGCTTAGAACTAAAAATAGTGGTTAATAGAGAAGCAGGTTGGGAAGGAAGTAGGGGGGAGTAAATTAGAGGTCACACAATGGCAAATATGCAGAAGGAACATTCTAGAGGTCTTCTACACAACCAAAAGACTTTGGGTACTAAAATTTGCTATGTGTGTAATTCATAGCAAAGAACAGATTTTAGCTGTGCCTGAACAAAAGCAAAGAGGAGAAGGGGTAACTATAGGAGATGAAGGCTGTATTAGCCTGATTTACTACTATAGTAACTTTTGTGCCATGTCTATGTTACATTGTATATTTTAAATACACGTTAATATTTATTAAACTCCAATCATTTGATTATATTTTGAATATGCTTTCAATACGACATTTTCTTGTTGGTTTTGTTTTCTTTTGTTTGTTTGTTTGTTTGACACAACTTTTCTCCACATAACAGTTTTTGTTGGCCTGGAACTCTGTAGATCAGGCTAACGAGGAACTCACACTGAGCCACCTGGCTCTGCCTCCCAAGTGCTGGGATTAAAGGTGTGTGCCACCACTACCCGGAGACATTTTCTTTGGAGAGGAAACTTTAATGTATAATGTACTTCAATTTTTATCAAGATAGCCTTCTCAGCTTGGTCGATCACCTTCCTGGACCTGGGGGGAGTTGGGAGGACCTTGGTCTTAGCATAGAGTGGGGAACCCTGATGGCTCCTTGGCCTTGAGAGGGAGGGAGGGGAGGTATGGGTGGAGGGGAGGGGAGGGAAGGGGGAGAAGGAGGGGAGAGAAAGGGGAGAAGGAGGGGAGGGAGGGGGGAGGAGGAGGGAAGGAGATGGAAATTTTTAAATATAAAAAAAAATAAACCATGAGGAAAAAAAAAAAGATAATTCAAGGGAAAAAAGTTTATAACATACTGGTGGTAACTCCCCTTCTCTTCCCAAATAGCATCGCTCTACAATACCAGGAAAACCCAGGTTTTAGTGTGTATGCCGTTTCCCTTGTAGTTGGTACAGCTGAATAAGTTTTCATTCCTAACAGTCTTCAGACACAAGCTAAGTCTCCCAGCCTGGCCATGGGCTAGCATTGCAAACACGCCACGTCTTGGATCGCTTCCAAACCCAGCACAAGTTCAGGAGTGATTTGTCCCACTGATAAATTCTCCCTGATCTGAACAATCCACAGTGAAGTTATTTAGGAGCTAGCTCCTTGTTCTCATTATTTAAAATGAACTTTTGTTTAATATCATAGGCGCACCGGAGCTCCGTGAAGGTTCCTACAGCCATTGTCAGTTCAGAAGCCATGCATTTGGGTCCCTTCCCTCAAAGCTGGAGCACAGCCTGCCCCTCCCAGAACCACGCTCTCCAGAGACACAATATATATTTTGATTTTGTTTTTCAGAGCGTGTTCCCAATTTTCACATTCAATAGGAATATTTTTAGAGAACTAGGAAAGCAAAATGTCTTGAAAATGTCTACAAAACTTCTCTTCGCTTCTTTCCAAATGTCATGATTTTTTGGAAAAGACCACACCAAGTGGTAAGGGGATGGACAAGACCGCAAACAGTTTTAAATCTCCTTGGAGATGTTCCCTGTACCACATTACACATGAACTGAGAAATGAAACATCTGTGACTAATACAAAATTGAGTCTGTCTTAAATTATAATTAGCAGCGATGAGAAAATGTTGCCTGCTCACTTCTTCAGAGAATCAAGTCATCTTTTTACCATTAAAAAGCTTGAGCCGGTGATTATTATTTTTATAATTGCTCAGCCCAGCGCTCTTCCAAATCACAGCTCAAGACAACAGAATAGGAAGAATGAAGACTCTTACCACAATTTAATAAAGCCTTCAAAAATTAGGGTTTTTTTTTTTCCAGGAGACTTTAAGCCCTTCATAATATTTAATCTGTGAGACCTCTTTTTGGCCCCACATCAAATATTCATATCATCTTTTTCTTTGTACCAAATGCTGTTGATAGGCTTTAGGCATTTAGCTTTAGAAAATATATAGTCCTAATTTTTCTCTTGACAAAATTTCCAAGAGGAGGTAACAAAGGAAAAGAGAATAAATTAAATTTCTTTGGGGACCTACACTGAGGCCTCTAGGCTGTGCTCATGGAAGAGAAAATGAGGCCTTCATAGACAGTGCTTCATCACAGGCATGGGCATCAGATGGCCAGCGCCTCCCGGTTTCTTCCCTTTACTTAAAATAGAAAAGCACATGTCCATGCTGCCAACAGTCCTTGCATCTGGGGGCCCAACACTAGTCCTTCCTCATTTTCCGGTTACCATTTGTTTCTCAGTCTAGCTTCAGGCTCACCTTCCACACGTGACAACACAGCCCTATGCCATCTTGTTCTTTTCTCTGATGTCCTGTCATAGCTCTATCTTAGCCAGAAGTCTCACCTATCTTCATACTGAACGTGGTGACCTGTGCTGCTATTTGGCTCCAGCACATGATCCTGCATCTCTCCAACTTAGCAAATTATCTGAAGAAAGGAGACCATTTGCCTGCTCTCTATTATAGGACCCATGATACCTTGCAAGAGTGAATATGCTTCGACTATATCTAATGCACTATGAGTGATCTATTATGCTCATTATCAACATAAACTTGTTTATGTCATTATAAACATCTTAAACATCTTGTTTAAGGTTGCTCTGAGTAGCTATGTCTAGTGTTAACTTGTAGTCTCAAAATTTTTAGACAACAGTACCTTTAAAATACCTTAAATTAATGATCTCTTCAAATTATTCTGATTACTGTCATTCCAGCCTCTGCCACTTGTCTTGTAACTGTATAGATTCTTTTTTTGTGTGTTTTTTTTAAGACAGGGTTTCTCTGTAGCTTTGGAAGATGTCCTGGAACTAGCTCTTGTAGACCAGTCTGGCCTCAAACTCAGAAAGATCCACCTGAGATTAAAGGCGTGCACCACCATCACCCAGCTAACTGCATAGATTCTAACACTCAAATATGTAATATGCCATGCGTCCCTTTCCTATGCTGTTCCCTATGTCAGATTCCTTTTGGCAGACTCATCAATTGCCACCTGAAATGCCCTGTGTAGTAGCTACTTTTGTTTTGAAGTTGGTTTAGCTTGGGTCTCAGAGAGGCTATGAAGCATGTTCAATCAACATCACACATGTATCATGTTGTACAACTTGTCAACCACCTGAACATTCACTGTTAATGCTGCTTTAAAAGATGTGCTATATATCAATGGCAGAGGGCTTCCATATTTGATGTAGGGTCATGACTTCAATACCCAAGACCACAAATAATAAGGATCGATAATCATCTTCACCATCATCCTCCTAATGCTTCAGTGATGTTCCTGATCATGAAGACTGACTGTACACCAAAAAAATCTCTATTTTCTATACAACTGCAGATATTCTACTCAGAAAACAATGTCTACCTAATCTTCAGAAAGAGGCGTGTCTCTAACTCATAGAAAAGTGTGTAAGAAGGGCTAACCAGCAAGCTCCTTGCACTACTCCAAGAAAATAATGGGAAGGCCTGCACTCATGCAGTTCAGTGAGTGTGGAAGGGAAACAGGCTCTGACTAGGAATCCTGGAGGTTTGGTGTGGTATACAAGACACAAAGGTTATAGAATGGGGGGTGGGGTAAGAGTGAAACAGGGAAATGAAACAGAGAGGGAGGAAATATTTCTTCAAACAGAATATCATTTTACCTCCTTCTCCATTCAGGAGAATTTTAACAAGTGTCTCCCACCAAAAGTCTCTGTAAATTGTGGTGGAACCCACTGATGTAACCACAATGGGAAAGATGTTTCTGCCTGGCAAATCCAGGATTTTCAGTTTCACTCTACTTGGTATCAGCACCAGACATTAAAAGGACAAAAATCCATAAAGTTAATACTAGAGCTCAGTCCTCCCAAGGAAAACTGAAAAGGATTCTGAGAGCCAAAGGATCTGCCAGCCTTGAGCTTGAGAAAACAGTGCTTGTAGCAAGGGCTTATTTCACAGGGTGCTGCTGTGGAACAAGGGCCAGTGGTACTTCTCAGGTGCAGGAGACAAGCAATAGAATTCTCTAGCAACCTCTGTGGCATGGACTAATTGACCAGCTGATTATTATACAAATCAGTTTTTCTGATTTCTTTTCTTTTCCCATTAGCGTTCCCCTAAGATCTTTATTCTTTCCAATATATCAGATTGAAAATATCAACTCTGGCATCATGTATTAAGATATTCACATTAAAATCACTAGCTTAAAGTTTAATTGTATCGATCTGATATTTAGAGGCAGCACTCACAAAAAAATATTAGCTATGCTGTGCTGCAGTACAACATTGACTCAAATAGGTATTGAACATAAAACCCATCCTGCAATAATGCAATCTGTAATTGCACCAGCAAAGATAAGCATGAGGTGGGTGGGCTGGATTCCATTGCCCCCACTCCCAGGGCCATGGTTTCAGTGTGTTCTCACATCCCTGTATCACAACCTTAATTTCAAATGCAGCAGATGCTGAGAGGTGGGACACTGACGGTGATTAGTCAGATCCCTCTTAAGTGTCATTGTGCTTGAGTAGACTGGTTGTTACAAGAGTGGGTTCTTTTAAAAATGAATGGGTGCAGCTTGTCCTTACCTCTTTTTTGTAAGCATGGCCATGCATCATGTGTCCCCCACCCTTGACTTTCTACCACCAGAGAACAAAGCAACAAAAAAAGTCGTAAGCAGGTTCTAAACATCTTAAGGTCAGACTCCCATCTTCCATGTCTGTGGCAGATGGAGCAACACAAAACAAACAGAAGTCATTGTTGGGTCTGTCTTTTTAACTGTCTCTGCTGTAATCTGTTAAAGAGCTCTTGCGGTGAACAAGGAAACGGAAAGGCAGACTGCTGGCTGGGGAACTGAGGAGTCAATGGAGGTAATAAAGTCCAGTTGACTTCAGAACAGAAAGTCAAAGGAAGGTTGAAGTCATTGCAAGCACTGTGGTTGGGGCTCCATGGTAAAGTACTTGTCTTATACACATGAGGCCCTTTGTTCAAGGCCATTCCTGGCAGAAGAAGAGGAAGAGGAGGAAGAAAAGGAAGAGAAAGAGAGAGGAAGAAGGGGAGGAGGAGAAGCAGAAGCAGCAGGAGAGCAGAAGCAGAAGGAGTCACAGAAACAATGTAAGTCTAGAAGGAAACAAACAAATATAAAAGTGTGGTTGGTGACATTAACTTGACTGACTAATCACTCACCTGGTACTTATCTACATCTCAAGTTTTGACAGGAGAAAGAGGAAGATAATCATGATCTCTGCCCTCTCCATCTGAGAAGTGCACAGGATTAAAAGTGTTAAACGGCACAGATCAGGGGTGAAAGCTTGGATCCCCTGACTTCTGTGAGAGAAGACATAGTCTGTCTAAGCCCAGACTTGCCCTGAAAATTTGGGGAAATATTTCTGACCTCAACAGTGAACCTTGAGTGAGATGACACAGGGAAGGTAATTAATACAAAAAGATGTTCGACCAATGTTATTTTCCTTCCTTCCTATTTTAAAGCACCGTTGGAGGGGACCTACCTATAGCAGGAAGTGAACGAACTTGAAAATAACTTCAAGTTCTACGTAAATGCAGAGTCATGAGTACGATGGTTCTTCAATTTGATCTTCTTCAGTTATACAAATATTGACATCCTCTCTCTCTCTCTCTCTCTCTCTCTCTATCTATCTATCTATCTATCTCTATCTCTCTCTCTCTTTCCTTTTTTTCTGTAAATACGGTTTGTGGATAAAAGACAAACTGAATGGAGAACCATTTAAAAGCTAAGGTAAATGGTGAAAAGCTGGTGTCCTGGTTGCATGATGCTCCATAAGTCAGCAACTAAAACCAAGCAACATCAACTGACATTGTTAGAAGTGAGGAACCCAGAATAAAGGGGTGGTCAACCGTGTGTCGTAAAGCTGTCTCGGTGCCGATGAAGCCACCAATAGAGAAGAAAAATAACAAATGCCAGGACATTCCTAAGAAAATGGTGATTGCTTGCACCAGACCCTCTGGTGATGGGGTTGTGCAACAGCCCCTCAGTGGGTGTGGCTCTCAGCATGCTCCAGTTGCTACCTGAAAGGATTCCCTTAGGCTTACCTTACCGCCCTGTGGTTTCCCAAGAATTTCCAAGAACTGTCCCCTAACCTCAGCAATAATTGTTCCTCTAGGAACAGCACACATTTCAACCCACTTGCTATGTGAGTATATCAGTCAGTCAGGAAGACTGACATTTCATCAACAACCAGGAACATACAACCTCAGGAGTGCCAGGGTGAGCAAGTCTTAGGAAGACACAACGGGAAACTGCTTACTTAACCACATCAACCTGGGTATAGAGAGCACAGACTAGAAATCAGGTACCCAACTGCAGAAGAGACCCTTTTAGGTTCAAGTTTTTAGATAAAATCAACCCATATTATTTTTATTATTGTTGTTATTGTTATTTTATCATTATTTTATTTTAGTATGCAGAACTATCCTCAATGTGTCATAGTGATAGACATACAGACAGCTCTTCCAGAATTCTGCTGGATCCTGTGGAACCTCACGCTTCCTTTAAAACATGGAAGTACCATGTGCCTCTCTTTAAAATGTGTTACAAGACAGAAAATGTAAAATAGTCGTTTAAAGCTTACCACCCAAACAGCATCCCCTCCATGGCAGCTTTTCCATCTCTCATGGATCTCTCTAATTCTTCTGGGGAGTCCTACATCTTAAAATCCAGATACTAAAACAGAAGTTGGCCCTCTTGTTACCACCACTTCTCAAGTAGCCCATCCTTCAGATAAATTCTTGAACCCTGCAATTTCTTAACTATTGCAGGTTGGTTGCCTGTCGGTCGCATCAATTAGTGTTATAACCAGTAAACAAGAGACTGGTAGCCGAAAGAAAAATAAAACAGCCCCTGCAGGCTGCGCTTCCAGGATTTTACATTTCCATTCTCTTCCCCATGGGCCTTGTTCATCGTTCTGAAATTTGGAAATGGGGTGAGATACAGGCTTGATCTTTTTTTTTTTTTTTTTAAAGTTCACACCATCTAGGAAAGCCATCCAAATCATTTTGTTTCTAATCTCTCTGTGCAAAATGTTTTGTTAAATCCTGATGACAACTTTTATGCATAATGCATAAAATAAACTTTGCCAAAATCTGAGGAGCTTTTAAAAGCATATAAAACCTCTTTAGGAGCAAAATGACATTACAGGGTACGCGGCTGCAGTAGGCTGGGAAAACCACACAGCCAGGCTGACAAAGCATTGTGCTCCATGTCATTAACGCCCAAATATCTAATAGGTGAAGTTCCCTTGGTTTACTTGTGTTCAAAATTGCATGTTCTTTCTTATGAGATTTTTCCATATATTGATGCCTAGTTTATGTACTATATAAATTCAGTTCTGCCTTCAACACTTCTGGGAATCTTCACACTTAAAAAAAAAAAAAAAGACCAGATAATTTTCCATATAACTGAGAAAAAAATCTTGTCATTTACCAAAAAACATAATTTAAAATAGCATTTTTTTTTGTGTTTGTATAAATTAGTATTTGTGTGCATGGATACCATTTGATAAATCACATAGGTAAATCCAGTTCAAATCGTATGGCTGTTTTTGCTTATTTAAAACCATAAAAATGGGAACCAGGGAGGAAAAAAACTTAGCATTCGAAAGTAGGTGCCATAAATCCTGCCATGCTCCAGCCAGATAAATAAATAAATAAAAATGGGAATAATAATGTATCACTAGCCAGTGTCACCAAAATGATTTGCTTTATTTCTCTAATCTGTACCATATCTAAACTGACTAAAATAAATGAATAATCACCCTGAATACACAACCATTAATTGAAAAACCGCACCAAGTATAAAACCAAGAAGTCATAACACAAAATACAAGGTTTCCTCAGTGTTTACGAACTTGTCTTTGTCAATATTTTTAAGGTTTCGTGTAAATGATACTGCTTTCTATCATACATCACAGACCACCATGAGTTACGTGAGATGTCCCATGAATATTAATGGCCCTGTGTGCCAGGGTATTTCATCAGTCCACAGCCAGGTGGGAGAGTCCGATGGAGTTTGGTTTCTTCATGAAAGCAAATGGAGCACTCTGGATGAGTTTTGTCTTTGAAGCCAAGTTTCCAAGGGAAGGCTCTGTGTGCCTGAATCTGACAAAGGGTGGGGCTCTGCTTTGAATGCGGAAGCTGTGGCCTCTGGACTAGCTGGTCTGTGAAGCTGCCCTCTGGACATTCATTTACCATTGTGTGTTCACAACAATTCAAATCCTCGGAGGGAGCAAATTGTCCAATGTAGAAACAAACCCTTCATTGTTGATTTCAAATCATGTTTTCCTGGGAGAACATGCATTTGTATAGCCATCCCACAGTGGACAAAATAATTTCAAAAATTAGTTGAATGAAAGCAGGGGCACAAAGACGACTAGTTAATTATCTGGGCCAGTGGAAAAAATGTCCTTTCTGGAAAAAATCTTTGAAAACCTATAGCATCCAAATTTGCATGAAAGTTGTATTATTAGAATACTTCTTTATTGAAGATAAAGCACTCCAGGCTCAGGTCGATAATAACAGCTTCCAGGAGAGTAATTGAAGTTATCCAATTTGCCTCCCATAGAAAATGACCTACAGTATATGCACACAGATGCCAGAAAAAAAAAAACAATATGTCATACAATTTTATTGATGCAGAAGTAAGAAAGGAATTGGGGTTAGACACTGTGTGAGCATTTAACACACACGAAATGATGATATGGTCAGAGAAAATTATCCCCCTTTCTTAACATTCCTGTTCCAAATTCTTATCTTGCACCACCCCCTGCTGAGCTCCCATTGACTTCAAAGGGAAGTCCATAGGGGTTCAGAGCAAGATGAGAATTTGGCCCTGCATGCATAATTTCTGTTCTCTCTTATTCATAGCAGGCACAATAAGCACTAGCTTTGAAAAGACTCTAACAGGGCTTGATAATGGCTCCAGAGTGATCACGTATCTTCACAGTGTATTAAATTGTGCCTTCAGACTTACTGAAAGCTCCAGGGAAAGGATCATGCCAAGTCGTTATTATCCTCATCTGTTATTATTTCACTAACTAATAATAACAATATTTATGTACTATAGCATCATGGCCCCATTACTGTAGCTTTCATAAGACCACAGGCACATCCGACTTTTTGTATTCAAGAGTCAGTGCAGAAGGTTTTGAGATCCTTCTCCCGGGAAACCTCACCACCTCCATATCTAAGACATTATGTGGACCAACAATAATGACCTGAACAATAATATACAATTATTGCTGACAATGATGGAGAAATAACAGGTAGATTAAAGCCACTTTTCAGAATACTGATAAGAAAGACATGTTACTATAGTCCAGGCTTGAAAACAACCAAGTAACTATCAAAAGAAAAGTCAAGAAGAGCCAAGGATTTGGTGGGGCCAAGGGTGTGGGGATGAACCAGCAAACTACTCTAGTGTTGTGAAAAAGACTCCCATGAGAAGAAGAGAGTAGACTATGGGTTTCTTTGATTATATAACAGATGACGGTATTAATCACGCACCCAAAAGAGGAGCCTGTAGCGACAGATCAACTTGCCCAGTGTGTCCTCTCACCCATCACCATCAGCTCCTCTTACAAACTTTTTCCTAGGCATGCAGTTCATCCTATATTGCTTCTTATTCTCGCTGAGCTGATAGATAATTCATCTTTGCAAACATTGATGACTTACCATCTATCCTAAATTTTCAAAGACAGATGAGAATATGGAATGGCTGAACAGCTTATTTACTTACATAATTTGGGGATATTAATCATTTCAGTTTTTCTTGACTTCAGAGATCTTTCAAACACAACTGTATCCCACTTAAGGGACATTTATAGCTCAGAAGGATAGCAGAAGCACCATCCTCTGTCTAGAGATAGCACCTACAACTTACAGAAGGTAGTTAACCACATTAAAACTGATGTCACAGGTCTATGAAGTACCTTATGGTTTGTTTACAAAATAGTCTCCAACATATTATTTCATTTCATCCTCTCAACAATACTATAGGTCACTTGAAGAGAAGGAAATGAAACTCTTAATTGCAAAGAAAGCTTCCCACAGACCTCTTCACCCTAACAAGCATGACACTTAATTAAGAATTAGACTCACTGCTTCTTTTGACACTGACTTTACTCTCCTGGCTATGTTGCACAATCCTCAACACGTGACCTTTTTCTCAGCTTTTAGCATTGCTATTATCACACATACATGCAAAAGGAAAAAAAAACTGACAGCAACTCAGGGATGCTATTATAGGTGTTAGGATAGTGGTATGCGACCCTGTTTTATTTCTTGGAGATGTGCATTATGTAGACACAACATTAACTCTTGTTCTAGTTACAGAGTTCATTAAGGCAGGCTTCTGAGGACTAAGAAGGAAAGTAGAATTTGTTCGTGCTCTCTATTTTTCTCTACCTAGTTCACTATGGAAAATGAAATCTTAGGACTTTACCTCCTGTCTATGAACTTAGTGCTGGGAAGAGGCTGACAAGCTCTGTAAAATCAACATACTAGTCGATAATTTCACATACTGTGTAGAAAGATACAATTATGTTAGAATAACCAAACCATCACTTACCTTGGAGAAGCCTCATCTTAACATCAATTTAAAATTTTTGGCTGTATGCTTTGCTTTTCTGGTCCCAAAGACAAAGACATGGAATGCTAACTGGGCCCAGAATTCTAACCCAAGACTTTTTCCAGTCAACAAGGAAGAGAAAGAGTGCTCTGCCTTATGCTGAGCTGGTGATGTGCTTCCGCATTCTAGGGAGGCATGCTACCACTGACCTATAGGCCCACTACCAATGGATTTATTTTAAAAAGGCTTTTTTTTTCTACTTTCCGTGGTTGAGGAACCAACACAAAACACAACAAATGGGTGGAAAAAAACATGAAAATGGTTGAAGCACGCAGCATGCAACTCGCTCACATTCCTACAGCCTTGCGTAGTAAAAAGATTATGTTTTTAACGAGGACCATTTTATTTTTCACTAGATATCCATCAAAGAACAACACGGCAGCTGGGACACTGGAACCTACATAATGCATTGCACATTTTAATCACGTTGGATAAAACACTCTTTCTCTGGATATCAATTATACTAATGACTCTTATATAATACTCTCATGTGCCTACAGGATACGTACTGTCACCTCTCCTTTGTCATAAAAATAGTCGGTCGGTCTGGATCCACACTGAAGTACTTGCTTTCATTTTTATATAATGAATGAGTAACACTGTAAAAAAAGACATTTTATCCCATATTAGCTTAACAGAGTGAAGAGACTTCACATATGACAGTGCTAAATATACTCTTAAGCTGCTAATAAAACCAAAGCCTGCGGGGAAAGAATCTAATGATGAGCAGAAGTTTGTATCTCTGAAAGGAAAGCAAAAGTGCTCCTCTTAGGTATAATTTCTAAATATCTTAAAAAGGACTTGGGATTTCTAATAATTTCATTTCCAATAAATCTCCCAAGTCAATTTAGAATCACTTTATTTGCAATAAATCTCCTCTGTCATCCTCAATGGTGAACACAACTTTCTCTCCCCTCCCGCTCTCAGAGTGCAATGTTACAGAAACTTCTCTGAATTTGTTCTTGAAATGAATCACTGCAGAAATTCTGACTTGTAGACAAGTGACTACCTGTTTCTTTTTGTTTGCAGGACAAGAATTTCCACCAAAATGGGGAAGATGATTCTCCTGAAAGTAAATGAATGATCCCATGATCAAATCCTCAGGCTGTGTTCCAGAAATGCTTGTCACTGTCTCCAGAGGACCTGCAAGCCATACTCGCGTTGAGCCCTTATGAGAAACTCCATTGTAAACTTCTCGTTTACAGGATTAATAAATCAGTCATAAAAAATGTGCTCACACCTGGAACTTGGCAAAGCAATTTAAAGGAAAGAAAGAAACATTGGCCTCGTCGTTTTTTAAGTTACATGCGTACCACATGATAAAGTGGGCCTCTTGGATGTATTTTTGCTACAAACAATTCTGAAGGCCAATGATTTTAATTAGATAGAAAATTGGTCGAGTGATGGTTCATATGTAGTCAGACTATCTGGGGTGATTTGAGGAGAAAGGTAGAAATAATGAAGTTATTTAAATTCCATCAGAAGCTTTTAGACAAGCATTTGGAATATTGTATTCTTTTCACTTCTCTTGGACTTTTTTTAAAGTGTTCAAAAAAATGTCTGTTGCTTATTTCTCCTTTAGTCCACCTACAATATTATAAAAGACCTCAAAATATTCTAACTGCCATTTTAAGGAATGTGGACTTAGTATTTAATAACTCAAGTCTGTGGAATTATTCAATTCACAGACTTGCTGTTGACTCCTGTTTTCTTTCTATGAATGTTTCTAGGTTTTGTGGGTGAACTCATTTAGCATCAGTGGATTCTTTGAAGAACTAAATCTTTAAGCACGCCATGAATATTTCTTAGACTCTCAAATCATATGACCAATAGATATTTGCTAGTTGGCTATATCTCCTGCCCAAGCTTGTGGTCACAGAAAGTACAGGTAGTTTTAGGTCTCTGAAACATAAGCCTTAATACAAACAAAGATTAAGAAACATTTTTTAAGGTAAGCATCTTTGTAACTTAAATTTTTATCTCCCCTCATAGTACAGCCATCTGTTGATATTCATGAGTTGACTTTTTTAAAACTATTCAGACCTATATCTTCAAAGTTCTTGAACAGTTGTTTTAAAATTTTGCTCACAGCCATTCTGAAATTGGTATGGAGGAAAAAGGATTATCTTAGTGAATGAGTAGCATCAATTCCTTAAAGCCCTCAGACCACCTCAGCTTTTTTCCTGATCATATTTATGTATCTAATAGTAACACATTTGTTTCTTCGTGAAAATATATTCTGTAAAGTGCACCTGATCAAAAAGTCTAGACATGAGATACTACCTTTTGAACTGCTGGCCAGGGTTGTCCAAGAGACTCCTAAAACATAAACCCTATTGCTTTGTTATTCCACAGAGGCTGAAGATAACTCCGTATTGTTGAAGACATCATGTACTTCAGAAACTTGGCCCAGAAGGCTTGAAGCTTGAGCTGACCTGAATGTCCCCTTCCTGAGGACTAGCTTTAATGGTACCACAAGGCACCCACCACATCAGCATCCAAAAGAAGGAGGCTACCAACAACAGTCCTACCTAGCTATGACATCTATGAATCTCATCAACAACCAGCATGGTACAATGGTGCAGTAGCTAGTGGCAGTAACTAGCCACTCTCTAATTGAACTTAAGACATGCTCAATGAAAGACAGATCATGCCTGGTATTGTAAACCTAAGTAACTACTCAATGCCAGTGAAGTCATGGTTACTGAAGGAGAATATACAACCACTTATTTACTAAATAAGCATGATAGCAATCTATAAGGATCTGTCCTCAGACCCACAGATATGTTCAGTCTTCACCCTTCATCAAGAAAACTTCTCTTTGCAATAGATGGAGAGCACTGCAGAAAATCACAACCAATCAAAATGCAGAATTGTGGCGCCTAGACCCAGTGGATATGTTTACAAAACACTCCAGCATTTAAGACTCAGGGAACATTGCACAAGAAGGGGTGGAAGCACTCATATCAGAAACTACACCTAGAAGGCCTCACCAACATGGCTGCTGAATTGTGAGATGAACAAAGATAATATCAAAGAATGGGGAAAAGTCCATGCGGTCTCAACCCTGCAGAAGAACAACAGGCAACTAGGAAAGAAGAAAACAGGAGAGTTGGCCTTTCCTCAGGCAAGAGCACATCAATTGGTTGTCCTGCACACAGGCATACAGGCAGCCTTATATGGACGAAACAGGTTATACTTGGAATATATATATATACATATATATTACACATATACATATATACATTCACATACATATACATATACAATAATAACTAGTAAAATAAAAGGGCATGAATCTGAAGGTGAGTAGGGAGGGGCTTATGGGAGGGTTTGGAGGGGAAAAGGAATAAAGAAATATAATTAAATTATAACCTCAAAATTTTGTATTTAAAATATTAAGAAAATAAAGGTCATATCCTTAGAGTAATATAGACTCACAACTGTTAGTTATAATCAATAATAGTCAAAAGCAAATGCACAACCGCAGAATAGTGTTTTGGTAATTACATTGCCTGAGTTCAAATTCATTTCCTATTTATACAAGTCTGGCACATTATCTAATTATTCTAATGTTCAATTTCCTTATCTAGAAAATAAAGAGCCAAGAACAAAGTCTTCTCATGGTATTTCCATGAGAATGAAATGAGTTTTGCACTTACTTATCAGAGTGTCTGATATTAGTGCTCAGTGAACTGTTGATACTGTCATTGACTTCAACATCATCAGCATCAGCAAGAACTGGAAGAATTATAGAGATGAGGATAAGACATGTTCCCAAAGATCTCAAGATAGAGGCCTGATGCTTATATGACAACTATTTAACGATGTATTCAATTTATGTAAGGAAAGTTGACAGTGAAAGGCATGCTCCTGTAGTTGTGTTCCTATAATCTCTATCCTTGAAAATACTTTCTATAAAGGTGGGGAAGATACCCACATTCATATGTATACTGATTAAAGTTACTTTTCCTGTCCCTTCTCTCGTGTGTCTTGTGTATGTGGTATATGCATGCTTGGACACCTATGTGCACTCCCTTTTTTTTGAGGCATACTCTTTTGCCAAAACTTTAGCACACTGATTGGCTAGAATATGTCTCCATTAAGCCCCTTGAATCTGCCTATCTCCAACTAACCCATGCCCTACCAACAGTACTGGGGTTACAGGTGTGAACCACCACACCCAGCTTTTACATAAGTTCTATGGATCCAAATTCAGGTCTTCATGATTGGGCAGTTTTCACTTTACCCACTGAACCATCTTCCCAAACCCCATCTACCTTTTCTATATGGAGCCAATAATGGCTACTTCCAGGCCATTTTATGTTCAGACTAATCTGGTATCTGAATCAAAGAAGACAAAAGAGAAATTACATTAGTATGCCTAGTCCCTTGTTTTTCCTCACCATGGAATGGATTGCCCAACTAGCAAGGCACTGATCCATTTTTGAGTTAAAACAGCCTGAGCTTCTACATGAGTTATGCCATATAGCAATTAGTCTCCAAGACCAATGACTCCATATATTAATTCACAGTTGCTGTTGGGATTATAGTCTTTCTGCTTCTAGACTTCTGTTGCTTCACTCCTTAGGGTCCAACTTCTGCTTTCACCTTTTGTCCGTAGTCCTGAGTTTCCCTTTCTGACAGATACCCTAAGAGTACCTCAAGGGAAGCTTCTGTTCTTGCGTCTTCACTGTTCCAATTTTCCTGTCAGGACTAGATTTTTGTTCTATGCTCATACACAGGTTGCTGTATTATGCCCCAAGTGTGGCATTCCCAGGGTTTGTCAGCAAGACATGACTCTCCAATCCCAGTTTTTTTCAGGAGTATTACGAATGAGCCATTCCATCAGTGTCAGCAACCCTGCACCATCCCCATTTGTCTTTGTCTCTTCTTACTCACCTGGCCCTCTCATGGCCTCAACAACTCCCACCAATGGCGTGCCATGGTTTGACAGTTCACACTCTATGTCAGTAAATTTTTTAGTCCATCTTCTGTCAGTTCCTCTGTGCTCCCACTCAGCCCCTTCTGGACTAAACCTTTAAGCATAGATTGCCCTTGTAACATAAACCTGAAAATTTCATGTTCACCTACTAGTCAGCAGTAAGAATAGTCTAATTCACATTCAGTTTGTCATTAGATACCTTTATTGGTGACATGGATGAAGCTTTAGAAACCATACCCATGAAATTGCTACATTTCATAACGTTGATGGGAGTCACATTAGTGTCAGACGACAGAACGAGGATAATAAAGGAGCTTACAGATGAAAAGAGATAGTATGAAACCAACAAGGCGATTGAATCAATTTTAGAATGTTGGGTTTTGTTCTGGGCAATGTAAAGATTACACTGTATCCAAGTTCTAGAAGAATTATGAGATGCCGTGAAGTTCTCTCTGTGAGGAACGATGGTAATACCTACTGGCATTTGATCCCATGTATGAAGTCAAAGAAACTTACAGCCATTTCAAAGTTCTTATTTTTGTTAGCAATTGTCTTTGTTTCTGTAATAGTTTCCAGGACCAAGAAATATGCACTATAGGATGATTTCAGTCCAAATACTTTCAATAATTATCATACTTTACCACGACTTACTCAAGAAAAGTTGTATCCCTTGTTTTTACGCCTTAATCTTTGTACACAGCTCTGAGCAAGTATGTCCCCCCTCCCATAGCCCAGCCTCTCCCCTTCGCCTCCCAATCTCTCTTCCAAACGGGCTTGCAGTGCATCCCTCAGGGAAGACTCACAATCTGAACACCTCTGTGTGTCCTCATATTCTGTGCCAATCTCACTTCCCAGTCAGCTGGGACAGAGGGTGGAGGATGGTGGCACCTTTCCATTGTGTCTGAAGCTGGCAGGCTTAATTTCACAAACACTGTTTTGATGTTGTTGTTACATTGAATCTATCCCTTGTTCGCTCTTATTTCCATTTCATAGAGGAAGGAAAAAGAATAAACAGAGAGTGAGCTGGGTTTGTGTTGAGTTACCTGACTGCTGTGATTGCCAGTCCATTCTAAAACTTTCCAGTGACCTCTCTGTATCTCAGAAAACTTCCACCCAAGGCATTCCTTCCTGGGTTCATATGTTTTCTTATTCTTCATGAGGCAACTTAGATGTCGTCCTAACTCAGGAGCTGATTTCCCTGAATTCTCACCGGTGGTAGCCCATCATTCTACCCATGATGTTGAACATCACCAGCTAATTTTCATACTCCCTGTTTATTGTCAAATTTTCTTTTTAAAAAATGATAACTTCACATTGAGGCGCTTAATTCCTAGTACAAAATACTTTTCCACGTTCAGCCAGTATTAGTGGAATATGGATTTAACAATGTGACCAATGGTTGATTTGTCATCTTCATATCTTTTATTCATCCCTTCAAGTGCAGTCTTCCCACAGCTGGCACAATCTAAGCTCTCATTATTTTCTTACTATCACTGCCTCTAATCCCTTCCAACATTAATCCAGATGCAGAAGGAACCTTGCCCTTTGATCAAAACTTCCCAACAGTTCTCCTTTGATAGCAGAATAAGTCCAAACACCTTTCCTGGAATTAAACATTTATCAGTCACACCTCAGCATTCTATATACCAGTCATTCCTCATTATCACCTTTGGATGATCAGTCTGTAGGTTCATATACTTGAATCACTTTAATACCGCTCTGTTTCAGAAACTCTTTTTCCACTCTAAAATGATATTAACGTCCCTTGAGGATCTACCCCTTCTGCAATGTTTTTCTAAGCTCTGTCCCCAGAAGAGAGTTAAACACCACGCTTCTCTTATTTGCCCAAGTAGGTTTAAGACTAGTGTCTTAGGTGTAATAGTTTCTAAGTAAATGACTAAATTTTGAATAAAGAAAAGTTGACCTTGATGTCACCTGACACCTTTTCATATTTGACATTTCATATACCTTTAATGATTATGATTTTAAAATGAAAAGTAGTTTGAGCAGCCAACAGCAAATTCTCTTAATTTGACTCCGTATCCATTCATTAAAAGCTACTAAGGTTAAAGAAAACATCCTTACTGCCTAGGAAAGAGAGGACCATGTAGAGATATTCTGGAGTCTGTAGATGCTGACTCCTATCCAGCAATTATGTTCGGTTACTTAAATTAAAACCCTCCCTTACATTTCTGATTTAGAAACTTAAATTAACAGATCTATTCAGTGCCTGGTAAGCTGGTAATGTATTTTAGGAGTTCTATAAATGTTACGGCCTAGCGCTTGACTTCTAGGAAATAATATACCAGGAAGATAAAGATCCAAAATCACTTGTATCATTCATATACCATTACATCATGCAGTGCTTTAGCCTATTATACTATACATAAGGTTGGAAACAAAAGACCAATAACAAGAAAGTGATGAGTGACTAAAGGAATTAAAATGTCTCTATACAGCTAGACCATGAAATTAGTCATAACCATGTGACCAAAAGTAGCAAATAATGTCTTATTTAATCCCACGCATATGCTCAAGTACATGCATGTCCTCATAGGCATGCATACGTGTACTGAGAAAACATGAGCTTTAAAATCTCCAGGTGATGAAGCCATGTTCAATTATAATTTTTCTTGCTTACATTTTACAGCACAGCAAACATTTATTTTTACTTATCTAATTTATAAACATATTTTAAACTCTCTTCTCTGTATACCTGAAACTCTCTAGAATCTCTCCTAAAATGAAGACTGTAGGGATGTTAGAAAATTAAACACTGCTTACTTATTTTAAACACATGTATCCTTTATACCAAGTATCTTCCACACAGCCTGTTATGTCTTTTGAAAAATTAACAAAGTTGAAACCAAATTAATAGGAATAAGTAGGTATAAATGGTGTAAAGAAGGAGGATAAATCCGAGATACAAAAGGCATTCGAAACTTTCTGACGAAGCTGACACATGAATGTGATGAGTGGTTAGCATGATGTGTGAAGGAGAGCAGGAGATGTGTGAGAGGGCTGCCCTAATATATCATATGTACATATTCATATCTCAGTAGAAAATGCAAACGCTAGCCCATCTGTTTCCACCATCTTTGCATCTTCTCCCATTCCTCACACAGCTGGCTGCGCAGCAAAACTCTTCCTTGACAGCATCTTCACTGAAGGAGTAGGATCCATTATTGTCTTAAAGATTCCATTATTGTCTTAAAGGATCCATTATTGTCTTGAAGTGTAAAGACCAGGGATGGCTAATGAGGACAATCCAAGATGTCAGCCTCGGCTACAGCTTAAAGAACACATTTCTTGGCATAGTGAATTATCCTGGGCTGTTAATTTGTTCTTTAATTTAGTGTTCTCGCCAGGCATATTTTTTCTAGCTTTGGTTATAAAATTTTAAAGAGTCAGGAAATGTACAACAAATCCCTCCTTCAAGTGAGGTGAGAGTAGGCAAGAGACTTGTGAAGACTGGTCTTAATGTAGTTATAATGTCTTATACATGATAGAGGCAGCATTAAAGAAAAACTCATAGCATACATTAAAGATGACAAGACATTTTATTCAAGGTGTGCAGTAAAACTACGGCAATCGGAGCAGGGAGCACTGCAAGGGATTTTGTAGGGAAGAAGAGAGATTAGACTCAGCTCTTAATACAGTCTGGGCAGGTAAAAGAAGGTAGAGATTAGAGATTTAAAAAATAAAATCCTGAAAGGAAAGACCAATGATTAGGAAGGCTTTCTTTCTGATAAGTTTATTTATATGTTTGTTTATTTATTTGTATATATGTGTTTACTTGAATGAATTTATTTTTATGCAGGTGCCCACAAAGCCAGAGAGCATTTGGATGCCCTGGAGTGACAGTCAGTTGTGAGTTGTCTGATATAGGTGCTGAGGACCAAACCCTGGTCTTCTGCAAATCTAATAAGCATTCTAGCATCCTTTGGAGAAGATTTCCAATAACCAACCTAAGAAGACTCTTGCCAAAAATGAGCTACCCTAAAAGACAGTGCCTGGGGGTGGTAGGAGGTGAAGAAACTCACATAGGCACAGAGAGATCAGGTATCAAGGTGGAGGTGTGGGTAATGAATAAACTGACTTTTCCAAATTCTTACTGAAAATGCACAAGGTACAGATAAATTCAAGATAAAGCCCAGAAGTTAAGATTCATTGAAAAAGGGTTCAGGGGAGTCTGAATAGCATGTAGTTAATGGGAAAATATCAGTATTTAAATGCTATTTGGTTATCATTACTCTGAATACCTTCATATTGGGCTTTTATGTGATTTCATTTCATTCATATAAACACTGTGTTTTTTTTCTGAACAAATTCTAATGACCATCATCTTAAGGATCCCAGAAAATTTTTAGGTAATTAATTCACTTTATTTTGCCATCAATATTATGAAAAATATGGTAAAATTTGAACGTCATTACAGGAACCACAAGATCTGTGTCTGGGTTTAACCTCTGCTTCTGAACAATCATTAAATTGTGTCATTAAGCCAAATCACCATCAAATTTAATAAGCACAACAGCCAAACAAAAGTGGAAACCTGGAAATCAATGTTGTAACTCTAGAAGGTGGGTTTGCATTTAGCCATGTCTGAAAATATTTTCAGTTGTTACAACTGAGTGGTGGGATAGGTGATCTAGAATTTAGCAGCCAGAGCTGCTCAGAAATAACCTAGAATGCACAGGATAAAACCTCGCATTTGTTACTTATTTCTACAGGTCAACTACACAAAGCAAAAGGAAAACGACCCTACAGAAACCCTGCTCTCACTATACTATAGCATTGAGAAACTTCTAGTAGTCAACACGGCAGATCCTTAATCATTCTTTGTCCCAATATTGAAATTTGAAGTCTAAACTTATCGTCTGGTGACTGGTGATAGTCCATGAAAAGATTTAGAAAACTCTGGAATACTCAAATTCTGACTTAAATTGTAAAAGCAGTCTTTCACACAGTAAGCATCAGTTCCATTTTCTTTTCCTTCTTTTTATTCTGTGTATATCTGTTCACGTACGTGAAGGAACCGTGTGTGTGTGTGTGTGTGTGTGTGTGTGTGTGTGTGTGTGTAAATGTACATGTAAACAAATGTATGGGGAGACCAGAGGACAATGTTCAATGTTGTTCCTTGAGATCCAGCTCCCTCTTTCTCTGTCACAGCACCTGTATCATACTATGCCTGTCTAAATGTTCTCTCCTCTCTCCTCTCTCTACCTCCACAGTCCCTCTCTACCCTCCTGGCTTTTGGGTTACTGCAGGTTATATACACAAATTTTAAAGGACAGAGCAAAGATCTACAAATCAGAGAGAGCATTTGGTGTATAATATTTTATAATTCTATTAATTCCTTAAGTTCATTATTTCTTTTTTATAGCTAGGTAGTATTCCATTGTGTGTTTGTACCATCTTTTCATTAGCCATCCATCAGTTGAAGGACTTTTAGGCTGTTACTATTTCCTAGCTATTGTGACCAGAGCAACAGTAAACGTGGCTGCACAAGTATCTGTGGAGTAGTGTGTTGAGTCTTTTCACTATATGCCGGGGGTGGCATAGCTGGCTTATATGGTAGATCTACTTTTAGCTTTTGAGAAACCTCCATATTGGTTTCCAGAGTGCCAGTTTGCAATCACACCAACAGTGCATGGGGGTTCCCTTTCCCAACATTGGTGCAGCATTTCTTATCAGCTGTTTTGTTGATCTTAGCCATCTCAAAGTAGTGTTAGTTTGTATGTATCTAATTGCTAAGGACCTTTACCATTTTTGCGATATTTCTTAGTCAGTTTTGTTTCTTCTTTTGCAAACTCTTCATTCAGATACATACCCATTCTTTTAATTGGGTTCTTGCTTTCCTGATTTTCTGAATTTCTAGTTGATTATATATTTTGGGTGTTAGTACTCTATGAAATGTATAGCTGGAAAGATTCTCTCCCACTCTGTGGGCTTTCCCTCCACTCAGTTGACTGTTTCTTTTGCTGTATATCTCTTTAGTTTTATAAAGTACCATTTGTCTGTTGTTGGCCGCAATTCCTGGACAAACCAGTTCTTACTTAGAAAACCCTTTCCTAAACTTTTATCTTAGATGGACTGCCTAAGTTTACTTCTTACTGTTTCAGTGTTTTGATCCATTTGGAGTTGGTTTATATGCAAGATAATAGATAGATAATAGATATGGTTTTAATGTTATTCTTCTACACACAGACATCCAATTTTCCAAGTACCATTTGTTGAAGATGCTATCTTTTCTCCAGTGCACTTTTTTTGACTATTTTGCCAAATATCAGATGGTTGTAATTATGTGCATTCCTGTTTGGGTCTTCAATTTTGTTCCATTGATTGACTGTCTGCTTTTGTGGCAGTACCATGATGTTTTTATTATTATAGTTCCATAATATAACTCAGAATCTGGTGTGCTAGTCCCTTCAGCATTGTTCTTTTTGCTCAGAACTGCTTTGCTATCCAGGGTCTTTTGTGCTTCTCTAAGATTTTAGTAATTTTTTCTATGTATCTGAAGAGTGTCATAGGGATTTAAATTGGAATTGCATAAGATCTGTAAATGGCCACCATTTCATTTTTACATGGTTTCTGGAGATCAAGCTCAGTATCTCTTGTTAGAAAAGCAAGCACTTTACAGACAGAGTATTTCCCCAGTCCTCTCATTTTCTATTATCTCAGCAAAGGCATTCTGAAAATCTGCCTCACAACACCGAAGGTGAGAGCATCATGGAAGGAATATGATTAGAAGCCAGTGAGTGTTTCTCTGCAAGTCGGGATCTATGTAAGGGATTGGTCCTTTACTCAGTCATTTCCTTACCCCTGACATTGGTTATTTTCCCAACTCTGGACTTGTCAACTGTATGTGTACACAAGAGTTAGATAACGGCATGTCTGTGCTTGGATTTCATTCCGAAAAGGGATAGAAAAAAAATGCTACTGTAAAGCAAACAAACTAAAACTATTGATTAAATACAAACTTAGGAGAAATCCACAGTGAAAAAAAAATCTATTTTAATTTGTGTCAATATCTAGAGTTTTATGCAATTAGAGAAAAACTATATATGGAAGATTATGCTTGCTCGTTGGTTTAAGTGTAACTTAAACCTTAACCCTTAAGAAAATTTAAACCCTTTTCTTAAGTGTAAACCAATAAAACCTCTGTTACACTAACACAATAGTGAGACACGCTGGTTGACAAAAGAAGTGAAATTTTTTTCCTTTTTTCTTTAAAATTACAACAATTTCAAATTCATTTTTCTCTCCATAGATCTTCAAAAAGTGGTTTTATGAGAGAAGTTCAGCACTCACCTTGTGACTCCCTCAACGAGTCTATCACCTTCAAAAATCTTCTTGTGTTGACACACCCTGTTGATACAGTGACAGGCTTGCAAACGTACTACACAGCTGATGTTCCAAGAAGGAAATGCAAACCAAATGTGTATCTCAATAGAAGTCACAACTAAATATTTTCTCTGAAAGTGTCTCAATAAACACAAAATGATGTCCTCCCCCCCCCCCACCCCATTGATCAATTTAGTCCTCAGGGAGTTCCTGAGTCTGAGGACTTTAGAAAGTTGTCAAAGAAACAAATGAACTTTGATGGAAATCAGAGAGCTGTCGGAAGAATGTATATACACTTGCCCAATCTACCATTTGCTTTTTATGTCACAGACTTTCTTTTGAATCTCTGCGTAGACCCATCCATTTCTTTCTCTTATAGTTGATGCAGTTTTAGCAAGCTCTAAAAGCCTTGTGCTGACAGTCAATCAACCCTCAAAGTGCCTCGTCATTCTTGTCAAATCAGCTTTAATGTTTCTTGGCAGAAAATCCAATTGTTACCATAATGGTGGACTTAAAGAAACCCTAAGTTAATGCTAAGAAGGATTCCGTGTTCTCTAAAAAAGAAGTAGACGGGTGCAGATACTCCATGTTCATTTGAGCACCCAACCTTTACTCATTTGACAATAGGAATTTTGCTGTCAGTCTGATGTAATAGATAGAGAAGTAAAGTTTAGTGCCAAAAATATGGCTTAAGTCAGCAAGATGGCTCAGCGGGTAAAGGTGCTTGCTACCCTACGATGAGTCTGAAGACCTTCATCCTAATGCTGGAACCCATGGAAATGTGGAAGAAGAGAATCAACTCCCCAAAGTTGTCATTCTGACTTCCACATGGGTGTCTCAGCAATGTACCCCTATTCCCATCATATACAACCACACAGTAAAAATATATACATTGGCTTAGACAACTAAGTACTGCAGTACTTAGTAGTAGGAGGTTCTTAGGCATCTTCACAGTATCAGTCACCACTAGTAGCTAAGATGTCTAACTGAAAGAAGTATTGCTAGCATGAGATAAAACTGCACTGTGAAAGTACTTTGTACATTGCAAGTCACAATACAAGTTATTTGTGTAATAATACTGTATTTAGTAATGCATTAGATGGATACAATGAGCAAATTAGTTGAGAGTAAGAAATGGCATGTTTCACTGTGACCCTATGCATTGAAGACTTAAAAGAATGTCCTTACATGGTTTGCAAATAGCCCATTTATATAAACTGTAGAGATGAACCAGTTTCTATTTCCCAAGAAGATCACTGTCATCTACCCTTGTGTATAAATTGGAACCAGAAGATGATGTAATGAGCTTCTATTTTGCATACAGTTTAATGGGTGAGAGTTTCTAATCTTAGAGATACACAATAGAAAGAAATCTTTGTCAGTAGACATGTCACTATTGGGCAAAGTAGTCCTTGCTGTTCACTAGAAGGGCTCAGTTTCTTACATTTTTCAAAGTAATATTAGATGTTATAAGCAGAGCTGAAATATGATTCATTTACATCCACAGTACTTTCGGCCTTCAAATATGCATACAAGGCTTCTATGGTACTTCATAGACTGCTGTTTATTCCATAAATTGTTCATAGTATTTTTCCCATTGGAAAATATATTTTAAGTACAGTATTTTTCCTCTTACCCCATTTTTTTTCTTTCTGTGACTTATTACTCATATCATCTCTGCTCCAAAAGTATTAAGTAGAAACTTCCGGAATTAAGCCACCCATATGTTTACAACTATCAGTCATTCTTGAAATTCTTAATGAAATCTTTCAGCATCCTGCCTGACCCTACCTAGATGAGCCATCCCATTGTCTGTGGCATCCACAGAGAAGAAGACTGGCTATCAGATGAACTGCCTTACCATTATAGGGCTGGTGTCCAGGCATCCCTTATTTAATACTGGCCCCAAGGTATGAGTAATGGTGCTGGTAATTCATCTGTGTCAAAGAGAAAGTCGACAGCACACATTGAAGGTAAGAAGGTCAAGATCTCAACTTAGGAAAGATAACAACCCCCTTCCCAAGGATGCTAGTATCTACATTAGCAAATGTTCTAGCTAGGAAGTAATGAAGATGGGAAGGGCAATCCATGATAGTTTTGCTATCATTCCTCTGACAGGAAAAGTTACTGTCAGAATGTGGTAAGAGTTCAGTTGAGAGACTATGTACAGAAACACACACACAGTAGAGGTGGCACCTATTTAAGGTCTTGTAGTATTGTCTGTGGATAAATGGGGCTACTATATAAACACTGATCTAAATAAACATTTAGAATTTTACTCTGCTCAAAGTCAGGGACTGTGTATAACCAACTAAGTAACACGTATATGATCAGGTCTACCAGGCTTGGATAGACTGAGGATGCAATCTGAAAGTTTGTTCTGATGAACTTCTGACCCAGATACTCTGTTGAGAGTCATCAGAAGACTGGAAGGCTGCTTTGTTGCAATGGTCCTGTTGGAATCCTGTCTTATGAGATGGTTTCAGGGCAGGGGTATTGTTTTCTCTGTTTCTCCTTCTCTGGAACAGTGACATCTTGAGTTTGTTATGGGAATCCTCGAGCTAGTTTTCAACTGTAGAACACAGGGTTCTTGCTTGTGTCGAAATCAAACATGAGTTTGTATATCAAGTGTGTTAATCTCTCAAGGCTTCAGGGCTCACATTGGAACAATGGACATGGCAGTGCAAATGACAATATTCCTTCAGGAATATAACTAAGGACCTCTGTGTGCCAAGCACTCAACAAGACGGACAATAGTGCCCACTTTCATAGCACGTTTAGTCCTGTGGTCTTCATTAAATGAAGAAATCAAAGTTGAGGAACATTTTACATTTTCTCAGCATGCAAAAAGATTTGTTTGTGGTGTTTTTTTATATCATTTTATAACTAAAGAAGAGTTTTCACAGTGGGTTATTTCCCCAAACATTTTAAAAACTTATTTATGTATTTATTGGTTTATTTATTGTGTGTGTATACTCACAAATGAGCCTAAGCACAACATGATGGTGGCAGACAGAGCACAACTGTCAAGAGACAGCTCTTTCCTTCACCATGTCAGTCCTGAGGATTGATCCTAGGTCATCAGGGTTGGTGACAAGCAACTTTCCCCATTAAACCATTTCATCAGTCACCCTATTCTAACACACATACACAAAAAGCATATTTTTAAGGTTATCAAAGAATTTCTATTCAAGAAAAATTTTATTAAATTAACAAACTTTAAAATAGCCTTTATTTTTGCTTTTAAATTTCTACAGAGACACAATGATCCCAGAAAGGCCTTCGAAACCACCACTGAATGCTGACTGAGAAACCAAGTGTATGAGGTCCATGAATCCCATCAGCCCTTCTTGCTCTACTTGGAAAAGCAGACAGATTGCCTACCTAGAAAAATAAAACACCCTCACAGCTGATGATTTTGCTACTTAAATATGAGATGAGAATAAAGTACTTTTCTTACCAGAAGAACAAAAATTGGTCTCAGCCATTGGAACGATACTGAGAAGTGGCAAGAAGGGAATGGGGATCTATCCACCAGCTGTCTGCATGCGCACACTGGATGTTCATTTCATGGACCTTACTGACAACATCTTTTCTCCCTCTTTGTGAAAAGACCTGGGAGCCTTCCCTTCTAGCTCCATGGAATAAATGAATTCTGTCGCTGCTCGAATGGATAATGGTACTTGACTGAGTCTCTCCGTATTTAGGCTGTATCTGTATTCCTGCAGGGAGTGGGGCTCTCTTTGCCTCAGATGATAAAGAATACCCTTGTTCCCACCCCTACATGGTGTTGTGAAGTGCTCATAGAAGCGATGCTGGCTTCATGCTTAGTACTGGAACGATGGTGAAATTTGGAAGCTAAGTACTTAGGATTTCTTAGTTGTTTGATCACATCAATGAAAGGATATGTAATCAATCTCCCCCAAGACAGTGAGTGGTATTGGCCATAACTCATTACTCCGCCAAGGATTTGGCATTTCAATCGATGGGAAATGATGTGTGATCATTCTAATTTATTATACATCATTCCCATCAATCGACGGGCTGAAGCCTTTACATAATAAGTACTTACAGACATTGTCAATCATTCTTGGTTCAAATGCCTACCAATGCTGCCATTTGGGATATTTTCAAAGCATCATGAAAATGGAATGTACCCCTCAAATCACAACTACAATTATTTTATTCAGCAAGAGACATTGAGATGACCTCTTACTGGAGGATACCATCGGCAAATGCTTAAGGCTTGGCCATGCTGTAATCTAAAGACCATGAATTAGATGAGAGTATGGATTAGTCATTGTTTCCCACCCAACCCATCCAAATGGATGCAAAATGGTAGGTGACATTAGCAGACTTCTTAGGGTTCACTTCTCTTTAAAAAAAAAAAAGTCAATCTCCTCCCCCCCATCTACCTCATTTTAAAAAATTACTATTTCCTGGATGCTTTTTGAGATCATGATAAGCATATTGATTTTGCTGCCTTTTGTCACTGAGGAGAATGACATCACAAGAGAGAAGATCAAATAGTATCAAGACAGGAGAGATCATGAATGGCCTATACTTTCAAATAGGATCCCCAGCTGCTATCACTGCACACGCTGCACTGAATGGGGCTGTCTGATTTGATTAGTTCTCTTTGAGATTTGAGTCTCATAAAAATAAAAAGAAAAGATGTGTGTCAGTGCATGTACAAAAGCAGTAGCACCTAGAGTCATGATTCTATCCATTACATAGCATTTGATTTTCATTTCATGGCAAACATATACCTGATATTTCACTGTGGTTGGTGGTTTGAATTAAAATGGCCCATAAACTCATAGGGAGTGGCACTATTAGGTGTGGCCTTGCTGGAGTACACATGGCCTTGTTGGAGGAAGTGTATCAATTAGAGTAGGCTTTGAGGTTTCAGATGTTCAAGTCAGGCCCAGTATCTCTCTTCCTGCTACCTGACAATCCAGACGTAGAACTCCCAGTTACTTCTCAAGTACCATGTCTGCCTGCCTGTCACCATGTTTCCCACCATGATGATAATGGACTAAACCTCTGAACTGTAAGCCAGCCTCAATTTATTGTTTTCCTTTATAAAAGCTGCCATGGTTGTGGGGCCTCTTCAAAGCATTAGAAACCCTAACTAAGGCACTTGCCTCATTGCATTTTAGATGTTATAATACTTCCAGTTTCTACTTTCTGTTACTTTTCCAGAGCAAAAGCATGTGCACATACAAGGCATACAATTGCTAGAAGTAGCTAAGAGACTATCTTTTGAGAGGAGAATGATATACCTACCCTCTGTTGTAACACACATGGAAACATCCTTCTGCAAACAGAAGGAAGTACGTGGCTTTTTTCGGGGGGGGGCTGGAAATGCCTTCTATAAATTAATATGTGAAGGAAAAAATACAAAGTAACTGCAGAGGACTTTTCATTTTTAATAAAACTTTTTAAAGGAAAGAAAAGAAATAAACTTGGCCATGTTTTTCCTGTCAGCAACATTTGTGCTAACATCTACTGCTTTTCCAGATTCCAGCTGAGGAAGTCTAAGGGCTTGGGAGAAGGTAGCCTAACACAGTGCTTTGCATGTGGTATGGAATGGTAGGGAAGTCAGTTCAGCAATTATCCAACTCAGAAGAAAATGTACTTCTATCTTAGAAGAGAACCAATAGCCCCCAGGATTGGAAATGAAATGCTAAGACAGTGGATTCTAATAGACTCTTGCTCTATGGATTTCAAAACTTCCATTAGCTCATTAAGATTTACCTGAGCCAACAACTTCTAATCCTGGAAGGAGAGGCCTTCCTCACTCCCAGCACCAGCCTTTTCTCTTTGCTTCCTCATCAGCAATCAGTGGGTGTTGGCAGAACCAGGGCTTCCTGGGAAGCCAGCTGGCTCCACTAGCTCTTCCTACACTCTAGGGCTTCTCCAGGCTAATGGGGTATCAGTTCGTTATCCACCTTCCTCCTCCGCCTCACCATGCAGAAGCTCCAGTGAAAACCAGTTTTGGGGCAGGAAGCATCATTCCTACTGAAGCTGCCAAAAACAGCTGCCAATATCCTATGGGAAAGCTAAGGTTTATTGGTATTGGTACATAAATGTTTCCTGACCTTGACAAAGGCTACAAGGAAACCTGAGCATGAATAATAATGTCATCCACTAATTCCACCTTTTCTAAATAAATAGATCGATGATGACTAACTACTCAAGGCCTTGCTATATGCCAAGCACTGTGTGTGTCTTAGCTTCCCTAGGTCTTAAAAGCTTGTGAAGACAACAGTACAATCACTGACTTCATGTTTGAGATGAGGACCTGGTAACAGCGGGGCATTATATGGCAAAACAACTTGTCTAAAGTCACAGAGCATGAGAAGGAACTGACATTCCATCTATAGTGTCATTGTACAAATAACCTTACTCAAGGAATAGTACAGCCTTTAGGGAGGAAAAGTTGTCGTTCAGCTCAAAGACAAAGAGCAAGTCAAGGAGAGCTTTGTTGGGCAGGGACAGGAAACGGGAAACTTGGCCAGCATTGATATCAACCAGAAGAAATTTCAGTGTCCAGGAGCAGAGAGGCATAAATAGTAAAAATCATTATGATAATTAGGCCATCTCTTTTCCTATAAATATTCCTGGAGAAGAAATACTACAAATATTCAAACCCACACATTCAAAAAAAAAAAGATTACAAAACAAAGAAACTCTTTTTTTCCCCCTTCAGAAATATAATGCAAACCTATCACGGTTCAGGTTACTCTAATAAGTAAAGCCATTTCAGAAGGTACAGCAAAAAGAGAAACAATGCCTAGAATGAATGTGGCTGTGTAACATTTGAGTGTGTTAAGATTGGAAAAGCTTGAGAAATAAACTCCTAAAGATGGGGTTTCGTAATGAGCAAGTCTTTAACTACATAGATGCATTTCCAGGTACCACTTTAATAAACTATTACAAATGATGGATGCAAAGGTGTTTTCAACAGCTGTTTATGCAAGGTGGCTGGAAGAATTTGTCCATAAAGGAGCTGTTAGCAGGAAAATTGGCTATGCACGGTTGTGATGTCAAGTCCATACATAACAAACTTTTTCCTGTCAATCAACAACCTCGCCAAAAATTCATCCATTTATAACAAGCTTTAAAAAAATTGACAGCTTCAATGTGAAGAACAAAAAGGACTTTCTTTAAAAAAAAATGGTGAACTCAGAATGGTGTTTTTCTACCTTTTAGACACAGGTACGCCAAGACCTTTTGACTTTTAACTCATGTTGAAAGAGGTTGACAGCAGTGCCAGTGGCCCTCTCCAAAGCTGGCTGAATGCAGCCAAGATGGCCACCCTCTCAGGCTCGGCTCACGCAGTATGGAGGCGCTGCACATCACTGACAGGTGAAGACAGGTGCTACGGGGTTCACCTTGATGATCATAAAGGGTCAAATCCAGGTGGAGTTGTTACGTAAATTCTCTCTTGCTGACTTTGGGCACTGAGGTGTGTTTGTGGTATTAGGGCTCCATATAGGCATGGGAGGCTTTGTGGTCCAGAGTATTTCATTAGGACTTCATTTTGCCCCTTGGATTCTACTGCTGAGATCCTTGGTCCTGACCTTTTGATCTTGCTTTTCACCCAGAATGTTTTTCAGGTTCATTTATTGCTGGTTTCTGTTGTCACCGTCCAAAAATTTCCAATCCCAAAGATCACAGAGTTGCACAGAAAAGAGGTGAGACTACAAGAGTATGCTCTGTGTCTCAGATATGACAGCAGTAGAGCCAAAAGGTGTGTGTGTCTGCACAGGCACATGCATTCATGTGTGTGTGTGTGTGTGTGTGTGTGTGTGTGTGTGTGTGTGTGTGTACAGGTAGGCCTGTATAACTGCACACGTAAAAACCTGAGGTGAACCTCAGGTATGATTTCTCAGGCATCATCCACCTTGTGTTTTTGAGACAGAGTCTCTCCTTAGCCCTGGTCCTAGGGACCCACCTGTCTCTGTCCAGCACTGGACTCATAAGCACACCATTAAACCCCTCTTTGGCCATGGGTACTAGGGAGTGAACACAGAAGCTCACACTTGCATGGCTCACTTCACTGACTGTGCTATCTTCACAACCCAAGAGCTACACTGTAACCTCGGCCAGAGGTAGGACGTTGTAGTCCCTTCAAGAATCGTAGGCCTGCATTTCCTAGCCTTGTTAAATTCTGATTTTCACATAGCAGAAGGGTCCCTCTGTCATCACCAGAGGCAAAGAGAGTTAGTTTACTTTCCTTCCTAAATTTTACACCTTATTTTTCTGCCCAAATAACACTTATTTTTCGAGCCAAGATCCTTTCTGAGAGATTATTTAGTACACAAAAGACGCCTGCCTTCTTTCACCCCCTTCTCACCTCTCTTCTTAATCAATCTGACCAAAGGGAAGATATGAATAAATTATCATAAGCAAGGTTGAAAGCCAGAAATGATTTTATATATCAATAAGACTTAAAATGTGTCAGCGGCAGGTTTTTTTCTTGGTTCTCCTGAAATGGATAAGAACCACTACACTTCATTGCATCGGGCCTTCCACCCAGCACTTTCCTCTTTAGAGAAGACGTTCTGTCACTCCAAAGATTCTCTAGATCCTCCAGTTCCTGCTCTGCCCACACCACGTACTTTGTGGACTGTCTACTGTCATACTCTCTGTGTGCCTTAGCCCGCTGCAGCCTCTCTGCTGGACTTACACTCAGACATAGGCAATCAGCACCTCTTCAATTTGTTCCCAAGAGTACTTGATTTTGCCACCGCTGTCAGTCACTACCTCCATGGCTTCGTCTCATCGGGGATGTGAGAATTTTACAACTTTTCTCTAAATAGTCTGCAAGCTCACTCCAAAGTATATAATAAGGCCTGCAGAAAGCACATGCTGTCAATTCTGCCACCACAGCGTTTGAGGAAACTCACCAGGCCTAATCTGAGCACGGAGTCCAATGGCTGTGGGAATTTCAAAAGGAAGTGAAACACTATTTAAAGGCCACCAAAGCATTCGGGAAGCATTCCTTCAGTCTGTTAGGTGGTATATTACAGTGGTCTCCCTCGTGCTTGCTCAGAACGAAAGAATGATTAGGCCAAGGGACACAGTCGTGCATGGGCAAGAGCCTGTATTCTCTACCAACCCTGTGTGTAGATTTCAATTTGAATTGTCTCAGATTTACAGTGTATCATGGATAGACATTCCCATTTAAAATATCTTTATAAAAAAATCTTATAAAGGCCTTTTTGACATTCTTGTCTCTTAATACAACCATACTTTGCCTCACAGAGTTACCAAAGGTCAAAACATTTGTACGTTCAGGAGACAATCACAGATTTAATATTCAGATCAGATTAAAGCACAGTCGTACTTATTTTTAAAAAATGCATTTGTCCAAAATGTTTGGAATGATTTATGTACTTATTTTATTTTATTATTTTTTTCTCTAGAGCACTGGAGATCACACCCTGTGCATGCCAGGTAAGTGCTGTCCCACTGAAGAGCACCACAACCCAAGTTTATTCATTTAAACTTTTAAAGAATTTATTTGATTTTAAATTATGCATATTTATGTAGCATTGGGGTAGAATAAGTGAGTACACACACACACACACACACACACACACACATATATATATATATATATATATTGCATACACACACTATATATATGCAAGTACACAAGGACACTAGAGGTGTTGGGTACTTCTAGAACTTTATGTAAATTTCCTGACATGCATACTGGGAATTGAACTCAAATCCTCTGAAAGAGCAAGTGCTCAGTGCTCTTAACCACTGAGCCTCCTCTCCAGCCCCTTGATTGTCTTTAAGCAGCTTTTCATATTTAATGTTGAGACATGTTAACAGGCTCATGCTCGGTACCTGTTACTACACATAAAGGATGTATGCCATCCTGTGTGAAGCTAAGCATAACCACCTTCTGTCTTCCTTTCCTTTATTTCAGCGCTCAGTGAACCCTCAAGGCATGCACACAAGGAAGGCTGGTCCATGACTCCTTACTGCAGCAATCCAGCTAGGCTCTGGCTGGTGGCAAGACTGAGGCTAGATAGTGGGCTACCAGTAAAATTATTTCTTCTGTGATCCTTCACAAATACTAATTGAGAGCTATGCTAAATATCAGCGGTGTGTGTGTGTGTGTGTGTGTGTGTGTGTGTGTGTGTGTGTGATAAAAACAGCAAAAATCCAATCCCTGCTATCCTAAAGGCAAGCACATGCAAGCAACCTCTCCAATTTAATTATTTCTACATTTTATCTCACTAATTTAAATCATTCAAATACAGAAAAAAAGCAACCAAAGAGTGACCAGAAATGAAATACAAGAGAGGAAGTCAGGAAGACAGGCCCTGATTATGTAAAGATCAGAGGGTTCCTCAGCATGCTAGAGTTTGGGTCATGCTCTACTCCAATAGGGAATCTTGGCATTTACAAAGACAGCAGAAGAAGGAAGATTCCTTCTCCTCACACACTGGAAGTTAAGCAGAAGGAATCTTATTCCAAAGGTCCTGGCCCTGAACCTGGAAGATTTTGATGCAAAAATCCAGCTTTCATTGCAAAGGTAATAAAGTATAGTTTATCCTAAAGCCAAATTTGCGTAACTATGGCCCAGAAAAAATGGACTTAAATTGCCCGGAATAACATGTCCCCACATGTTATGAGAACTACTTCATAAAGTTATTATAATTGTCCAACAAAAGAAAATCATACATCAAGGTAGTTTTCTAATACATTAGTGGAAATATCAAGTAGTTGCCCCAGGTCCTGGGATCATTTTTAGTTTTGGGGTTGGTGGAAGCTACAGGTCTGCTAATAACATTCCAAAATATTTCACCTGGTTGTCACAGAGATGTTAGGTGAGACGTGGAGATGGGCAATAAATGGCTATCAAGGAAATCAATGGAAGCTCAAGGTCATTTGCTTCTGGATCTACCAATGAGCTAATGCTTCTCAATCTTGAAGTTCTGTCAAGATGACCTTGTAGAATCTACAACATGAGTGTGGCTTTCTCTGGGATGTTCAGTTAGTTCACAAGGACAAGAGTATTCTTACCCCCGAAGACAGAGGGAGCAAAAAAACTGAACATGCCTGTCTAAGTTCTCACCAGTTGATTCCCTTTGGTGATAACGTTTGCCCAATCATCACTGTCTACAAATATTCTTCATCAAACTGAAGCATAAAAACACACAGGTTTTCCTGTCTGGGGCATCATTTCTGAAGACTCCCAGGTCATGTGAAGCTTCCTAAATCAGTCTGTGCATTTCTCGTGCGTTTCTTCTTTATAACTGGCAAAATACCTGGCCAAAGAAACAGAAGGAAAGAAGGAAGGAAAGAAGGAAGGAAGGAAGGAAGGAAGGAAGGAAGGAAGGAAGGAAGGAAGGAAGGAAGGAAAGAAGGAAGAAAGGAAGGATCCATTTTGGTTTTCAGTTTGCAGGGAAGTTGAAGACTGTGGATGTCACAGTAGAAAGAGCATGTAGCTGCTGGTCACGTGCATCTGCAGGCAGTGAGCAAGAGCAGTGAATACTCGTGCTTAGTCAGCTGTCTTCGTTTTGGTCCAGGACCCCAGCCCACAGTGTTGCCATTTGTTGGGGTGGGTCTTCCCACCTCCATTAAGCCCATCTAAATAATCCCTTGCAAGCTTGTTTCCTTGGTGATTTTAGATCCTGTCAAGATGACAATCAATTTTTTAAAGATTTATTTATTTTATATACAGTGTTCTGTCTGCATGTATGCCACCAGACCAGAGGAGTACACCAGATCTTATTATAGATGGTTGTGAACCACCATGTGGTTGCTGGGAATTTAACACAGGACCTCTGGAAGAGCAGGCAGTGCTCTTAACCTCTGAGCCATCTCTCCAGCCCCTGGTGACAATCAATTTTAACTGTCATAGCTGTGTTATGGAGACTTTTTCTCAATTCTGTTCCTCTAACACAGTGGTTCTCGACCTTCCTAATGCTGTGACCCTTTGATACAGTTTCTCTTGCCATGTTGACCACCAACCATAAAATTATTTCATTGTTATTTAAAACTGTGATTTTTCTGCTGTTATGGTCATGATGTAAATATCTGAGGTTTTCGATGGTCTTAGATAACCCCTGTGAAAGGGTTGTTTGACCCCCAAAAAGAGTCACTAATCAACAGGTTGAGAATGGCTACTCTAACCAAACTCCACTGATGGAGAAGATTATAAACAAGAGAAATGTGTTCATCTCACAGTTCTGGAGAACTAGAAGCCTTAGAGAGGGGTGTTAGGTTGCTAGATGGAAATTATTAGCCTTGAAGGCCACTGAAGGTGGGCCTCTCCCACAGTTGCCTTTGAACCTCTTCTTTGATAAACATCAGCTTTACCGCTATTCTGATTAGAAGAGGAGAATACTTCTGGCCTCAGGTGAAGACATGACATTTCAATCTGCTCCCAAGATCAGAACATTACAGACCATTTTGTCTTCCCTTAAAAGTTTCTCCAGCTGTGTCTATCAATCACATGGCCAGGAGTTCATTCCCCCAAGAAAGATGATTTATTTGAAGATGTGCTAAAGGAAGGAATAATTATTGCCATGGGAAAACAATGACTCTTACTCTTGCCAGAAACCCTTCTCATTTTCACAGTCTCTGATGGACCTACTAACACATGGCTTTGTTGAGTGCCCACAGTATAACTTTCCTCTTCCATCTTTCCTATTCTTTTCTTCCGTATTTGGCCCAAAGCCTATGCATGCTTTCTCTGGCACTCTGGGCTAAGTCCTCTGAAGTTCACACCCGCTTCTGTCATGTGACTACTTTTCTGCCACGCAGCTGCTTGCCGACCTCTATTGCTGAACCCTGCCTCAAAAGACATGCTTTTCTCTTCCTCTGCTCCATCTTCTTCCTACAGGCAGCTGCCAAGATTTACAGGTTACCTAACTTGTTGTTATTCTCTCAGACTTTAATAAAATTGTCTCCAACCTTCTTTCAGACTCCATTTCAAATTTCTTTTATTAGCAGCACCCTAAGAGCCAGGAAATGGGTTGCAATTCTTTGTTCTGGAACACAGTCTCAGTGGTACCGTCTGACTGATCCCCTCTGCAGTACTCTGAGTCACTTTAGCAGAACTTTGGGAACACACTCCAATCGCACTGGGTCCCTGGGATAGAAAACAGAAGGTATTTTCTTTTCTGCTGCAAGAACCTCTCACTTTTTGTCCTTCCTGCCACCCTTCAGTAGCACCCAACCAACAGTAGCAGCAACTTCTCTGCAAGAGAACGAGGCTAAGTTTACTAGATGTCCAAGCCTAAGACTTCCCTCCAAACCCCTAGAAAACTGAGACCCACTGCCTAGGATGGATAGATCAACTCTTATCCTCAGGAATCCATGTATAGCGATGGAAACACACTGGATTCCTGGGTAATTACACAGTACCCAGCTCTCCGGTCTTCTTATCACTAGAGTCCCCCAGTGGAGGCAAGAGTCCTCTGTCCTATCCGCGTTGCTTCTTCCACACATGCTGTTGAATTAAGCAAGGAAACTTAAACACCAATTTCCTTGGCTTGTTACTTGAGAAGAGTAAAGGAGGAGGAGAAAGATGAAGGAAGAGGAGGAGGAGGAGAGGGTTAAGGAAGAGGAAGAGGAAGGAGTTGTTGCTAGAGAAGTGGTGAGAGGAGTCAGAAGCGGTACAGACACGTGCACAACGGGGGAGGGTGCTCTGGACTCTCAATCTTTAGTTTGCCAATGCTGAAAATGGAGATGTTAGGGTAAAGTTACTGTAAATAAGATCTTTGCCTCTAAATGAGACTCTTTCTCCCAAACTCCTTTTTCTTTTTAACTTGCACTGTTTAGCCCCACTTTGAGTGAAATTCAATCACTTTCATTAGCATTTCTAAAGATGGGAGCCTCTCAAAACTGCTGCATTGTCTTTTGCTTTCCATGGAAATACAGCTTTTCCTTCCAAAGGAGAACCTCCCTGTACTTCCTTTCTGCTTGGCACGAATAATTTTCAATGGCGGAGCCAACCTTCATGAAACAGGAAGTGTGATCCCATTTGATCTCAGTTGAAAGAAATCGTAAATTCCCAGTAAGGATGGAAACAGTGACTCAATGGGGGGAAAATACCATGGAGGGAGAAAGACAAGTGAGACATAGAAATATCATTTGAATAAAGTACTCTATTTATCTCTGGAACTTACACCCTTATCCTCAAGGGTATTTACCATATTCCCTTTGGGAAACACAGTGCTGTCTCTGTCTTCCTCCCTTTTCTTTGCCTGTCTCAGAAACAGGGAAGGAAACATTTCATTTTTTTTTAATCTTTTAGTTCTTTATCAAGAACACTCTGTATGACTCAAATCATAACATGACCAGCCTTGTTTAAAACGCAACTGCTCGATAGAAATAATACTGCAAGAAAGAGCCAAAGGTTTACAAATTAATCCTTTTTTACTGACTTACAAGACCATCTCTTGTGATGCCCAGTTAAAATTTTCTGCCTGTAATTCAATTGTAAAGCCAATCTTGTACAGTTAGGGGCTCAAGAATATATGTGGCTGTTTACAACGGGAGATGCTGCCTTAGGCTCTCTGGAAAGGGTAAGCACTGTTTTGCCCTGACCAACACAGATGTCATTTGTCTCCTCCTGATGGTGCCACCAAGCAGAGGCTTTTAAGATGGTGGGATGGAGACCCAATGTCCTAACTATGTGACCTTGTCTACACAGAGATCAGAAGTGGAGGCAAACCTGGATCTGAGGAAAACAGACCCTTGCAATCATCTGCACAATTGAATCAAACTTCTTCTTCTATTAGATGTCAAATTGAATTAAAACTCCAATTTATTGCAAGCTGACCATGAAAACATTGGAAGAAGAAGCGTGGCACTATGAACTCCACTTACAGCAGCCGGGCTAGGTACTACCTGGGAGCACAGGCCCCAGAGCTCTCCCTCTTGACAGTTTCTAAGTGTTACACATGTGCTCACTCACGTCCTCGCTCTGATGAAATGAGCAAGTCCCCCAAGTGTTGCGGCAAAACCACTTTCCACGTTCCCACCTCACCCCACAGGTTTCTTCCTAGAGCCATCTTCAGACCTACATGGACTGTCCCTCAGAAGGAAATGACAAGAGAGATGATTTGTGATGCTCAGACCTGTTCTAGAACTTTCTGACATGGAAATGCCTCCTAGAGGAATTTCCAAATTCATGCTTGTAAGGCGCAGTGAGTCACAAGTGTCAAACTGCCAGTAACATGCACTTGCAGAAGTGCGTTTTTCAGAGACTCTGACAGCCTTGCAAAGATGAACCAGTTAACTTTCCAACCTTCAGGGGATGTAGACGAAAACTGTATTTATACCCATCCATGCTCCAGGACACTGACGGGCACCACCTTTATAAGGTGACACATAGAATCCCTATCAAGAGCACAGGACACTCTTTCTAAGCTGGGTAAAAGACAACAGCATTGCCTTGATCTTAAAGGAGGACACATACTTGTTTCTAATGTCTGTGAGCAATCCACAGCTCCTGATAGAAACTGCTCAGACCAACCCTCTTGGACTCTGATCACGTGTGTATGCACGTGTCACAGCTGTAAACATACAGTGCTAGACAGCTCCATTCTGCAGTAAACTTTTCCAGACAACTCTGGTCCTCCAAAGCCTTTCTTTCCAATGTTGTTCTCCTGGCCAGTCTCCTAGAACACATGACCCTGGAAACTATCAACTTGATAACCTAGAATTCCTGAGGAGATATCAATGTGGGGCTGTTTAAATCAGGTTCACCTGTGGGTGTCTTTGAGAGATTATCTGGATTACATGGATTGATGTGGACAAACCCAATCCACTGTTGACTGCATCATTCCCTAAGCTTGGGATCATGGGCTGTATGAATAGAGGAACTCAACAAAGCATAAGACACATGCATGCATTCATCCCTCTACTCCTGACTACAGATAGAATTCAAGTAGCTGTTTCAAGTCCTTGACACTTTCCTTTACGTCCTAGCTATGCTGGACTATAACCTGGATGAGGAGCTAAATAAACCTTCTCTCCTAAATTGCTTTTTTGTCAGGTTTATTTTGTCACAGCAACAGAAATGAAACTAGGACAGAAGTGAAGCAAAAGTGTGTATGGATATATGTGCTCCCATTGTGAAGGTATATGCAGCAGCAAGAACAATACTGCCACTGTCATTTATCAGCTGTTCATTTTGTATGTAGGACTTTATATTCACCCGTCTCTCTAATTTGTACAGCAGCCCTAAGCTGAAGGCACCACTAAGCACTCCATTTTACAGAGAAGAAAACTGAGAATCAAAGAGACAAAGTACGTGGAGCCTTGGAACCTTTGCCTTTGATATACAATTCAAGAGCCATGGCAGACTAGTATTCAAATCTGTCCATCACTAATCCTACACATTTAACACACTGTACTCTGTTTTTATATAATGTATGTTTTAGAACTGTAGAGGGAGTGAGCAAATCTTTGTCACATTTCTGAATGATTTTATGACTTACATACTCCAGGCTCCGGTAACTGCCCTCAAACCTTCCAGAACAGCACACACTGGCTGAACTTTCAGCAATGGTGGCAGTGTGCTAAATACCACACTGTGCCGCACAACAGCCGCTAGTCACACACAGAGAGTTGGTGCTTGGAATGTGTCAGTGGAACCCAAAACAAGAAAATTTAATTTCTAGTTTAAATTTAAATTAATTGAGGTTGAAATAGCCACCTCTGAAAAGGGGCTAGTGTACTGCACACAATGTATCTACGAGGGAAGACATGATGATCATCGAACCAAAGCAACTGAACCGAGAAACCCCTGGATGCCAGGGCAGCACCAAGAATTAGACAGATCTGAGTGAATATGATTGATGTCAGTTTCCTACCAAAGGGAGGAATAAGAAGAGAGCGTGCCATCGTGGAAACCTGCAAAGGAGAAGTTTCTTCCCGAGAGGTGGGTCAGACACTATGGGGGCAAGTGCTGCTGAGAAGACAGACAGACAATGAAAGAAGACAACTAAGAGGGGAGATGCCCTTATCCAGACACTCTGTCTTCTCCAGAGTCCCTTCAGTGGCCTGCGAGTTAAGAGGAGTGGCTTTTTTAAAATTGGGGGCTGTGGACACAGCTGAGTGGCGAGACTTTGGTTGGATACCTACCTGGACACTCCCTACCTCCCCTTGAATGTGCAGTTACACACACATACACCTGCATTCACACAAAAATAAATACGAGGTTAGACATGGGTGGGTTGTAAACTCAATAGGTGAAATGCATGTCACTCAAACATGAGGATCTGAGTTCAGATTCCCGGGGCCCATACAAAAGCTGGTCACAATGAGAATCATCTGTAACCCAGGGCTCAGGAGTGGTAAGCAGAAACTGGCAAATTCCCAGAGCTTACTCTCCAGTCAATCTAATTGAAAAGCTCTGGGTTCATTGAGAAGGCTTACCTCAAAGAGAAGGCTGGTTTAACAGAGGAAGACTATGTTGACTTCTAGATTTTATGTGTATTCAAGGGCACATGCACACACACACACACACACACACACACACAGAGAGAGAGAGAGAGAGAGAGAGAGAGAGAGAGAGAGAGAGAGAGAGAGAGAGAGAGAGAGAGAGAGAGAGAGAGAGAGAGAGAGAGAGAGAAAACGAAAGGCAAAGAAGTAAAGATGACCTACAGGCCTCACTTCTGAGAAGCCTTGTTAAGAAGATAAGGAATGAGGCTATGAACAACATAGCTACCTGGTAAGCTGCATCTTTGGAAGCCAAAGGAAATAAGCTACTGAGGGAGGCTCGCAAGGGTCTAAGAAGTGAGGAGTTTGTAAGAGCTGCTCCTAAGCACTCAGTAATAAAATCCCTGGACCACCGACAGAGCTGGTCTTGGCTGAGTGGTCGTTTTCCTAGGTGAAGAATCAAGGGTGGTAGAGATGAAGCTGGATTTGCAAATATTGTTTGTTTAAGCCAACTGAGCCAGCTTGTCCTAGAGACTACCTTCCCTAGGAGTTAGGGAAAAGAAATGTCAGTCCAATATCTAAACACAACTAAGAGCAACTAAAATTTTTTTGTAATCTCCAGGGAAATCTCAAAGGAAATTGCATTAAACACAACACAACAAAATTTCCCCAAAATTTATTCCTCTCCCTATTTCTCTCTCCATTCCATGTCTAGTGTTTTGTTTTGTTTTGTTTTGCTCTTTGCCACCACTCCAAAATCCTAAGAAAAAATATCTTTTAAAAAAAGTGGAATGAGATAAACTGATGTTACTGCTAGCCCTAAAGGGTTGTGATTCCATAAATGATAGAACCTGATATTTAAACTATCTCCTTTTTTTGTGAGAATTTGAGCAAGCAGAGGAATGCTGAAGGTTACCAAGATTGCTCTGGCTTTTAAAAACAAAGTCACTGAAACACCACACCATACTACACATGAAAAATAAGGGCGGGGAACTCAAAAAGCACTGAAGATTTTGGATAAGGGAAGAGGAGGACTGAAAAGGGGAGAGGGGAGGAGGAAGTGAAAAAGGAAGAGGAGAGAGAAGAGGAGGAAGAGGAAGAAGAAGAGGAAGAGGCAGAGGAAGAGGAAGAGGCAGAGGAAGAGGAAGAAGAAGAGGAAGAGGCAGAGGAAGAGGAAGAGGCAGAGGAAGAGGAAGAGGCAGAGGTGGCTATCACAGAAAGGTAGGAGTAGCAGGGCCAGTGTTGATAAGTCCTGGAAGAAATTAGAGACGTTTAAAGAGGCATGGCATCTGCTCCCTTCTCCAAGCTTTGTTTTCAAATTCACCTCTTTTCTTTCTTTGCCTCATCCAACACCCAGCTCTTTTTCCTCGGGAAAAAAAAAAAAAAAAAAAAAAAAAAACCAGCAAAGCTTTCTCACCAAAGAAATGGAAGCACGTTTTCTCAGAGCCCAATTAAATGGGCACATGCAGGCAGACTTAGGAGGACAATCACAGCCAAGCAGCTCCGTTCTTCTTCCTTTCTGTTTTCACTCAAGGAGAAGCAAAGGGAGGAGGGAGCACACTTACCTCTGAAAGTGTTTGTTTGAAAATAATATGCAGAAAGAGAAAAACAATCCTCAACTAACGACTGCCTTCCTCACCATCTGCTTGATCTAAACATTAGCATATCGCATATCTGAGTGAACTCAAATTGCACTGGAAAGTGGGTATTCTCTCTTCTACTTTCTCAGACCCTTAATGGGGGAGTCAAGAGAGAATTCTCTGTGGGATTATATGGGCTTATGGGCTTCCAGTGCATGCATTTAGGGCCACATTTTCAGTCCAGCTTTAACTCATCTTTGGAAGACTGGAGGCGAAATTGTGCCTGGCTTAATTAGCGCAAGTACTAATCAAGTACTAATGAAATTTGCCCACAAGCAGTCCTTCCGATGAAGGCACAAGTCACACACACAATTTCCGCATATATCACTTAGCATGTCAGCACAAAGGGAGGGAAGAAATGAACAATTCCTCCTGAAAACTGGCATTGGGCTAACCAGAGGCAAACAGCATCTCTACCCAGAAGTAATACATTTAGTTTCCTCATTGTACACTCTGTAAATCCAAATTCTGTAAACTATATCCACATTTACCTAATTAGCTTACAGGTTTATAAAAAGATAGAGGCCAGCACGGGTGAAGGAAGACTCTTCATTCTTCCTGATTTACGAGCTATTTAAGACTTGAACTTGGAAAGAGTGTGGTCTAATAGTGTTCTTTAAGATACATATGAGGTCTTTAAAGCTAAAATAGAAGTCCTTAAGTAATGGCTAATACTGAACCAGAGACCTATTTGTCTAAACACAGTATAATGACAAAAAAAATCTCTGTCCTGTAGTGATATGTCTTGAGTATTGTGTGTTAAATCTGCTATTAAAATCTGCCCAAGCACAGGGGTTATTTACAGCACAGATATTAATGGTGCTAAGGAAGATGTTTTTAATCTATAAATTAAATCTTACTAACTGAAGATGTCTTAGGGTATTGAATTATGTGTATATATACCAAGTTTCTCACATAAGGAACATATATTTTGTTGTTGTAGTTATCCATGATACTTGACCAAAATAAAATTCTGAATCAACCCTTTTAAGAGGCAGGAGGGGAACACCACAGGCGAAATAGTGATTAATTCTGAAGAGCTAGAAAATCAAGGAAAGACTCCATGAGGATCCAAAACTATCACCTCTTCTGCCCAGGAAAGTATATTCTTCCCTCGGAGGGCTGCTCCATTTAAGGTGGGAAAGGATCTCAGCTCTCAGAAGCTGAGACTCACCCACTTGAACAGGTGCAAGAGCCGGCCGACCAGTGTTTCTCTTTATGAACTATTGACAGACATCACTCGGGAAAAGCGTCAGCACTGGCAAGGGCTAAAAACAGCCAATTCACACTATGTCTCCATAGCTCGAAACTCAAGGGAGAGGAGAGAAAATCAAGCAAAATCTGGATAACTTCAATGCAACCAAACCGTCACCTGCGGTCCCATGTAACAAGATCCTTCCAGGTGAAACCCTGAGTTAAAACCATTAACCTCGACCTTGCCTTGCCTTGCCTTGTTGTGCCAAGGATACTGCTCTCTGGGCCATGTGCTAGCTTCATCTCCCCCTAAGCAGATTTAAGTTTCCTGTGTAGAAGAGCAGAATGCGAACGGGGGCCGGGACTTTGGTGTCCCTAGTGACTTTTATTTTTCCTCGATTAAACAAAGGTGTGTATATTATAAAGAGTGCAAATGTTACGGGCTGCAAACACAAAAAGAAAAATTCATGCAGCCCACCAGATTCTAACAAAATTCAATCCCTGCCATTCTTCAAAGGAACCAAGGGCCCCATCTGCTGATGCTTAAATGAACTACAGTAGCAAACAGATTAAAAAAGCACATAAAGAAAGAAGGTAGCGCGGGGCTAACTCCTATGCAGAGCCTTAGGAGCAGAAGGCCCTTTAAAAGCCAGGAAACCACCGTGAGCCACTACTCCTCATCCTCCTTTGTTTGGGTCATAACTGTCGAGAACATTCTACACAGATAAGTACTTATTTCATTTATTTGAGTAGCTAGTGCAGCAGTTTCAAACAATGCTTCACTGGCCACCCTCACGGCTGCCTTCCCTGGACACTTCCTCACTACCAGAACACATCTGGCTGGAACAAGGGCTCTTGTTCCTTCCCGCCATGAGTTTTGTTTAGAACTGACTGAACGACTATGGTGTCAGTTATGCTGCTGATGATGATAAAAGCTATTCTAGGACTTCTCAGCCTTGTCTCTAGCATGTGATAATGCTGGAATCCTTACTCTGAGGTTCACTTCGTTGTTCATTTTGATGACTGAACACACTCCCAAGCCTCAGAGAAAAACCCTAACTAGGTTAGGTAATACAGTTCAAGCTCTGGTTCCAGACCTGCCAACTACTCAATATTTGACCTTGTTTCATGGAGTTCTGCTCATCTTAAAAATAAAAGCCCAGGCTGCAAGGTCTTTCTCTAAGCTCCCTTCTTTCTTGGTATAATATTCACTGCATCACCCTGATGGGCAGAAAGAGGGTCTTTACCAGTTTTATGTAATAACACAACATGTTGCATGCACTAGGTGATCAACAAAATTTAATTTAATCAGTACATCTTCACACAAAAAAGTAATTTCTCCATTTAATTTTGACATTTTAAGCTTATTATATCTCTTTTATACCTATTTGGAATGTCGTGAAGTTTATAGTGCACACTGACAAGCCAAACCCGTCACAGCTTTATTTAGAAAACTGCTCCAATACCTTTGGGAGAAGGATCTTCTTCCTCCGTTGTGAAAAGGCTGATTTGCCCTTGGTCAGGGGTCTCTGCTCACTCCTAGAACAGATGTGAGTGCATGGACCAAGCTTTGCCAGCTGCCTCACTGTGACGTTGATTACTATGCAGAAAAAGAGAGATGAGGAAGAATGAGAGTTGGCTCATTGTGGGACTATGGTGTGAAATGGCTATCTCTGGCTCCTGTGGCCTTAATGTTTAGGCTATAGTCGTTTACCTACTTCCTGCCCCATTTCTGGGATGGATTCCCCAGTCTTTCCATTAAGAAACTGAAACCTGGGCTGGAGAGATATGTCAGAGGTTCAGAGCCGTGTTTGATTTCCAGCACACACATGGTGGCTCACTACCATCTGTAGCTCTATTTCTAGGGAATCAGACACTTGCTTTTGGCCTCCAAGGGCACTGAGCTCATGTGGTACATACACATACATGTATGCAAACACTCATACACATAAAAAGGGAAGGAGGGATGGGAAGGGAGGGAGGAAAGAACTGGAACTCCATGCAGATGTGCCTTCTAGACTTTTCTAAACATTCATTTTATGTTGGAATAAACATGCTGAACATTCTCTGCTTGTCCTTCCCACACAAAAACATACCCCTCTCCACCTTCTTGTCTTCTTCCTTCTAGGGCTCTGGACAATCGGCCATATATTTAGTTTGATAAGGACTTGTCTCCACCTCTTCCTATAGGAGTGGCTCCTAACTAACTCAAACTAATTATCATGTCTCTTCTTGTTATTCAAAGCAAATGGCTCCGAATGGCATATGACTGGATATGACCATTCATATATAAGGCAAGTCTGCAGAGGGTTGTAGGAAAGAGAATATTTCTAGCTTCTGTGGGAGTCATTTTAAAATAAGTTCCCTTTCTTGGATGTGAAGCAAGAAGCCTTTGTTGGATCAGCATGTGCCCGTCTGTCAGGAGAGGAGATAGCCTTAGGATGAGGCCAGCTCTGCCAAAACACAATGGGAGAAAAGGCAACTCGTTCTTGAAGATTTTCTAAGAGGTCTGTAGGTCGAACTCTTTAGTACATGAAGTGGGAGATTTCTCACGCTGTTGTAGCTATTTGGATTTCCTCTTACCTACATGTGAAATTACGCTCAATAATGCCCAGGGCCTACTTTTGTTAGAACCAAGAAGTTTAACAGACCAGTATCCAATCAGTAATCTCATTTCTTTGGGAGATGAATCACTGGCCAGCCTTACACATTATGATTATATTTAGATACTTTCATATCCTTTAACTTACATTGTGGAATCCTGTTCAATCACCATGACCAGTCTTTATCTGCCATTCTGGTATGAGGTAAGCCCTTCCTTCCTTCCTTCCTTCCTTTCTTTCTTCCTTCCTTCCTTCCTTCCTTCCTTCCTTCCTGTATTCATTTTACACTCTGAGTAGCTTATTTGCCATCTTAAATGATTCCCGATTTGCTGTGGTTTTCTGATTCTCCAGTTTATCAAAGATATTTGCAGGCAGGGGCTGGAGAGATGGCTCAGAGGTTAAGAGCACTGGTTGCTCTTCCAGAGGTCCTGAGTTCAATTCCCAGCAACCACATGGTGGCTCACAACCATCTGTACTGAGATCTGGCGCCCTCCTCTGGTGCGCGGGCATACATCAAGGCAGAATGTGGTATACATAATAAATAAATAAATCTTTTAAAAAAAGATATTTGCAGGCAACAAGAAACTTTTCCTTTTTAAGCTATTTGATTTGATGTGAACATTTTTATTTTATTTATTTATTTATTTGTATACAAACAGACATTAATGCACTCACGCCCCAGGGAATACAGAAGCAAGAGGACAATTTGTGAGAATTAGTTCTCTTCTAGGATGATGTGGGTCCCAAGAATTGAACTCAGGTCATCAGGCTTGGCAGCAAGCACCTTTAACAGCTAAGCCATCTTGCCGGTCAAAAGAAGACTGCTCTTGTTCCTAACTACTCTTCCCTGTCAGTTTCATGAACCCTGCCATTCTAAAGCACCATCAAGGACAAAGGGGTGAAGTTAAGGGCTCCAGCCAGCCTCAGGTTGGGAGCGCATGCTCCTGGAGCACAGGTGGCATGGCCATCTATTGTTACGTGACCAAATCTTCATCTCTGTGCAGATGGGTTTTTTTCTCCTTTCATACTCACCCTACTGACTTAGTTTCCAGCTATACTACTTTGTAGTGATAGGAAGAAAAGCTAACAGACTACAGAGAATGACATTGGGCTTCATCAGAGTGACCAACTTCTGTCACGGCTTCTTCCCAGGGACCCCACCTCCCTTTCTGTCTAATGCTTCCTCCTCAAACTCACTCGCCTTGGATGTTTCAGCTACCAGTGTCTCCCTCCATGAACTTCACTAGATGACCCCTGGACTGTCCCTCTCTTTTGCTGCCCACATTTTAATGTTTCACTAAACAGGGTCAGCAAACTCAGTAGTTAGTCCTCTGTCGCATTACTTGTCCTTTGTCTCTGACTTGCAATTTGTAGTTGAAATGCTTTGTCTCTCACGAGAACTCCTATCGTCTTTCTGCCTACACTCTCACCAGATCCATGCACATCTTCCTCAAGGGAGTCATCCCCTACATTCTTAGATTTTTTATATTCATTTTATCATGGGCCCTGCCTTACTTTATTCATGCTAATACAACTTAATTATTCACATTTCAGGAATATTTATTAAACAATAGGCATTTGAGTCCCCGGGATAGATAGCTTCCTTCCTATTTCTTTCCTACACTGCTTTCTCTGTCTGATACAGCTCCTGAATGCATCGCCTACAGTTCTGATTTAGCCTTAGGTGTCACCGTCCTCAGAGGGTCTGTTCTGACCACCGCTGACAATCCTGTGTCCTGAGTAATTCAGAACCCCTTCACAGCCTAGCACTTACAAGGAAAATCGAACCAGGCATAACTACAAGGTGCCTATGATTACCTCTTTATAACCTCTGAAGAGCAAACAGCTCTTGTTACTGTGTGACACACAGCTAATTGAGTTCAGGATAAACAGATGGTCTAAAAGCAGCCATGATATGCTAGAAAACTTGGGCTAGACCAGCTCAGACTTTCTATGTAGTTCTAAGTGGGGATGCACAAACAAATTTAAAAGAGGAGTAAAATCTGAAAACCCATAATAGAGAAAAAGTTACAACTGGTTTCTGTCATAGTTTAAATCTTAATCTCCGAAAGGTCTGCACTAAAGGTCGGTTGGCCAGTCTGTAATGTTGTAACAGGTAATGGAGTCTTAGTTGAGGGATCAGTCAGGAAAGAGTGAGGGCCTGTGTGGGATGTCCCAGAACCCACTGTAAAACCACGCCAAGCCTAAAAAATAAAAAAATGAAAACAAACACAAAAACAGCTGGATGGAGATACTGGAGAGGCAGAGACAAAAGGATCTCTGGAGTTTTCTGGCCAGCCACTCTCAAAATGTGTGGTAGAATAGGATTGAAGAAGACACCTGATACCTATCACTGGCCTCCAAATACATATGCATACATGTGCACCCATGCACAGACAGGAGCATAGACACAATAAAAGTGAAACTCAATTGCATGCAGACATGTTACGGCAGTCCATCTGATAACCAGGGAGGCAAAGCAACTAACTAAACAGAACTAACTAGGTGGGCAACTCACACATCATGGATACATCAAGCCAAAGGTTGACTCACATTTTGTATGGGGCAGAAGGGCAGTAGAAGATTTTGCTGCTCCACTTGTTATGGTACAATACTTCACACTTAGAAATTACTTGTTTCTCAGTTTTGCATCTACTATTTTTCAGACTGTCATTGACGGTAGGAAGCTTAAACACTGGAAATGGACACTTTGGCAAAGGGACTGCGATATACTTTTACAAATGAACTGAACAAGAATCAATAATCACCTATCATGATTAGCACACGTGTGATGAAAGCTGCAAAAGGAAAGTTCTGGTTCTCACGAACCTGTCTCAGTATCAGTTCTTTGTGAAGTTTCATTAATACCCTGCTGCCTGATGGTCAACTAATACCGAGAAATTAATTTAATTACCATCTACCTTGCTCATAATAAAGGCATTCTAAGATGGAATATTAAAAAAAAAGGCCACAAGTTCTAGCTTCATTGTCCCAGTTAATCTAGTAAAGGCAGTGAAGTATTATCAACAGCAGACTTCATTTTTTGACTGTTTCAGCCACAATAAAGAGATTATGAAAATTCTAAATGCCTTGCAACTTAAAGCATATAAACTCTATTTTTCAAACCATATGAATAGCTGGAAGAAGCAGCTAAGAGCAAAGGCGAGTAGGGAATTGTAGAATAAAACTTTCATAAAGTCTCTGCAATGTCTAGTGAGGAAGTCTCAGGGCTGACTGCTCGGGTGATTTAGAACCTTAAACACCATTTTGTTGACACATAATTCTTTTATATATTTTCAGTATATAAATTGTAAGCTCCTCTAAAGGAAACACAGTTTTTCACAGCAAAAACAAAGGGGGGGGAACAGCATCTAACTCTTATTACATTTTAAGCACTAGATAACTTTGCAAGCAAGTAACCGAGTTTAGGAAATTGTGGAAGTCAGCACTCTCTGATGTATGCAGCAGGAAGTATTGCTAGGCAGCCTTTCTATTGACACATACCTAACCGTTTTCACGTTTAATATTTTTTCTTGTGGTTGCTAATGTGCCACAAAAATATGGAAATGTGAAAACCAATAGATTCCATGGCTATAAATTGGATGGTGCAGACAAGCCTTGCATTTCTTCCTTTGGGCCTCTGGAAAGCCTGAACAACAGCCAATGGATCTTTGGTCCTCTGAAGGAAGCAGGTCTGATTCATGACCTTATTTTCACTGAATGTAATAGAAGGATGGAGGTGAGGTTTTCCCTTCATTAAATTAAGGAAAGAACTTGTGCTTAATATGCATGTATTGAATGTGTATTGAATACAGAAATGAAATATGAACGCATGAGGGATAGATGGGGAGGTGTGGATGGAATTGAGTCTATGGTGATTTTTATAGACTTTCAGAAGTTTATATTGGAGGCCCATCTTTGCTATTACATGGCAATTTGGATCATGAGAAAAGAATAATTAGTCTCTCCTGGGATTATATAAGTTTTCTTTGATCAGTTGCTCTTATATATTTGTTAACTTATTCAACAAGTATCTGTTGAGTTCTTACCATGTTCCGGGCACGGTTGTAGGTGTTGGGGACTGTGACTGTTTATTTTCACTGTCAGGCTGTCACAATTTAGAATCACCTGAGCAGGAAATCTCAAAGTAGAAATTGTCTTGACTATCTTAGGTGACTTAAGAAGCTCAACTGCAAATGTGGATGTACCTTCTTGTAGCAGCCCAGATAAAAAGGACACTGAAGAGAAAAAATGTTCACCTTTCCTTGTTCATCCTTCCCTCTTACTGTCTAGTTAATTTACCCTGAAGTGGCTACTTTGGATTTCTTGGCTGATATTAGAACCAGTGTTTCCAGGCTTCTATGGTAGACTGAGGGACAGTGGTTTCCCAGGAACTTTATTACCAGATTTGGTTGTGAAAACACCCAGCATCATAGATGGAGCATCTACAATCTCAGCCTCTTGCGTGTAAGACAGCTATTGTTATTATTTTGACCATTCTAGATTAATATACATGCATAAATATCCATATACATATTCTATAAGTTCTATTTCTCTAGGGAACCTCACTGATTGAGGAATCCATCAGCAAGCGAGTTGCTATCTTTAGCAGCTTGCTTTCTAGAGAAGAAAGACAATGAACAAAGAAACACATGGCCATTTAGTGTATTGTCTACTAGTCCTAAATACTGTGAAGAAGAGTAGAGAAGGGCAAGGGGCAAAGAGTGCTCTGAGTTAGGATTTCAGACATGGCCAGGGAGAGCAGAGATCCAAATGGAGTAGAAGGAGCTATGTCAGATCTGTCGAAACTATCAGAGAGATGATGTAGATGATCCATACAGGAGCATGGGATGTGCCTCCCAGTTAGAGTAAGCAACCACCTTGAGGATGGTGAGAAGATAACAGGAAGCTAGAATCCATAGGCTCTGGGAGAGCCAGGTATCACATTGGAGTTTATATGGTGTGTTCTTGTGACATCAACTAATAGGTAGCCAGACTTTGTTCTCTAGCTAGAATTTGTAAACTTAAAAATGAACGGTCTAGAGAGATCATGTACCTCAAACAAGGTTCATGTTAGCAACCTCCAGCTCACAGCCACTCTTTCTCAATCAGTCCCACAAATGCTACACTCAACGCAAGTCAGAAAGTTTTTCTCAGCCATAGAAATCTATCGAAGGTTTGTCAACTCTAATTATGGACCTTAAACACCAATTGACAGCTTCCATCAATAATGGTTTGTCTCCATGCAATTAGGAGGGCACCAGGAACAATCCATTAACCATCCTAGATCACAGAAATTCAGGTGGAACAACTTGACCCATGTCAGCTCAGTTCACATGGAGACCCTGGCCTTGTCATTGCATCTAACTTGAAATAATTTTTCAGAGCTAATTCAATAAATATAAAGGTTAATCCAATTTTTAAGACAGTAACTTTGCTGCCTACCAATACATGCATTGTCATCCCTTGTAAAGCATTACTAAGTACTTCTTTAATGGTATATTGATAATTATAATGAATTCACAAGTATAACAATGATTAAATTTTGCAAACTTTCTCAAAGTGAGAAATTTTAAGTGGCATGAATTATTGTGTTAGTCAAGGCAGGCCACAATTTTTTTTCAAGATTTCCCTTGAAAAAGGATATAGTTTAAAAACAGAGCATGTGCAGAGCCCTGGGTTGACTGTGTTGCATGACATGACTTCACTGCAATCTTGTTTCTGAATACACCATGTACATTCTTATTTGTAACGTGCATGCCATCACACCATCTGATGTCAAGAAACACTGCTTGAAACACCTTGGCTCAGATTTGTGCTGTGAATTTACTATTTTGCTGTTCATACAAAAATTACTGCTTTTAGAGAAACATAATGGTTTAATTAAGGAAAACAAAGACAGTTTAGTATTTTCCTGCTAACCCTCCTCATCATGGAAGTAGCCCATCTTTGGATTCTATTGTGTTAGAGATTTGATTTCAAAAATTGTTATTTGAGTGGATAGCTTTAATTTTATAAGAGATTGTTAGATGAATTTCAGCCAGTGGCCCCACAGAGTACCAAAGTCACACATCTGTCACCCACATTCAGAGGGCCTAGTTTGGTCCTGTGTGGGTTCCCCTGCTATTAGTCCTGAGTCAGTGAGCTCCCACTAGCTTAGGTCAGCTGTTTCTGTGGATATCCCCATCATGATCTTGACCCCCTTGCTAATATTATTGCTCCTCCCTCTCTTTGACTGGTCTTCAGAAGCTCAGCCCAGTGCTTTGCTGTGGATCTCTGCATCTACTTCTATCAGGTGCTGGACGAAGTTTCTATGATGACAATTAAGGTAGTCATCAATCTGATTACAGGGGAAGGTCAGTTCTTGCACTCTCTCCACTAATGCTTAGGGTCTTAGTTGGCATCATCTTTGTGGATTTCTGGAAATTTCCCTAGTGCCTGATATCATGCTAGCTCCATAATGGCTCTCACAATCAAGTTATCTCTTTCCTTGCTTGCCCTCTCTGTCCTTTCCCCATCTCAACCATCCCGTTCCCTCTTTTTTACACTTGTTTATTTTTTCCCTCCACCAAAGTGTCCTCATCTGGAACTGGCCTCGGTGCTTTTGCTTTGCTGAGAGCACAGTGTACAGTATGATACCATTGCAGTGGGGCACTATCTCAGATAATTACATTTGCACTAACACCCTTTCCAACATTGCCATTGTCTTCTCAATCTTTAACCATCTCTTGTCTGTCTTAGTATTAAGAACACTTGTCTGCTCTGGTTTCCTTTTATTGAGACCTTTCTCGCCCTCATCTTATATAGTGTGCTATTCTCTTGTTTGTGTCTCCCTGAATTTTGCCAACTAATTCCCCAATAATTTCTCCATTTTTCTTCCAAAAGGCTCTTCCAAATTAAAAATCGAAATATTATCCCATACTTGGTTGAAGACCTCCATGGACTCAACCTAGCCTATGCAAATGCTAATTCCATATCACAGTTCTTAAGGTCATCATAATGTGGATCCAAACTTACTTTCCATCCTGTTGTCTATTTTGCTCATCTATTCTATACCTGTAACCATGCCAAACTCCTCTATTTTTTAAAAAATAGACTATGATCTGTCCATCTGTCTTGCAGCTGACTTTCTGACCGATCTCTTCAGTATGATGGAACTTAGATTCCCTCTTCTTCAAAGCCTTTCTGAATCATGACCTGCTGCTGTCCAATATAGGCCATCTTCGCATGCCAAGTTCAAGTTGGAGTGGATATCAAGGGAAGAGGGGAGGTCATGTATTAGTTCATAATTCTGAAGTAATAATAAGAGAAAAGAACAGAAAGAGCATTGGCCTCAGAAGAGGGAGGACACAGGTTTAAAATTACAGTGGTAGAAGATGAAGAGCTGGAAGGAGTTTGGGGTTGGTCTCTGTTGCAGCATCAGCTTCCCAGCTCCTTGAACTGCCTACTCTTAGTTTCAGAGTCTTTGCTGCCTTTGTGCATTGCCTCATGACCAAAGATCTTGGCGAAACTGTGGTTATACATAGCATTCAAGGTCATTTCCAGTATTCAAAATACATTGATGTGTTTGAGTACAATAAATAGTGAAGAAGCAAAAGCAGAGGCAAAGCATTTGCTAGATTTTTCTAAGACTGAATGAATGCAACTTTTATTGCCAGATGCTTGGGAGGAAGGAAAATTATAATTCCAACTGGTCAGTGGTCAGAAGGTAGAATTCAAAACATCCTACCACATGGATAAACAAGAAAATAATTAGAAATCAAAATGTTAGAGAATTCTGCAGTGAGCATGAACGTAATCCACAGGATAAACAAGACTTGGTTGACATTTGACTGAATAAATTAAAACCCAAAGTAATTTGAATAAAAATTCAAGACATGTATCAGAGAAGTTCAGGATAGGAGACAAAAGATGAAATCTTCCTTTGCCATTCAAGCTCTATTGGAGTAAGTAGGCCTGGAAAGAAAGGTCAAAGGGCTTCTCTTCCTGTAGCATGATCCAATAACAGTGAGGGCTGAACTTAGATGTTGCGGGGCTATAACTTCACTCTTGAAAACTCCATTAAGCTAAAATGTGTACATTCAAGACAGTGTGTGAGTGAAATTACCATACTAACAGCAAATAAAAAGTCAATCCAAACCATCTACCTTGTCTCATGTTTCCTTGAAACAAGATTAATAATAACAAACCAAAGGCTTTCTCCTAACTTTTCATTACATTCTGTAAAAGAAAAGCAATAACCATCTACACAGCTATGGTGCTGGATATTTGACTGTCCTTTCATGGCCATGCACACACACACACACACACACACACACACACACACACACATATACATACACACTCACTGGGTTTTGCTGGTAAGAAAATTTGAGTTTCATGAAATTTATAGGATTGACTTTATAGTTGACCTTTTTATGATCTGCAAGAAATATTTTCTACAACATGGTGGTTGCATAAGACTTCCAGACAGGTTGAGCTTTCAAACTCTACTCTTACAGAAAATTCTGGTCACCCACAAATCTGATTTTTCCACCCTTAAAATATTTACTGCATATTGTACAGTATATTTCTGCTTCCAGGAAACTTTAAAAAAAAAAAAAAGACCTAAGCTGATGGTTACATCACTGAGGTGAGCACAAGAGTTGAGAGCTTACCAAGAATCCTCTCACTCATTTAACAAGAGCAGCATTAAAAAAGCCGATTCAGAATTCTGATCGGAGAAAATGGAGGGTAGAAGGTTCACTCTGGAGTCCAGTGATGATGGCACACCTCAATGATAATATAGCAAGTAAGCCCATTGCCTAATACATCAAATCCATCAAGAAAAATAATTATGCCCCTATCAATTATCAGTCTATTAGAAATAAAGACCCAGTAGAAGGACACCATCCAAAGGTGATTGCCTAGTGCTTTCAAAATAAATGTCTTATCTCTGCCTTGGCATTTTCTGTGCCATCAAAAGGCCATTATCCTATGACAGTTCCATTTCACAGACATTAACATTAGATACCGGTTCTTTCTAAAGGCCCTTTACAATGCTTTGTCTCATTTGGTGGGTTTGCCAAATGTTCTTCACATTTCATTAATAAATTGACCCACACAAATCCCTTAGGACTCTAGGGGAAATTAAGTTTCATTCTATCTTCTTCTTCTAGTCTAATTAATACTCTTAACAATGAAAAGATGCTATCAATGGATCAATCAAGTCCAGTAAATTAAGCAGTACTGTTTAAATGAAGTGATGTAAAATGGAAAGGGCGTCTTAATAAGAGCTATGTGCCCTACATAGCTGTATTCAATAATTATATACCAAATGTTATGCCAAAGACTTTACATGTCTTTTTCTTTTGTTTTGTTGTTTTTGCTTCTACACACACACACACACACACACACACACACACACAAATATTAAGTGTTATTTGTTTAGGTTATAGTTGAGAGATCCAAGACAAGACAAGTACGCTAAGCAAATTCAGAACTTGAGTCTGTCTTCAAAGTCTTGGCTTATAAACATCCTGTTTTACTGCCTTTGCAATGATGTTTTCTGGAAGGTCTCAAGTACCAGCCTCAGGCATGCCATAAACATGTGCCATGCCTCAGTTTTTCCTGTTAGTGAAAGTGAAGAGTAGATTCTCCACAGAAATACTTCAGATGAACCTCACCCTTTAAAGCATGGATACCATGAAGACTTGAAGCTATACCTTTAGGCTATGGCTGAGTTGAGTGGCAAAAAGAATGAAACCGTGACGTTAGCTTTCCATGCTTATAGATAACAAAGGCACAGGCTGAGAAATCAGAATCAATCACACTTAGGAGCGAGAAGAAACCAGGAAAACCTATTTGACCCAATCACTGCCTTCCAGCAAGTAAGTGTCAAAGCCTTTCAAGACAAGTGAGGAAATCTGAGGAATTATATGAGGGGGAGGTGTCAACATCATGGCAGGGAAAACCACAGAGCCAGCCTACTTGAGTTCCTGGGAACCCATAGACTCTAGACCGACAGCTGGGGAGCCCAAATGGGACCAAACTGGGTACTCTGCATGTGGGGTAACAGTTATATAGCTTGGTCTGTTTGAGGGACCCCTGGCAATGGGACCAGGATCTGTCCCTGGCAGAAGAGCTGGCTCTTTGGAGTCCATTCCCTGTGGTGGGAGGCCTTATTCAACTTTGATGCAAGGGGGAGGGGTGTGGTCCTTCCTCTACTTAATGTGCCAGGCTTTGTTGACTCCTCATGGGAGGAGGCCTTACCATTGCTGAGGAGTGGGTGCAGAGTAGGAGGGTGGGGAGGGTAGAGTTGGTGTGGGGGTGTGGGGATGTGGGGGTGGGTTGTGAGGGAAGTGGGTAGGAGAGGGAGGAGGAGAGGGGGAAACTGTGCTTGGTTTGTAAAATGAATAAATAGTTTAAAAGAAAAAATTAAAAAGAAAGAATGGAACACTTTTGCAGGCTGTGGTGGCACACACCTGTGCCCAGTACTCATGAGGTAGACACGGGAGGACAACTGCAAACTCAAGGCTAGCCTGGTCTACACAGAGAGTTCAAGGTCAACCAGTAGTACCACAGAACAAGACCCTATCTCAAAAAAATTAATAAATATGGAATCCAACAGGGCTGCTGTCTAGCCATGGAGAAAAAGAAAAAGAGACTACTCCAAAGCTACACACTTTCCTCACGCGGTTCCTCCCTAGGCTACAGCCAGCAACATCAGAGTGGTTCTTCCTAGGGAGAAGTAGACAACCCATCTGTGCGTCGCCTCCCCCCACCCAATGTGCTCCTTTACCACCTCACACCGTGGGGACACAATCTTCATGAATGTTCAAATAGTTCTGCTATTTAACTCCAACACAGTATCCAATTATAACATTATTATAGTATGAGGTCCATTTCTGAGTATGTTTTAATTAATTTTTTAACTTAAATCGCTTCGGAAAAATATTTAAGACATAAGCTTTCCATCATGATTTGGAATGATACTACATTGCGTGTTATTCTGAAAACGTGATTTATAGAAATACTAGGTACTCATTTGTCTCCTAGGCTGAAGACTCCCATCTAACTGAATTCCTACAGTGCTATGCATATAATAGAATGATGGAGTGTGGAAGGCAGAGAATCATATTTAAACCAGATCTATAAGAAATCAGCCTGATTTCCCCCAGGTAAGTGGTAAGCAGAAAGGGAAAGCATAGGATGGAATGGAATAAATGAGCTTCATGTGGAGAAGAGAAGGAAAGAAACAAATAAAAGGAGAGGGGAGAAGTTGATGGTGGGAAGAAGGAAGTATTTGATTACACTTTAATTGCAAGTCCTTTATTCCTAGATGCTACTTTGGGTAAAATTTTGTACAAATGATTTTGGCAGAGATCTGAAAGAAAACTAAACCATCAAACAGCATTTAAACTCTGGTCTGACAATTGAAGACGAAGATATTGGGAATGAAGGTTGCTTCTCAATCCTTTTAATCATCTCTTATGTCCTGACATTCTAGAGGTCTCAGAAGAGTGAATGACAAACAGTGTTCCATATGTGCAGCTAAAACTACCCGCAGCAAGGGTAAGTGACAACTGAAGCACCCTGGCTCCCAGTGATTAATATCAGCACGCTGGAGCATCTCTTCAGTGACCTACATGACGGATAAAGGCGCGCACACACACACACACACAGGCGGCATATGTACATGTGCACACATATACACAAATGCTTGAGCTCCTTTGAATATGTGACCCAGAGAGACTGCAGTGTTCCCCACCCTTCTGAGGGAATTCTTTACTCATTGTGCAAGTTTTTCTGGGGGTTTTACCCACATTCTTGGATTATCTCCTATTAATTTCCCAAACCAGAATCTAACACACTCTCTTTCCGTCCCGCTCTCATTTAATCAGGGGACAATTACTGAACTCAACCACATTAACTATAATATAATTTTTTAAATTAACTTCCCAAGACACCTTGGTTCCAAGCTAGATATAAATGAGGTTTCCCTGCCTCTGGAATACCCACTCCCTCCAAGTGCAGAGGTATTTTGGAAAAGAAACCATACAAGCAGCTGCCAGCAAAGATTCACTGTGCTGGATTTACTGGAACACACACACACCACCACCACCACCACTACCACCACCAAAAAAACACATCATTTTTAACAAACCTGCACACTGTTGATTGCTCAGGCAGGGAAAATACTGAAATCTGAGAATATTCTGTATTCTCAAGCAAGGGAAATTAAATTCTATCTATGAGTGTACATGACAATAAGTAGATTTGGGTTTGTGTGTGATTTTCCATCCTGATTATCAGAGTCAATTACATATATGCTGTGTTTGAAAAAAGTAGCATTTGTATGCTAGGAATCTAGAAGCATTTTCTGTACACACCATGTCTTCTCTGCCACATTTTATTGCACAGACTGAGTCATGAAAGGGTGAATTATTTCCTAGATTCACATTGGGAATTTATGTGTGTATACATGGTACTGAAATTTCTACAATGACATGATAAAAAAAATTCAGATTTAAATGCATCCTCAATCACTGTAAGAAATTATGCCAAACAAGCTAAAATACATTCAAGTCCTTACGGGAAAATGTTTTAAAAGAAAGTTGTGCTTTATTTAATGAGAGCAATGTTTTGCTACAAAGAGAATCATTTTTATGCTCTAGCAACCAAATATTTTCTGTTATATGCATGTGTGACAAGAATGCACAATTTGGGGTAGTAATTCAGAGTCAAGTCCTTAATACTCAACATTGTTCTTTATCTTCACAGCGCGTCCTTTCTTAATCACCCTGTATGTAGCTGCTCATACACATTCTGTAACTGAAGAAGGGAAGAAGGAAATCTAACAGAAAATTTCTTGCCAGATGGAGAAAATCGAAACATTGCCCTTGTTTCTTTGCCAGCATAGATCCACTTTGACAAGCTGGAAATGATTTATGAGGAAAAAAACATATTTACACTGGCAGAGATGTTATTAATTGCCATACAATGTTCACGTTTTTGCATTGCTGTGTATATGATTACTTATGAGGCTTACATATACAGCCCAAATATGTGGCTTTTCTGCATGCTGATTATCGTATGACAGACAAACTTACAATACATGATGCCTGCCATAAATTTCTTTTAAACCTTCCCCGACAAGACTGCAATGAAGACAAAACAAAACAGAAAACCTGCAAACAGCATTGGGGAAACCAGGTCTTTATATGCCTCTGTACACACACAGGCGTACATGCATAGATGCAACCGGCTTCGGAGGATTGTGTACAGTGTTCTGGAGTTGATGAATAATATAAGACCTTCAATGTATAAAATATTACTTTTATTACGTGAAACCACAGCTAAAGAAGACCCCAAATGTTGGAAAACAAAAATATTAAAGCAATATATAATTTCCAAATCGAAGGATTTTGCATCATAAAACTCTCCCAGACTTGCTAACATCTACAGAAGTTGGGAAGCATGCTGTTAGGAATCTTATTTTAAATGGTTTTAAAAATGATAATACCTTTGGAGGAGAAACTTCCCTCCCATACATGTGTGGTTGTAGGAAAAAGAAAAATTAGGCTATTTAGTGAAAATAAAAGCAATTGCCATGATGACAAGGCGATTAATCATATGAACTGACCATTAGCTGTCTGCCCGCTTATTGCTCTTACAATACTGTCAACTTCTCACACTAATGTAGATGGATATATTTATTACTACCTGCAATTCCAGATTTTAATCTCATATTAGAAAGATGTTCTCATATAACAGCTACTTTGTCTGGGAATCATTTATAATACATCTGTGTCCGCTGAGGACATTCTAAGATAGCCTTATTTCTGTGTGTGGAAATTAATTTTGAAGGTCTCAATTTCAAACAGTTTATATCAGCGTTCCTACAAGCACTCGTGCACGGCTGTTCCCTTAGGTTTAATGCCTTAGTAGCACGGTCTCTCCACAATTAGTTTTATGCTCCTTAAATGTAAATCAGATGTAAGTCTCTATAAACACTCACTCTCTATGGTGTTTTGCGGCGCATTTCCATTGTATTAGGTTACTTTAGGAGGCAGATGATTGTAAATATGAAACAAAAGCATTACCATGTGCCAGTACTATAACTTAGCTGTTTATGATTTGCCCAGCTCCATCTTTGTTGGGGGGAAATGGGTTCAATGTGTCTACTTGAAATTAGTTCATAAATAAGGGTTTGTTGTGGATGATTAATGACGGTAGTCCAACTTACAGAAGACTCATCCCCTTCAAGGTCAAACTGTCCTGCTGGGAATTTGGGCATTTGCCCAGGGACCCTCTCATGGGTGGTCTTTCTGTTACTGAGACAAAACACTCCATAGCAAACCGGAACTGCCTGGCTGCCAAACACTGCATTCAAGACCCTTCTGTCACAGCATCTTTCCTTGAAAGTCACATGAGTTTCAAGTCTGAAGTCTGAGAAAAGGCCACCTCCCTGGGCTGTATAGGTCCGTGCATTTGCACATGTTGCCACCGGCAATAGAAACCTCTATTAGCATGTCTTCTGTATCCAACCCTATGCTAAATATCGCAGGAGGGCAAAGATCATAACAAAACACATTGTGGCTATTGTTGTTTTAATGAGCTAATAATTCAAAACTGTTTAAAACACAGACACATATCCAGAATATATTTGCTTTATGGCAAAGTGCTTTTAACCAAGTGTTACAAAACAGGCTAGGAGAGTATTAAGCAGAAATGGCTGCAAATACATACTCCTCTGTTTACATAATTTAATTATGATGCACATATCAGGGAATATGCTTCTCTCTGTCTCCTCATTATCAGAGTGTTGATACTTGATAGGTACTCAGCAATTATCTGTTGGACTTAACTCCACTCGCTACGTTTTGAAATTTAGCATTATTACTGAGACACCAGTCCAACTCCTGAGCCAACAGATACTTAAAGTCTGACCATTTAAGATCAATTAAACAGGCACATTATTGCCAGGAAGAAAAGCTTTTTTCCATTTTAAGATGTCTCCAACAACAACAGTGGCCCAGAAACTTTTCCAGAGGCCCAATGTTTGGGGCAAGGACACAGTACGTGACAATCACCACTGTGACAGGGAAGCAGCAACAGCTACCAGGAGTAGAAAACTTCAGCATTGCTATATGTGGGAAGAAAACACCCTGCATATTCAGTACTCTGCGGTAAGATGTGGAAGAGAAATGAGGGAGGCATTTACCCATTGTGCTTGGATGCCCCGTCCAATAGGCAAGCACCTTCCCTGCAAAACAGTAATTCCATTATTGGCAAGAATATCTGAAGGGAGAGGCAGAACACCTTTACTCTGTGTCTGGACACTAGGTGGGAGACGTGAGACCCTGCCTTGCCAGGAGACAGAGAGGGTTCTGTTGACCGTTGGCAGTGTTCAAAGATGGAGGGCCCAGGCACATAGGGACAAAGGGTCCCTGGGAGCAAAGGCCATTGTAGCTTCCCAACTTGTGGCATCTTTGTGGAGAATTTGTTGCCATGTACCTTTTGTCTTCTATGTTTCATGCCTGGTTTTAAAATACTGCATAGCTGTGTTCTAAAATTCCTGCTATTCTAACACATCCCTTTCCTGCTTCTGTCCGTTCAATAGAGCTAGTCCCTTATCATCTCCAAGAACTCCAGCCAGTACAAGAAGCAGTCCAAATGCCCATGTAACAGGGTCATGAATTCTAGACTGTGGCTTTTAAAACCTTTCCACTCATTTCAACGTTTTGGCTAAGAAGTTTGTATACAACTTCAAGTATATAGGTATACTAAAAACATACAATTCAAACATCTACTGATAATAAACCATAAACAAATTTCTTTTAAAAGAATCATTGGATACATATGCAATTCTACCATCTATGAAAGATTAATTTTATAACATGAATATAAAGACAATTTTATACTAGTGAGATAGGTATCCTTCTTTGTCTGACACATTGGTTCTCAACCTTTCCAGTGCTGAAACCTTTTAATACAATTCCTCACACTGTGGTGACCCCTCAACTAGAAGATCATTTTTCTTGCTGCTTTGTAACTATGATTATGTTGTGAATTGTAATATAAATCTGTAATATAATCTGTATTTTCCTATGGCCTTGGACAATCCCTGTGGAAGGGTCATTCAACTGGAAGAGTAGTGACCCACCCGTTGAGAACCACTGCTCTAACACACTACTATCTAAAGATATACTAATTTGGTTCATGCTTAGGAATGAGGGTAGGATAGTATTAGAAGTCTTTGTTTCCCACAATTGGACTGTTATATTTCTGTAAGAATAGAAGAGTTTTGTATGGACAGTAAAATCATGGCAATTCATAATATACAATCATTTGAAGGCTGAGTCGAGGTTGGTTGGTGCTGTGTGGTGTGAGAGCAGGCTAGGTGAAAAACGCAGCTGTGCTCAGAACCAAGGCTGCCATGAAACTATGCAATGTGGCACAAGCATGCACGACGAGAAACATTTCGACTTCCTTAGACATTCGATTCCAAATTAATTTCTGCCATTGTACGTTCAGAAGTCTCTTGCTATTGCCAACTTTTCACAATGCCCACATTCATGGCTCCATATGGCACTGTAACTCACAGTTTACCAAGTTTTGCTCTGGATCATCCAAATCTGAAATCCTAATGATATGACCTTGACAATATGATTTATTCTCAGATCCTACAAATGATGGCAGCTCTCTCTGCGAATGGTAGCAGGTTCACTTACATAATGGCTATACAGCACTTTAGAAGGGTCCACAGAATACACTGCTCAATCCAGCTTGCCTATTGCCAGTGGCTGTTATTAACGAGGAGGGCTAACAAACAAAACTTTGAGACCCACGGTCGTAATTTCATCCTGTGCATGCTGCGTGTCTCACCAATGCACCCCTTCAGCACCTGGGATCCTTTGATCATATTTCAACAGCTTGTTTGATGTGTCGTTCATAGTGGAGAGTTTTAGAGGATGGTTGTATAAACACGTGAACCTATTTTTCTCACATTTGGTTTTACGTGGAAGTAAAAAGGGAAAATACACCTGTGTTTTCTATCTTCTTACATTCTTCTACCTGACAATTATACTGAAGATTATGATGAGATAAGAAATGGACTTGCTATGTCTCCCCTCAATGTTGTGCATACAGATACTAAATAGGCTAACTGATTGATAGCCAGTATTTAATTTGATTACTAGAACCATCTGGGCCACGAAAGTCAGAGAGTTGGTACCCAACCATCTGGAAGTCTGTGTGACCTCAGTCTGGTTCCTATTAACTAGCATCAGTGGCATAGACCACAAAGTCATCCGGAGATGTGAGGACTTTGCTTATTGTGATCTATCTGACTCAGGAGGAGAGAATTCAGTTCAGCATTCTCTTCTAAATCCCTGTGCTACACTATTTAAATGCAGCCACTCCAGAAAAGCCCCAGCAGCGACTCCAGAAAAGCCCCACCCAGATGTCACAACAGTTTCCCTAAGGAGTTTCTGGAGAATGCTCCTTGTATCCTGGTATGGGCAACTATGAGACTTGCTCTCCTTAGTCTCTCAAGAAATAGTGGAAAGGTGAGAGTGAATATTGTCTTTTCTCCTCTGGGAGAACACTGCCACTGACTCCTCTCAGCATCCATTTTTATTATTTTTCAATTTCTCAAAGGCACTGGAGAATATGTGATTAAAGGATTCCCTACTGGCATATATATGATAAATCCAACTGCCTTTATTATCTAGCAAGACATGTGGGTTTTGTTTGTTTGTTTGTTTCTTCCTTCAATCTAAGTCTTCTGGTTAAAGCTAAAGTCAATTCCCTGGTTTTTTTAATTCTGTGTCAAATTGAAAATGGATGGGTCGAACACCAACCTCCCGCATAAAGGCTGTTTCCAAGTCTGGTTCCGACAAGAAACGTACATTTTTAAAACATACAGTTTAATGTATTGTTTTGTATTTAAGTTGAATGTGTATTTCACATCCCCAAAGCCTTCAAACTGATGATAGAAAGGAGACCTTGCCTCACTCTCATTGAACGCCCTCAGTGATACGAGCCCCTTTGTAAGTAGGTGAGAGATTCCTACAAACACTTCTCCCCTCAACTGTCTCCCTGTGGCTTTCTCCTTACACTCATACCAACTTCCCCTTAATCCTCTAAGCGATAGATGGAGGAAAGAAAACATCCATGTCCTTCAGATCTGATCCCTGACCATGAGAAGGTAACAGGAATGATAAACATTAACAGTTTCTAGTCACTCTCTCAGGCTCAGTTAGCTGTTCCTGTGTTCCAACACCACATTGCCCTTCAGCCAAAGGGATTTTCACCTTCCATTGTAATTGCTGTCTTCTTGCCTACTTTTCCCATGAAAATGTATGATTATTGTCAATTTTCGAGGCCTTCCCACCCAGGATAGAACCTAATGAATAAAGATTATAGTGGATTGGAACAACCAAACACAATTTTCTCTCGTACAAGTATGCTCTGTCCTCTCTGCAAGGGTACCTTGCTGTTTGGGACTACCATTAAATGTTTTCAGTCTGGTAGTAGAGCATTTTCCCAGCATATATGAGACCCTAAGCAATTCTCTTTAAAGATATTTAAAGAGGCCATGGGAATGGAGATTAGCAATACTAGAAAATGATCCTCATGTAGACATGTAAGGCTACCTAAGGTCATCCATTTTCAACTGAGATGCCAAGTGCGATACAACCACATGAACTCCCCAGGTGACCTCAGTCTAAACTGAGCCACAATAAAGCAGTTTTAACACGTACTTTACTTGATTTTTGTTTTTAAGATGGGATCTTGTTTTTTTTCCTTTTTTTTTATTAAAGATTTCCATCTCCTCCCCCTTCCCTCCCCTCCCTTCCACCCATACCCCCACTCCACCCCTCTCCAAGACAAAGATCATGACCTCTACAGCATGGACGGGCTCACTGTGAGCCTTGTCAGTTTGGTTGCTCACCTTCCTGGACTTAGGGGGAGCTGGGAGGACCTTGGACTTAACATAGTGAAGGGAACCCTGATGGCTCTTTGTCTTGGAGAGGGATCTTGTTTTACTATAAAGGTTGGACTCAAACTCCTGAGCTCAAGTTCCCAAAAAGCTCAATCCTCCTAAATAGCAGAGGCTACAGGCATGTACCACTGAGCCTCGTATAGATACTGATTCAGGGGTGGGGGTAGTTCACTAGGCATCAACAGATAAATTATTCTCTGTGTGTCTTGTATGTTTGTTCAATGAACGCATGAATCAATTGGTTGAGAGTAGAGAATCTTACCACACCATTGCAAGCCCTAGTAGTCATAGTCAGAACATTAGCAAGACAACTGCTTGATGTATGTTTGTAGTATGTATTTGATGTGACAATTTTATCTGTCCTCTGTGTGGATACTCAGACCTCAAGGTACTGGTTTCCTGCACCCTCCTGTCTTCAAGCAGAGTCCTATATAAAGTCATTAAAAGGCTTTCACCTTCTAGTCTCATCTTCATTTTTAAGCAAGGTAACTTTGTGTGTAGTCATAACCCATGTGAGTAAGGAGAGAAAAGACCCCAATTTGCCTGGCATCACTCAAGTTTAATACCCCTTTTCCTCTCAGAGTATCTTAGTTTGGACAAGAAATTATCTTTGACTCTTAGCTTCTAATAAAAGAGAAAGAGTGTTAAACAGACATATAGCAGGTTTTTTCAAAACTAAACAGAGTATCACATAGGTTTAATAGGGCACTGCAGAATAATAGATGCTGCTCACTGATGGTACTGGTTAATATTTTTTAAAAGAAGGTTGGTTAGGGAAGGAAATTTAAAGTTATTGTGCCTGCTCCTGCCTTCTCTCTGCTACCTGCTACGACTCTAGCAGTAACCATAGTCCCATACTGGATGCTTATGAGGTCCCTGATACTAAAAGATGCAGATTACATGTAATATACATGCCCTTCAAATCTCTGACCAGTGACTATATAAATCAATAACACTCATAACCACCAGTTTACTTTCTGTCTCAGCTGGCTTCTGTGGAAAAGAAAATTCCAGAATGAGGGAATGTAGCCAGATACCCATTTCAGAGCCACTAAATGTTGTACGATGGGTTAAGAGATTCTTCAATGCATTTTTTTAAAACAGAAAACAATTATATCTAGACTTCATATGACCATGAGACACATTCTCCTCAGCTATTGAGATGACTCACTAACTTGTTTTTTTTTTATTTTTTTTTCATGGTTTATTTTTTTTTATATTTAAAAATTTCCATCTCCTTCCCTCCTCCTCCCCCCTCCCTCCCCTCCTCCTCCCCCTTCCCTCCCCTCCCCTCCCCTCCACCCATACCTCCCCTCCCTCCTTCTCAAGGCCAAGGAGCCATCAGGGTTCCCCACTCTATGCTAACTTGTTTTATTAAGATTCCTATGACAATCTTTTTCCTCCTATTTTTCAGATGTACACATTTGAGGCCTAGGAAAGTTAAGCAACTTTCTTTTAAAAAAAAATGCCCATTAAAGGAGAAATTTATTCCAAACAGCTGTCTAGCTCCAAAGTGTCCCTCTAGTCTTCCTCGTGTGTAGCTCAGTGGTAGAATACCGGTCTCCTATGCTTCAGGGCTTGAATTCAATTCCCAAAACTAAGACTAAATTAAGAACAAACAAAACTGAAATCTCCTGCAAAGGGCACCATTGCTTACCTTATTGTGGTCATTGTTCTTAAAATGTTAAGGATAAGCCTATCAAACTGAAGTCTGGCCTGTCAGAGCCGGAAGCTCGAGGGTGGGAAAGGGTAGGCTGCTATAGAGTGGGAGAAGGGAGCAGGGACGCCAGGAGGTAAAGTACTGAGGTGGAGAGAAAGGAGAGAACCAAAGGACGGCAGAGTCAAATCAAGAACTTTATCTCTGAGCAATCAAACCGACACAGAATAATAGCATGTGCGGAGACTGAGGAGTAGACACATTTGGACACTGGGCCATGAAAAGGAGGCCCAGACAATGGGAATTCTCAGACAGCTAAGAGTTTGAAATAAAGTCTAAAACAGGAGGGGGAAGAGGAAAGACAAGGAGATTAATTTTTCTTTTTACTTTGCTGACAGGGCAGACCCAGACTTCTCCATTTTCAACTGAAAGAAACTGTGTTTTAGGTCCAATTCATGGGCAGAAACACTAATGTCTTCCCATTATCCATTGATGGGTACTTTATACTCATTTTACTGTTGCTTAATAAATAAATTAGAGCATAGCTAAACTTGTTCAACAGCCAGTCATTAGTGCAGTTAGATCTACTGTTGGAAAACTGAAGGGCTATTGACTCTGCTGAGTTTAATGAAGGAAAATGAGTCACAGGAGATCTGGGAAGGAATGACTCATAGTCTCCCCAGCAGACTCCTCTCCGCTGGAAACTCCTTTCTATCACTCATCGTCAGCAAGAAGCTAAAGGAATGTTGATGTTTCTCTGCTGACTGTCCTTAGTTTAGACAGACTAAAACTGAGGACAACAGGAAATCAACCTGTCCCATGTAAGGGACCAGCTACATTAAAGAGCTAGGAGGCAAGCATGAACCCTGCAGAAACTGAATGAGGCATTGTTCTGGGAGGAGTCGGGAATCCATCTTGTAAGATGGAGGAATTTCATGAATACAAAGACCTTTCTGATATCATTGGGATCAAAGAGGGAATGTTCTCAAAATCGGAATAACATCTACCAGGGGATGTCACCAGATACCCATAATGCTACCCTATCACTCAAATGGATTCTTGGCTTATTGAGAGAAGAGCTACTGTTTTCTGAAAAAAAAAATGCAAATCTCTAAGTAGACACACTGGGACTAAAAATACATGCACTATTAATGCGTATAATAAGGAAATTTGCCACTTTTCAAAAGAAGTAGTTTCAAGAATGTAAACAAGGATCAGTTGCAGGTATTGATGGAATCAGCAAACACACTTCCAAGCTATGAATGTGGGGGAGGCAGACCCTCGCTGATGGCAAAAGATGATGGCTTCAGCATAATCTTTAACTTCATTCCAAATATTTAATTTTTAAATATATGGAAGGGTTATACACATGTGAATGCAGGTACTTATGTAGTCTAGAAGAGAGCCTTGAATCTGGAGGTGTAAGCTTACAACAGGCAGTTGTAAGCTCCCTGACATGAGTCCTCTGTAAAAGGCATACATGCTGTTAACCACTGAGACATCTTTTCAGTCCCCAATAGCTCTGTTAATGATTCAATTATTTGGGGGGGGGGGTGTATGTGTGTCTTTTGTCTGTGACAGTGTCTGTGGAGGCCAAGAGAGGATGTCAAATCCCTCGGGTCCGGAGCTACAGGCATATGTGAACTGCCTGAAATGGGTGCTCTGAACTCCAGTCCTCTAATAGAGCAGTATATGCTCTTAACCACTGAGCCATCTTCCCATCCCCACCAAAGGAATTTGATTGAATGACTTTGCTCATACAACTGTAGAAGTTTGTTAGCGCACAAATCTATGGAGATAGGCTGGTGGGTTGGAAGCTTGGGGAGGAATTAGCAGTTTGAGTGCAAAGGACATCTTAGTTGAATCACTTATTTGCCAGGAAGCTTTTTCTATGAAGAGTACCACCCACATTACCTGATTAACTATTTTACTCTGTGTAATCTTGATGTCATGCAACCAACACTTTACTAGAAACATCCAGAATATTGGACTATATACTGGGTCACTGTGGTTCTGACAAGCTAACACGTAAGATTAACATTTCCTAAGTGTGTGATGTTGGCTGACCAGGGAAAGCCAAGATGAATGAGAAATGAGAGAGAGGCTTATGTAATGTAAAGAATAAATGCAGAGCCGGGCGGTGGTGGAGCACGCCTTTAATCCCAGCACTCGGGAGGCAGAGGCAGGCGGATCTCTGAGTTCGAGGCCAGCCTGGTCTACAAGAGCTAGTTCCAGGAGAGGCTCTAGAAACTACAGGGAAACCCTGTCTCGAAAAAACCAAAAAAAAAAAAAAAAAAAAAAAAAAAAAAAAAAAAAAAAAAAAAAAAAAAGAATAAACGCAGAGAAGTTAGGAAGCTGAAGGACCAACTATATAGCTTGAGGGAAGCTGTGGCTTGGTCTACTTTGGTCATCCCTTCATCGTCCTTGCCATGCTGGAAACTCATATGACTTGTGTTTTATTAGCTTTTGTAGGATGAGTCCAGTTTTCAAGAGTACAGATAAGGCATATCTTGGAGTTTAGACGTACTCTTAAGGCACTGGGAACTGACTAGCTGATGCAAAGTCATAGACCTGTAGGTCATGTTGCATTCTCTGAAATTCTCTGGCTACAATGTGGAAAAAGAGAACAGAGCTGGAAGATGGGCAGGGTAAGTGGAAGGTGGTAAGAAAAAGAAGTCAATAATCTTTCCAAGAATCCAAACAAGAGACCATCATGGGAATGATGGGAATGTGATTGGCATATATTTGGAAAACATAGTTAGCAGACTGATTTATTTACTGGATTAACAACCTGAAATGTTAAGAAGTCAGTTCAATAAAGAGAAAAGATGCATCAAATTTTCTGTCACCTTCTCAGTCACACTAGGCATGCTTTTCAGGCTTGTACATATTAAAGCATACACCAGTGTAAACTACTTTATGGCTGGATCCCATATGAACTGTTCATCAGTTCATAGACATTTATGTTAGTATCACTTTTTATATGCTGTGAACAGACATTGGACAAACATTTGTGAATCTTTGGCTTCTGGGTAACATAATAATTCTGTTTCTAATATTTTCAGGAAGAATGGTATTGTTTTCATGTAGTAGTACAGCTCTGGAATCCTACCAATACTGCAGAAGGTCCTGACTTTCCCACACTGTCACCAATGCTTTCTGTTGTTTTGGTCTTTAAAATTCTAGGCATCCTTGCACATATGAGGTGCTGACTAATTGGGGCTTAGATTTGTACCCCATTAATGAATAATCATGTCTCCTATCTTTTCACATGCTTGATGATCTTTTATATACCATAACTTCTTTGAAAATTATCTAGAAAAGTGTTTCTTTTGATGGGAATATCTTTTGTTACTGAATTGTTAGAGTTCTTTATATTTGTAATTATACATATTGTGTAAAATACATAACTTATATGAAACATATTTCACACATGCTATCACATCTGTCCTTATATATGTCTAGATTTCCATCAGTATCACAATGCCTAGTGATGGTTAATCTTGATTGCCAACTTGATTGGATATGGAATCAACTAAGAGACACATTTATAGGTAGACCTGTCAGGGTATTTCCAGGTAGGACTAGCTGAGATAGGGAAAGAGTCTCCCTCAGAGTGAGCCACAGTAACCCAGATGAAAAGATCTAAGACGGAAGCAGGACCTTTTGCTTTCCCATGTCTATTTCTTGCTGGTGGAAGTATCCAGAGAGTGGGCATCACCCACTGTGGTGATTTGAATAAGAATGCCCCCATAGGCTCCTGGATTTGAATGCTTGGGCATCAGGAAGTAGAATTAACTGAGAGAGATGGGGAGGTATGACCATGCTGGGAAAAGTGTGTCACTAGGAGCACATCTTTGAGGTTTCAAAAACCCAAGCCAGGCCCAATGTTGCTCTTTCTGCTGCCCATTGATCTGAACGGAGAACTCTCAGCAACTTTTCCAGCGCCATGTCACCACCAATATTGATAATGGACTAAACTTTCCAATTAAATACTTTGTTTTATGAGAGTTTTCATGGTCATGTGTCTCCTCACAGCAATAGAACATAATCTAAGACGTCCACCATGGACACTGGAGAACAAAGTGGACTTTGTCACCCACACCTCTGAGGGACCCCTGAAGGGTGAGACAATGTTCTCTGCCTACTGGAAAGACAGAACTCTGAAATCAAGACAAAAAGCATGCCGCCATTAGTAACCCCAAAACAGCACAAACTAAATACCTATTGCAAGTGTTTGGGTCTGGCAGGGCAAGGGAGCTTGAAGAAATATTTAAATGAGAAATTTTTAAAGACTCAAAAAAATGACAAAGATCATCTATTCACTGAATTTTTACTGGATGATAAATACGAGGCTTTGCTTCAGAAATATTTCACGGGAATAACCATCCCAAGGCTCGTCACAAGGCCGCTTGCATGCTACGCTGACAGAGCTTTCTGCTGACCATCTTCAAAAGGGAAAGGGCTTAGCTACCACCGCTATTTAGTTTCCTAATCGTTACTGCACTTATTTGCGGAAATCTTCAAAAGGGTGTTTTCATTTTCATTAGCTCGAGAATCAGATACAATTACAGACATGAATAACAAATGATCTTACGTTCGCTCCAGTGTGGAGTCATTGCTCAAGCCCTGCAGATGTGCAAACCCAATTCAGGTCTGTTTACTCCCCTCAGTGAACACAGTCATCCTCAGAAATACAGTCCCTTCTGAAGTCTCATTATGTCTCTTTCATGAGTATTTACTTTTAAGGCAATTATAGTAAATAGTATGAGGTAGCAATATGCTATTTTCACCCGACCCTCCCTTGTCTTATTTTAGTGACACCCTTTGAGGTCATTCTCCCGTGGCTGGGAGAAAAATCCTCCATCCTGCTTTCTAGCATTTTATTTTTATATATTTGCCATGTTGCTTACAAGCAGTGAGGCACCAGCGAGAGGTTTGCGAACCATTCGGTAAGTGGTTCCTGCTTGAATGAATTACCCAGCTTTCATGAACAGGCATGCAGAAGCAAAGCAGGCAGAAAAATAATGACTACATTTGTACTATGGCGCTCTCTCCAGCGATGAGTCCTCACAACCATACAATTTCCCCATGAGGAGAGGCAAGATTGCATTGTCATTAGAATAGGTAATCATTAGATTTATCTTTTATATAATTTGTAGATTCTTCAACTCTTCTATGTGGCCTCATTACTGCCAAGAGTCCTCTTTAACTGAGATGATAAGTAAATAAAAGTAGAAATTACACACCCACAGAAATGTGCAATGCATTGTTTTAGTGTATGTCTGAGAGCTCCCTTCAGCAAACCTAATCTGCACAGCAGCTACCATTATTTCTACCTCAATGAGCTTCTCCTAATTGCTGTGTTATTGCTTGTGAAGAAAATATATTACTAAAGTCCACAAACTCGTGACTTGTTGTGTATCTATTGGCAAATCCCTTCCATTCCATCAGCCTTTAATCAGTTGCAAACCCGGGATCTGCTGGAGGATCCCCTCCACCTTGGGTATCTGTTCATCACTGTTTGATAATATTCTCTCGCAACAGTCAAAATACATTCATAATTTATTCAAAGACCTGAAGATTTCATTAAAACCAAATCTACTTAATTCTCCACGAATCCACTCATGATGATTTTGGTGTTTTGTTTTGTTTTGTTTAATGAACAACAATTAGAAACTCCAAGGACTCAGAACCCACTTTCAGCTGTTAATGTTTTATGCTCTGCTCTTGGTCGACTGCCAGATAACGATCCACTAAACATTAAAATTCTGTATTAATATTATCTTTACAAATGCAATATTGCTCAGACAAAAATGAGGTTTTCTTAGGCTTCACCTTGTATTAGGAGTTTCTAAAATGTCTTTTGTTAGTTAGATTTCTGAAGCTGAAATTCTGGACTCCATCGTGGGGCTTTTGGGACTCGTGACATTGGCCTTCCTTTTCCTATGGAATGCTCTAGAGTAGGCCGACCACATTTATTGACTATTGGTCAATGTGAAACAAAAATAGCTTCATGTCCTCTAAATTAACTTAAGATGGAGGATAAATTTGAAATACATAATGAATTTTTTTCATGAATTTATCTTCTTTAGTGATTGAAAACTATATGGGTCGTGGGCCATACTTAAGTATCAATCAGCAGTATGTACAGAAAATTAGTATATTTACATAGAAGTTTAGAAACATGATCACCAATAGTCAGTAGATTTCTTCTTGTCTATCTTACTCCAGTAAGTACTGTCATGAGCCATATGAGGCTATTTGGTCAACGATCAATCACTATTTAGATGAAGGCATTTCACTGTATAAAAAAAACTTAGAGATGTTGCAGTAATCTTAGTTTATAAAAATGCACTTGGAATATTCACTCAGTAATGAAATCAATTAACAACATCCTTCTCAGAAGTTACCACTCTTCTTCAAGTGATACATGACAGTATTTACTTGTACCACTTGATGGAGAGTGGTAACTTCTGAGAGTCGTGTCTCTGAGGTCACCACAGTGGCCTACTCAAACTCAAATAAGCTTAAAATATTAATAATAATTAAAAATATAATTAACCTATATTTCTTTGCCCTACCTTTTGGAAGATTATAGGTGGGGAAGTAGAAGTTTAGGTTGTACTGACCTGGTTAGCTGTGCAAGCTAGGTATACCTATTTCCCTAGGTATTTCATATTCCCTATTTCATATGGTATAATTATCCCCATCATTAGCTCAACCTTGTCCTAAAGACTTTAAAACCCACACTGTTACATATGAGGCTCCAGATGAGTCTGGTATGAGACTGAGTAATGTAGGCGCACCTTTCTCCACACCATTCCTGCCCAACCCCAAAGTCACAACACTGATTGGTTTATTCTACAATTTTGGCTTCTTTAAAATAACATTATACTCTTGAGGGGAAACATCACCTCAGGCCAGAAAAATAAATGTAGATACTATTCAGTACCAAGAAGTTGACCTTTGATTTCCTGTTTGGTCTTCAGCTTTTCCCAGCTGTCACAGAAATAGACTAACATAAGAACTTTGCCTTTGAAGATGGAGCTTGCTTGGTAGAGCACTTGCCTAACGTGTGAAAAGCCCTGGACTGAATCATTATCACTGTATAAACTGGGTGTGGTAGTGCATGCATGTAATCTAGGCAACAGGGAAGTGGATGCAACAAGATCAAGAGTTCAAAATCACTCTTGACCACATACAAGTTTAAAGCCAGCTTGGGCTACATGAGACCTTGTCTCAAAAAAAAAAAAAAAAAAAAAGAAAAGAAAAGAAAGAAAAATAATAAAATAAAATTTTGCTATTAAAATGATACCATTTAATAAAGGTTTGTATTATTTAGATACTAGAATAAGGTATCTGATCATTATAAAAACTCTATGAAGATCAAATTTTAATCACGCATTTTGTTTCTAAAGGACCTGGATCTCAGAAAGTTAGAGTGATACATCATATAATCAAACTAAAAGCCAAATGATCATCTCATCAGATGCAGAAAAAGCCTTTGACAAAATCCAGCATGACTTCATGATTAAAATCCTGGAGAGGTTAGGGATACAAGAGACATACCTCAACACAATAAAGGTGGTTTCTAGCAAGCCCATAACCAACAACACTTTAAATGAAGAGAAGCTCACACGAATTCCACTAAAATCCGGGACAAGATCATGTTGTCCAGCTCTCCACACTTATTCAATACAGTACCTGAAGTCTTAGCTTGAGCAGTAAGGCAACTGAAGGAAATCAAAAACTACAAGTTGGAAAGGAGATGATATGAAGTATATATAAATGATCCCAATCACCGGGAAACTTTTCCAGCTGCATAACACTTTAGTAAAATAGCTGAATACAAAATTAACTCACAAAACTCAGTAGCCTTCCTATATACAAATGACATGTGAACTGAGAAAGAAACCAGGGGAACAATACCTTTCACAATAGCTTCAAATAATATCAAATATCTTGGGGTAACTCTAACCTAGCCAATGGAAGACTTGTATAATAAAAACTTTAAGACATGAAAGAGAGAAATTGAGGAAGATGAAAATATCCCATGCTCATGGGTTAGGAAGATTAATACAGTGAAAACAGACACCCTACCAAAAGCAATCTACAGATTCAAAGCAATCCCCATCAAAATCACAACATAATTCTTCACAGACATTGAAAGAACAATTCTCAACTTCATATGGAAAAACAAGAAAACAAACAGAAAAACCAGAATAGCTAAAACAATTCTGAGCAATGAAGAACTGCTGGAGGTTCCACCATTCCTGATTTCAAGTTGTGCAACAGAGCTTTCATAATAAAAACTTCATGGCACTGGCACAAAAACAGACATGTCAATCAATGGAAAGAAACTGAAATCCCAGACATAAACCTACACACATACAGACACCTGATTTTTGATAAAGCCAGAAATACACACTGGGAAAAAAGACAACATCTTCAACAAATGGTGCTGGTCAAATTCAATGATTTCATGTATAAGAATGCAAGTAAATCCATATTTATCACCCTGCACAAAATGTAACCTCAAATGGATCAAAGACCTCAACATAAAACCAGATACACTGAGTGCAATACAAGAGAAAGCAAGGAATATCTATGAATTTACTGACACAGGAAAAGACTTTCTAAACAAACACTGTTAGCACAGGAACTAAGGTCAACAGTTAATAAATGGGACCTCATGAAACTGAAAGCTTCCTTTTCTTTTATGAATTTTTCTTTTATTTTATTATTGTTTTATTCTCCTTTTTTACTCTACAGATCCTTTGCATATATACTGTGGTTTCCAGTTAAGTATTTTTATGGGATTCCTGAGTGTGTAAATGAGGGGGTCTCTGTATCTCCATCGTTTCTTGTGTCTTTTCAGGGGTCCTTTTCCTTCTGTTTCTTTTCTTTGTTCTAATCCAATGTGTTAGTTTTTGCTTTAATCTTATCATTTCTATTGCTATATTATATTTTGTTGTTATCCCTTAGAAGCCTGTTTGTTTTCTAATGAGAGATGGAAATGAAGTGGGTTTGGGGGGGAGGGAAAGTGGCGAGGAACTGGATGAGTGGAGGGAGAGAAAACCATAATCAGGATATATTTTTTAAGAAAAAAATCTATTTTCAATAAAAGAAAAAATAAAATGGAAAATTAAAAAAACAGGCATGGGAGTTTATATTTCTCTTTACCAGCTTCTCATATTTTGATTACCCAAATACATACATAAAAAGATTCATTTAATCCAGCCAAAAAAATAGTTGTTAAAATTTGATACCACTAAATGAAGTTCCAGCAATCAGCACAGACTCATTCTTTCATTGTCCACAATACAAATGAAAATTTAAAGCCACTCAGGATCTTCAAAGCTGTTTTCAGAAATCATAAAGTGCTTAATTCCGCAAAGGCTGGAGAAACAACTCCAAAAGCTGTTTCATAAGATGCACACATTATTTAGGAAAGAGAAATGGGTAACTCTACCCAATTTAATATTTTAATATCACATTCTCTAAAATAAAAATTTTTAAGTAAAAGAAGTAGCTGTGCCCCTGATTTCCCATAAAAAAAAAGAATACTAAAGACAGAGTTTGTATCAGCGAAGCTAGAGCTAAGAAAGGATCTTTAATTAGTTTCTGTGGATTCCAAATCTAGCTCAACCATGTGCCAATGGGATACCCTGAAGTATTTGGCCTCAGTTTCCTTATCTGTAATGGAAGAATATAATAATTGTTCCTACCTCCTGCACTGCTCAGGGCAATTAAATGCATTGCTATGGCAAAGGCTCACTAAGCCATTACTTAGCAAGTAAGAGCTTAATAAGAAGTTACTCATCCAATCAGCAGACACCAGCTGTGCATCATGATATAATTTTTTATAAAGCTATCTTTTTCTAAGACAGGATCTCATCAAACTATATCCAAGGCAAGGCTGTCCTCTAACTCACCGTATGTCTCAGGCTAGCTTCAAACTTATGGTAGTCCTCCTGCCACAACCTTCCAAGTGATGTAATTAAAGGCATAAGCCAGCAACCTGCCTTCTTGGGGTCTGTTTAATGCAATAGATAAACGAGTCAAATATGTTGTATAAAACTGGTGGTAAATGTTCAATGTGAACTGAGTGCTAAGAAAAAAAGCTAAGATACCGGGGATGTAAAATACACGGAGGTATGGGCTTCAATGAAGACAGAGGGACCTTATGAGAAGGGATGTTTTGTTCATGTCTGATAGAGGTCTCAACAAAGCTGCATCCAGAGTGATTTGGGCACAGGAAGGAACAAGCACAAATACCAAAGCAGCAAATGGTCCAGCGACCAATTAGCTCTTGGTATTGTGGCCACATGTGCATACTCAAGCCTCTTTAAAAGAGACCAAGTCTATCGCAGCTTCTCTTCTCTCAGCACCTGATAGAGAACACAAGGCACTTTTGTTTTTTCTTAAAAAGTTGTGAGCTCCACATACATTCTTTTGTGGACAAGACACTACTTGCTTAAGTAGCCCCACCTAGAGAACATGTGAGGATTCTCACATGTCCTTGCATGTTCAATGTAACAAGTTTCGATTATTGGTAAATACATGGCAACCTGATTGATTTCTTTTTGTTTCTACACAGATGCATGTGTCCCTACTACTTCAGCCTAGCCTGCCCTATGGACACATGAACTTGTACTCTACTTTGGAGAGAGAGGCAGTTTTTTTTTATCAGAGTAGGAAGCACACAGGCATACATTTACGTTGAGTAAAATACCAATTCAGTCTAGTTACAGTGTGAATGCTTCTTTCTTGTGCTTGAGAGATCAACCATATAAGGCATAATAACTTCCTTCAGAACTCATTGCTTGTCCCATACTAGCGTCTCCCAGCAGGAATGGTTGGCAGCTCTCTGTGCAGTAAGTAAAAGCCACACTCTGTCAACGCGTCAGACACTAATGAAATAAACAAAAACTTTTCTTACCTGAGGCAGGTGTCAAAGCCTGCTACTCTAAGTGCCCCCACTGGACACAATTTAGACTGGCTTTCAAATGTAAGAAAACAAACAGGTTCTCCTAAGTGCAATTAAAACTAAGCCACACATCCAATTTACTGATACAATGGAGCCATTTTGTTTCCAAGGCTCTTAAGGGCTGTTCCTAAAAATATCACATAATTTAATATTATTGTTTTATGCTAATATACGATAAGGATTTCCAAAAATAGTCATGAGCCTTCTAGACTTTTTTAGTAATCTTGAATCAATAGAATTTTTCCAAAGAGCAGAGTCGTTACCATTCCATTACAGAGCTGTATGATTTAATTTAAGTGATTAAATATACTGTTTTAATAAGATGTATTTTCATGTCAGAAATACTTTATATGTCCCTCTGATCCATGGCTGCCATTCCCTATATGGGAATATAGGTCTAATTGCCAGCCATGACAAATATTTTGCTATTTCTTTTGACTTTAGGAAAGTAACAGAGAAGTTTAGCTCCATTCAGTTATTCAGGGCAATTTGAAAAGGCCCCTGCTCACAAATATTTACAGTCTTATCGTCCATCAATCTATGCTATAGGCTGACATTCCACAAATGAAGAAGGTGTAACTGCGAACATGCCAGAACAGCAACCTCAACCGGAGCCCTCTCCAGCAAGCCATGGCGGGTAGGCATTCTATCTCCAGGCCTCCTCTCAGGCCAAGCATCAACATTTGCAGATTCCATTTGCCAGGCTTTTCTTTGGGACAACCAGCCAGCTCCCAAATCATAAGATGGAGATTTATTGTTAGGTATAAATGCTCAACCTTAGCTTATGCTCCTTTCTGGTTAGCTTTTCTTTTTTCTTTAACTTAACTTGTTCTCTTCATCTATGTTTTGCCTTGGAGCTTTTTTTCCTTTTCTTTCTCCATGTCCTACTCTGTCTAGATGTCTGGACGAATGGCCCAGGCATCATCTCCCTCTCTTCCTCGTTCTCTCCTCTCTTCTTCTTCTTCTTCTTCTTCTTCTTCTTCTTCTTCTTCTTCTTCTTCTTCTTCTTCTTCTTCTTCTTCTTCTTCTTCTTCTTCTTCTTCTTCTCCTCCTCCTCCTCCTCCTCCTCCTCCTCCTCCTCCTCCTCATCCTCCTCCTCCTCCCTCCTCTCTCTTTCTCTCCCCCCCTCTCTCTCTGCCTTGATTTCTCCTCTTATTTATTCTCTCTGCCTGCCAGCCCTGCCTATCGCTCTCGTGACTAGCTATTGCCCATTCAGCTTTTTATTAGACCAAACAGGTGCCTTAGGCAGGCAAGGTAAAACAGTAACACATCTTTTCATAATCCAACTAATGCAGAATAAATAAATGTAACACATCCTTACATTGTTAAACAAATGCCCCAGAAACAAATATACCATACATTCACGTAGCTAAAGTAACATTCCACAGCATAAATAAATGGAACACATCTTTACATAATTAAATACTTCACAACAATTCAAGAGTTTCTTGGAGCTGGAGAGATAGCTCAGTAGTTAAGACTACTCACTGCAGAGGACCCAGGTTCACCTTCCAGCACCCACATTAGGCAGCTTGCAACTGCCTCTAACTCTAGCACCAGAGTGCCCAATGCTCTCTTCCAGCCTCTCCAGGCACCTACATTCCTACTGTGTACATAAATGCATGCAGGTGTACGCTAACACATATCACTTTACAAATGCTTTTTAAATAATTTTTCTAACCCTTACCCAAAATACCTGAAAAAAACCTAATAACTTGTATGTGGGTCATATTAGTACCTGTAAGAAACAGAAAGAACAAAAGGCCAGCAATCTCTGACAAGAGAAGAAAGTTAAAAATGTAGGGCAGGGTACCACAGGTCTTGGAACATGGTGGAAGAATACTTTTAATAAAAACGCATAAAAGCATCAGACTCCTGAGCCCCAGGAAAGGGCGCTTAGAAATGATGCGGCATGAATTTGAGAGAAGCTAATGTAAAATTTTACCTATTCTTCACCACCCCTAAATTGAGCAAATTCAGGGTGCTTGGAATAAGCACCACGACCGCTAAGGTCTTACCCAGGCTTATTACATATCTCAATTTTTGTCTCCCTCTATACATAAACGTATTGCTACAGAGTCATCTCTCAAATGCATATAGGACAAATTACTTTGCTCCCAAATCCATAATTGAACATTATAAAAAAAGTTCCTCAATGTTCTGGGCACACTCTCCAAGCAGCAGCTAATGATTTCTCACTTTTGATTGAGGAGATGAAAATCATTTATTGGAGCTGGAGAGAGGGTTTGGGGGTTAAGAGCACTTCACTGCTCCTGTAGAGGACCCACTTTCCGTTCCCAGCACCCACATGGTGCCTCACAACTGTGTATAACTGCAGTTCCTGAGGATCTAATGACCTCTTAAACCTGCAGGCATCAGGCATCCATGAGGCACACGTGTACACATGCAGGCAAAACACTCATATACATAGAAATAAAAATGCATAGATATTTTTAAAAGAAAGGAAAGGATTTGTTAATTATTTAAACCCTGGCCACTATGGTGCTCAGATACCAGTTATCCAGGTTATTCAGTAGTAAAGATGAACAATTTCATTGTGCTGTGAAAATGGACTGAATTTAGTTAAAAATTTCCCTGCAAAACACATAGTTGCTTCTAGCTTTCTTCCTGTCATGATAAACTTTATCATAAACATATTCCCAAAATACACACGAAAATAAGTCACGTAAGATAGGCAGAAGGTGTCCTGCTAGCATAATACACCGTCTGGAAGTCAGTGCACATTTGTTGAGGATTTGATGATTGACAAGAGAGGGGAAGGTCTTCAAGAAACACTGAGATCTAAACATTAAAGTAGAAAGGATCGGAGGATAAAATAAATTGTGCTCATGAGAAATTTGAAAATGAAAGATATTGGGAAGAAGAGAAGGACTAGGGTGTAAACTGGGCATTTGAGGATGATTAGAAATGCAAAAAAATATCAAAATGCAGAGGCAAACATCCTAGATATATAAAGAATAACAGGAAGTAGTAGAAAGATTTGAAAGGAGATTATGTTTTGAAAAAAAGTGAGTCAGTACAGTGAAGGTTTGTGGTAGTGATGTAAATCTAGAAGAAAAATAGGTTACTGGTAGGTTTTGAAAGATCTTGTAGGCTTGCCAAGAAACTTGGACTTCATTTATAAGAAAGGGAGTTGGGCAGAAAACACATAAACACTGTTATTGTCCTAACATTTCTCCTTAGGATTCAACAGAAAAGTGGGTGAAGACGTTTACTTGGAATGTTTATAGTAAAATTTACAGCAATGTTAAATTTTCTAAATAATATAAATGACCAAAGGTGGGGCAAATTTAAATGAATTATGGGCTGTGCATAAAATGTAGCCACTAAGATAATGAAGATCTTTATTTACTGATACAGAAAAAAAACCCACAATATATTAAGTGGGGAAAGAAGGTTAGAAAATATACAGACCACAACTTCTGTTGTGTGCTGTTTTGTTTTAGGTGATATATACATAAAAGAGACTGGAAAAAATGTATCAAAGTGTTACTGATGGTTATTTCTAAATAGCACCATTTTCAGAAAAAGATTTAGAAAATCTTTGGTCCAGTGCACATACATTCATATAACCTACTTTTTCTACAATGTGTGCATGTTGTTTTAGGGGAAAAAAAGCAGTAATATGTTTTAAAAACAATTTTATGGGGAGTTTTACTTGCCAAATGAAAAAATATTTAATTAGATAAAGGACTCAAAAATGATGATCCTGGTGAAATATATTAAACTCTTTGTCACAGAGATCCTAAGTGTGACTACTGTGAGGTCATGTCCTTGCAGCATCCTGTGACCCTGGGTGGAGTAGGCTGGAAAGCCTAGACTTAGAACTCAAGCATTTGACTCCAGGGAATCGGTTAATGCACTGACCTTGAATGAGCCAATTTGCTGGCCTCTTGTCACTGACAGCCTCGGTTACCTGTCTTTACTAAGGAGATAATATTAAAATCTGCCTTGCTCCTATGACTCCTTCAATATGTAAACTAGATCACAGGTATTTATAATAGAGCTTGTTAAAATCCTAAATAAGTGCTATTTTATGTAGAAGAGGATTTGAGAAGGGAAACCAATTTACCTTCTTTATCATATTTGACTTTATAGAGGCTGTGAAAATTGAGTGGTGGATGAAATCAAAAGAGTGGTGGTTAAACGCATTCAAACATCATCTCATCACTTCAAAGCAAAAACAGCATTTATTTTACGGAGGGAGAGCTGATGCTCAGAGAAGTGCGGTGTCTTATTCAGAGTCAAGTGCCAAGAACTGGTGATGTTATTCAATAGTCATTAACTGCAGGACAGCCTCCTATTCACTAAGTGCAACTCAATCACCCTGTCTCCAAGTGAGAATACAGTCCGAGGTACAGGTCCCTAGAGTCCAGTGCATCTTTGTAAAAAAGGACACAACTTAACTGTCCTAGTAAACTTTGTCAACTTGACATTGCCGAGATTCATCTGAGAAGGGAGTCTCCATTGAGAAATTATCTATATAGATTGGTCTGTGGAAACAACAATGGGGATGTGTTGATTATCTATTGATACAGGGGTGCTGGCACATCTCATTGTGGGTGACACCATTCCCTAGGCAGGTGGTCAGGGCTGTATAAGAAAGTGAGCTAATCATGAACCTGAGTGAAACCGCAACCACTGTGTCTCCATGGTTTCTGCTTGAGTTCCTGCCTGACTTCCCTCAACAGTAGTCCATGACATATTTGCTGAAATAAGGCCTTTCCTCATCTAAGTTGCTTTTGGTCATGGTACTTTTTATGGTAAGAGAAAATAAACAGAACATTAATTCATAACAAAATAATTTTTTATTGATTTTATTGAGCGATACATTTTTCTCTGCTCCCCTCACTTTCTCTCCCCTCCCCTTCAACCTTCTCCCATGGATACCATGCTCCCAATTTATTCAGGAGATTTTGTCTCTTTCTACTTCCCATGTAGATTAGATCCATGTACATCTCTTTTAGGGTCCTCATTGTTGTCTAGGTTCTTCAGGATTGTGATTTGCAGGTGGTTTTCTTTGCTTTGTGTTTACAAACCACTTATGAATGAGTACATATAATAATTGACTTTCTGAATCCGAATTACCTCACTCAATATGATGTTTTCTAACTTTATAAATTTTCCTGCAAATTTCAAGATGTCATTATTTTTCTCTGCTGTGTAATAATCCATTGTGTAAATGTACCACATCTTTCTTATGCATTCTTTGGTTGAGGAGCATTTAGGTTGTTTCCAGGTTCTGGCTATAATAAAATAAAATGCTGCTGTGAAAATAATTGAGCATATGTTCTTATAGTACAATTGAGCATTCTTTGGATATATACCCAAAAGTGGTATTGCTGGGTCTTGAGGAAGGTTGCTTTATCATTTTCTGAGAAACCACCACACTGATATCCAAAGAGGACATTAGTACTAACTTGCACTCCCACCAGCAATGCAGGAGTGTTCCCTTTACCCCACAACCTCTTCAGCATAAGTTGTCATCAGTGTTTTTGATCTTGGCCATTCTTACAGGTGTAAGATGGAATCTCAGAGTTGTTTTGATTTGCATTTTTCTAATGACTAAAGATGCTAAACATTTCCTTCAGTGTCTTTTAGCCATTTTAGATTCCTCTGTTGAGAGTTCTCCGTTTAGTTCTATATTCCATTTTTTATTGGATTATTTGTTCTTTAAATGACCAATTTCTTGAGTTCTTTGTATATTTTGGAGATCAGACCTCTGTCTGATGTGGGTTGGTGAAGATCTTTTCCCATTCTGTAGGCTGTTGTTTTGTCTTGTTGACCGTGTCCTTTGCTTTACAGCTTTTCAGTTTCAGGAGGTCCCATTTATTAACTGCTTCTTTCAGTGTCTGTGCTGGGTTCTATCTAGGAATTGGTCTCCTTTGCCAATGTATTCAAGTATACTTCCTTCACAGACCACAAAAGAATGGTACTCAACTTCATATGGAAAAGCAAAAATCCAGGATAGCAAAAACAATCCTGTACAATAAAAGAACTTCTGGAGGCATCACAATCCCTGACTTCAAACTCTACTACAGAGCAACAGTACTGAGAACAGCCTGGTATTGGCATAAAAACAGACAGGAGGACCAATGGCACCGAATCGGGTCCCAGATATTAATCCACACACCTACGAACACCTGATTTTTGACAAAGAAGCAAAAAATATAAAATGGAAAAAAGAAAGCATATTTAACAAATGGTGTTGGCATAACATGTAGAAGAATGAAAATAGATCCATATCTATCACTATGCACAAAACTCAAGTCCAAATGGATCAAAGACCTCAACATAAAGCCAGCCACACTGAACCTCAAAGAAGAGAGAGTGGGAAGTACACTTGAACGCACTGGCAAAATAATATTCTTAAAGATTTGGGTTTCTGATCTTTTCTGATCCTAATAAATCACATGTTAGAAAATTTGAGACAATTTTACCAGCTTTACCAAGAAAAAAAAATCAGCCATGAAGATTAAAAATTCTATTGGTAGTTACTACTAAACAAAATTAATTACATAAAATTTTGTAGGGGAAGATTAAGAAAAAATTAAAGCCAGGTGGTGGTGGCTCATGTCTTTAATCCCAGAAATCAATGGGCAGAGGCAGACGGATCTCTATGAGGATCCCTGTGAATCTGAAACCAGCCTGGTCTACAGAGAGAGTTGCAGGACAGAGAAACCCTCACTTGAAAAACACATACAGAAGAAGAAGAAGAAGAAGAAGAAGAAGAAGAAGAAGAAGAAGAAGAAGAAGAAGAAGAAGAAGAAGAAGAAAGTTAATTTAAGTAGCACCAAGGGTACCTTCTAATTGTGTGTATTTTATGTGAAAAGCATCTTGAAAATTAAAAAAAAAAAAACCAGTAATGTTCCAGATCTCAGTTTGTGTTCAAAGTACCAGTTTAATTACCAGAGGAAATAGGAATCTATCCCAGGTCATCCACTACATACAAATCATCCTAAGTCTTACGTTCCATAGAACTAATGTCTGGAGGAGAAAAAACACCCTCATTTTGTCTTCAGAGTCTGCTGATCGCACTGAGGCATGAAGGCTCCCAAGCAGAGGAAGGCGAGAGGTGGGAGTGGAAGGCTTGTCATTACTGAGCAATGTGGATTGTGTTATTGTTTCTGACCCTGAGTTCTGCATGGTCACCCAACTCTGCCTCAAGGACCCAGGGGATAATTCATCATAAATGAAAATGTTCTTGGTAAAGGCGGGGGAGGATCTGGTCATGGCTAGAGCTGGGATTTATGGCATTATAATAAGTTAATTAACTGCTTGCTCATTGCATTTTTAAGAATGAAGATAGCATCTAAATGCATACACTTATTAAGAGACATCTCTTTAGGCCTATAGAGTGCTTGTTAGGGAAGGTGTCTAAAGATGAATTAAAACAGAGTTTTACGAGGTCTAGGCCTGAACATTAATCATAAGAACTAGAATGTTATAGGCTAATGGCACCATAAAGATTTGATTGGGTTACATTGGTGCACATGTGCTAAAACTGCTAATTTGGAAATACCTGTGTTGTATAAAAGGACTAAATTAGTTCATTGCAAGATAATCAGTACACTTGGGTATTTTGAAAGATTCTGAAACTCCCAAAAAAATTATTTATAAAGAGCTAAGGATAGAACTGATACATTGTTTTGAATAATTTCAATGCAACTCTATGAAAACACCACAAGGAATTATTCAAAAATAATTTAGAAAAACAATGGCATATAATGAGCAAAGTTAAAACATTGACAGCATGTATATGTGTATAAATTAGAATCTAGTCAAGGGATAAAGTTTTCACGTGAATTTCAAGAGAGATTGGATATGGAGTAACTAACATCAAAACCTCAAAGGAAAGACTTTATACAATCTAAAATGGATGAAAATTAGCACAAGAGTTTGGAGGTAGAAATGATTCAAAGCCACATCTATGCCCAAAGCGAAAGAACCAGGTGGTATCATGAGTTTAGTAGACAATGCTTATGGGTTCCTCTCATCTAATGAGGAGCACACATCCTACATAACAGGGTCTACTGTGGAAAACAGAAAGAAGGCTTCAAAGAAATCCAGATGGTTATTAGCATCAATGTCAATACGTCTAACTGGGTGCTAAAAATATATATATATATATATACCAAAAAGGTCACTTAATAAAAGACTTTAAACAAATATGATTGGAGTTTATCTCCAAGAAAAATATAGTTTAAGCCCCCAAAGGACTCTATAAAGTTTAGAGAAAAAAATTTTTTTGAAAAAACAAAAAATAGAAAAGGAAAGGAATTGGAAAGAGAAAAAAAAGGAAGAGACTTAAAATTTAGAAAAAAAAACAGCTATGAACCTAGCCTTTACCAGCTGAGCCATCTCTTCAGCCCTAGAATATTTTTTAAAGGAAGGAAAGGTTGTAGTGATGAGAGCGGCAGGCAGGCTCCCACACAGCTAGCTTAAAACTCGAAATAACAACACACAAACTGTATTCATTTAAATACTGCTTGGCCCAATAGCTTCAGCCTCTTACTGGCTAACTCTAATTAGGGTCAGGGAGCTTCCTTGCAGAATGTTCCTAGGCTTATGTGTGAGCCAATATTAGCTAATTTCTGGCTCTATTTGGGAGAAACCACAACTTTCGACTGTAAAAATACTGATCACATTTTGATTAACCCATTTCTAATAATCTGTGTAGCACCACAAAGTAGTGTCTTACCGGGAAAGATTCAGCATGTCTGCCCGAGGCATCTACCTCACTTCCTTCTTCCTGTTCTGTCTACTCCACCCACCTAAGGGCCGGCCTATCAAATGGGCCAAGGGAGTTTCTTTATTAACTAACCAATGAAATCATCAGATAGATAGCAGACACGCCTACATCAAAAGATGGATAGGTAAGAAGGGAGAAAGAAAATCAAAGCTATAACAAAGCCAAAATATAAACTGAGCCACATAAGAGCCAAAAGGGAAAACCTATTGAAAATCAAAAATCAGATGAAAAGATGGCCGACTTAGGAGACGTTAGCAGGAAACACACCAGTTCAAAGGTTAATATGTCTGGTTCACAGAGATTTCACACACTGACACATAGCCACTAAGATAAACAAAAGCTCAGAGTCTATACCCAAGATCAATCCCATTACCTCAGGACCACAGTGGGACAATCGGAAGTAGACAGGACCAAGGAGAGCAGGCAGCTAAATGCAGATCCTGTGGGACATGTCATTAGGGTCAGGGAGCTTCCTTGCAGAATGTTCCTAGGCTTATGTGTGAGCCAATATTAGCTAATTTCTGGCTCTATTTGGGAGAAACCACAACTTTCGACTGTAAAAATACTGATCAAATTGTTGAAATGCTGACAAAATGCTGACAAAAAAAAAAAAAAAACAAACAGTGAACCATCCAGAACCCTGGGTTTACAGTTGTTCACCAACACGAGCAGAAAACTAAAGGGGAAGATGCAACAAGAATACACTAAAATGGGCTAAGTGTCGGCTTTTCATTTTGTTTGCCTTTTCATCTTTGTCATGGTATATTTGGGACATAAAACCTTAAACAAGAAGCCCTAAAGGCAGTGTCTGGTCATTGATTATTCTAAGACCATGTGGCTCAGTATTTCTCCATGCCCTGAACAACCATGCAGTAGCCCCCTCTACACCCTCTGACACTGGTGACACAAATACGCACATGCATTTGTTTCCATGCTGCTTACTCCTGGAATGTGGTCGATTCTTGAGGAAGAAAATCTTACTATGTAAAGTTTGGATCAAATGTTGCTGCACTGTAAAACCCTAGGTAGGATTAACTATAAAAGGCAATGTATCTATTGGGTGTCTGCTCTCTATCAGACAATGGTGACAAGGACAATTCAGCCGTCATCGTGCTTACCCTCCCCTCCACCACACTTGGTTCCTGTGCCATGACCCTTCGTATGTCATATTTCTGATTAGCTCAGTTCATAGAGCTTGTTTTACTCTTCATGAGACCCTGAGCTCCTGGAGAAAATGCACATATCTTCCTATAAAGCCAGACCTGCCTTTCACTCCATACAATCTTAGCCTTTCTACATATGTGTGCATACAGTAGGCATCTGATATATACTTGCAAGTATGGGAAGAAGGTTGTCTTGTTGGAAAACATCACCACAGCTACAGTATCCTAAAGTTTCTATGAAATGAAAACCCCAAGTTGGTAAAATTTGTAAAGGTAATTAAGAAGGAAAAAGAACTCATCATAATTTCCTGGTGCTCAGAGCCAGGCTGCAACAATCTGCTCTCCCTGAAGGAGTGGCAAAAACACTGAAATTCTAATCAGCCCAAATACCTGCTAATCACACTGCCAGCCAATCTGAGCAACGGATAAAGGAGTCAGTCTTCTTCAGTTAACCCTGCAGAGACATACTAACAAAGAAATCCAAAACAAACTCACATCATATCTGGAGCTCTGAGAGTAGTTGTACCTAAACATAATCAGATTGAACACATTGTGCTCATAAAGCAACTGCAGAGATCATTTCTTTGAACATCAAAGCCAGGGATCTATTATAACGATTGTCCTGGTTACTGGGGCTAATGGCTGCAGTTTGAGCTGAGAAAAAGAAAATAGTGATTGTCAAGATAAAAAACAAGAGTGCAAGATTTGTTGCTACTATCAGTGCTGCTCTGAAGATGAACTCCCATTGCTCTACTCTCTGAAGTGTTGGAATATACAGAGCCTTGGGCCTACTGGTCTACCTCTCTCAGTAGACTGAAAATTCTCCAAGGATGAGAAGATGCAGAACAGGTGCCTTATGGTACCTTTGACAAATACTTGCTTTTTTGTTTAAAAAATGTACATAGGCTTGCAAGGGAAAAGTAAAAGGGTATAGAGTTATAAAAGAAAGTAGATGGCTTATAAAAACATGAAACAAATACTTGCTTTTCTCTGGGTGTAGACTCTATTCACTACCAACATATGGCATGGCATAAAAGGTACAGTGTAAATGCTTTCTGTTTAAGACTGTATCTTGAAGAGACTAGAATGTTTTCAGATATCTGCTCCCATTACAATCCTCAATTGAAAATGTAGAGAATGAAAGGAAGAGAAAGGCAGAGTAGGCAAACAATGAGATAGCCAGGAAATAGATCCTCCCTCATGCCAGCATCTTCTGTTCTAGAGATTACCCTGAAAAGATGAATTAGACTAAGAAGTCATGATCTATCTCACATGGATCATCAGGAACTAACAGGGTATCTAGACCACATATGCTTAAGTATTTATTAAGGGCAGTGAGTTACTCTTAGATATAATAATCAAATAGAGGCAATGGATGATCGTAAGAAGGCATAATTCATAATAGGCAGACCAAAAGAGGGTGCTAGATTTGCTAAAACTAAATTTATCTTCTGTAATAGCTGGAAGTGTTCCTAACTCCTGAACTCAAGAACTCAAACATTCATTCCTAAAATATTTCTGAGATCTTTTATTGTAGGGAGGTGAGGTGCCATCATCATGCTTAGGAACCCTTGTCAGACATTTCTCAGCTCCTGAGGAACCTTATAGTCTGAGAAAGATGCAGGATGGAGATGGAGTTCCTGCTTGGTCAGAGTTTGGTGTATAGTGTTTACAAGGTATCATCTGAATTTGTTCTACTTCTATGCCATAACAAAGTGTTCGACTTTAAAGAATGTGTAGACATCACTTTTTTACTTTTTTCCTATGTTAACAGATGCATAAAAGTTAAGTACCATGTTCAAAATTATATACAATTTAGAAGCAAATCTGGGAGAGGAGTGTAGTTTCCAGCCCGCTTTTCTTTCCTAGTAACATCACACTATGAATCCTTTAGAGGAATAAGGTATTAGCTACATTTGCACAGAAAATAAAAATTGCTTCCTTTATTAGCATGTCCAACTCTGTCATTTTCTTGCCTTTCAATCGACTTTCAGCAATTCTGCTCCAGAATCAGCCTTGCGACCTACCGCAACAAAAGACACAACTCTTTATACATATTTTATCATTTCTTTTAAGTCACACTTTGTGGGGTTTCTAAGTTTTCCTCTGCCGTCTCTGGTATCCTGATTTTAGTTAATAGCAGTAAGACAACAAGAGCAAAAAGAAATAAAATAACAGTCCTTGATCTAGGCCTGTTTAGTGTGCCAGGGAAAAAAAAACACACTGAGGCTGCAGGCACATGAAAACATGTCAATCAGATGTAATTGCTCTCCGAGAGGAACTCTCTCCCTGCAAGTAAAAACGAACTCATCCCCAATACAGAGCTTTGTAGTGACGACTAATCTACTAATGACCAGCTCCGTGGTTGTCCTCACACTTACTCAAAATGAACATTTGATTCAATGTGACAGAAAAGGACACCCTGACCAAATCCCAAGTCATGTATATATACATACATATATACATGTCCTTTGTGTTATTGTTATTATATGTGTGTGTATGGGTGTGTATATATATGTTTGTGTGTCCTTACACACATATATATTCACACACATATGTGTATTTGTGTGTGTGATCTCTAAACATAGGTAGTAGTGGTGTTTTTGCTTTATAGCATTGTTGATTTCTGAGAATTCCAATGGCATTAAGTATTTCATTGTTATTGAGATGGTACAGATAAATATCAGAACTCTGCCACATTTGAAAACTCTAGTTGTACAGTAATTCTTTAAAAAAAAAATAATAGCCTAGATTTGGCCTGAAGACATGAAAACCACACCCTTGCTAGTAGTATCTGGAAACTATAATTTGCGGATGTATTTAAAGACAGCTTTAAAATATTTTCAGCATCATTTTCCATAAGTTCAGAGTCTACTTAAATGGAAACTTAATATCTCTGAAAAAAGGCAAATGGCAACTACTCTCTAAAAAAAAGAAAAGAAAGAAAGGAGGGAAGAAAAGAGGGAGAGAGGAAAGAGAAATAGCCTCTCAAAGAATCTATTATCACTGCCTATATTAATTACCACAAACTTTAATTCTTTGTTTTTAATAATACCAGATTTAGAAAATATTCATAAGCTGGAAGGCATAAATGTTCATTCAAATTAGGAAACAAAATAAAAGCAACAATAACATCTATAATAAGCCTCCCACAGAGGTCCATTGTAATTGTCACTTGGATGACTAAAGGTTGGTACCACCCATTGCGATGCAGGTATTCTCTAAAATAGATTATCAGGAACAAACTGTAACAATTTGTATAGAAAAAACACTTTAAGTTTAAAAATAACTATTTTTCAGATTTAGTAAGGCCAGGTAAATGGAAAGAGTTTATAAATGTAATGGGGAATGGGTAGAGCTACCAGGGGGCTTTCTTTTCTCCTCTCATCATATTGTTCAGTTTATAGGAGAAAACCCAGGAGATTAAGTACACTTGACCATCTGTTCATTCTGCAAGATTTCTTTGACTAGGTATACCTGAGGCAGACTTCACTTACTCATTTACTGGGGTCTACAGGCAGTGATCATGTTCATGCTAAGGGATATGCTCAGGCTCTCTGTCCTCTCTGCTCTTCCTTTGCCCAGACAATGGATGCTGTGGGATAATGCTCTTGTACACAGTAAAGATTTGTCACTTATTGGTTTAACAAAATGCTGATTGGCCAGTAGCCAGGCAGGAAGTATGGGGGGGGGGCGACCAGACTAAGAGAATTCTGGGAAGAGGAAAAGCAAAGACACAGTTACCAGTCATATGCACAGGAAGCAAGATGAGAATATTTCTGAGAAAAGGTACCAAGTCACGTTGCTAAACATAGACAAGAATTATGAGTTAATTTAAGTTGTAAGAGCTGGTTAATAGTGATCCTGACCTAACAGGTCAAACAGTTTATAATTAATACAAGCCTTTGTATGTTTCTTTGGGACTGAAAAGTTATAGGACCAAGGGGACAGAAACTTTTGTCTACAGAGATCTATTGGTTCTGACCTCCGGGTTACAAGAATGAACTCCAAGAAGCACTGGAGCCAACAGTGCCTATGTGGACTCTTCTAGGAGCATGATTCACTATTCAGACGTGGTGTGGGAAATTCTTCTGTATATGTGTTGCTTTTATTGGTTAATGAATAAAGAAGCTGCTTTGGCCTGTGATAGGGCAGAATAGATCTAGACAGGAAAACTAAACTGAATGCTGGGAGAGAGTAGACGGAGTCAGTGAAAAGCCACCACTGGAGAAAGGCGTGCTGGAGCCTTGCCAGTAAGCCACAGCTGCATGGCGATACACATTTTAATAGAAATGGGTTAATTTAAGATGTAAGAGCTACCTGAGTAAATTGGGAGCATTGGGACCATGGGAGAAGGTAGGAGGGGAGGGGAGAGGAAGGGAAAATCAGAGAAAAATGTATAGCTCAATAAAATCAATTTTAAATGTATAGCTCAATAAAATCAATTTTTAAAAAGATATAAGAGCTAACCAATAAGAAGTTAGAACTAATAGGCCAAACAGTGATTTAATCAATTCAGTTTCTATGTGATTATTTTGGTTCTGGCAGCTGGGAACAAACAAGGGGCCTCTGCCTACACAGATGTGCTTCAGTAAAACAATCCAACTATAAGAATTTCTATCAGCAAATGGCTTTCAATGTTAGCTCATCTGGGGACTCAAGATACAGCGAGCCATTCTTAATCTCTAACTTTGAAGGATAGTTCACATCCACTGAAGGGTTGACTCAGAACAGAAAGTTCTGGCAATATTGTCTCAGCTCAGAAAAACTCTGAAGGCCCATTCCAGATCCAGAACTCTTGTTGCAGTTATCCAAGACTCTTACTGTGCATATATCAACATGCTACTTCTTTTCTCTCCTCTTACTTCACTAGCCCTCCTACTCTAACTTGTAGATAACATGGACACTCATCACTAACTGTTCTACAAACTACACCACTCTGACCTAGAGGCTACTTCCTGGAGAACTCAGCTTGATACAGGAAGACCTTGACCTCTTTTGCAAACATTCTAGATTCTAGAATGAAATCATCTCCCTTGGTTGCTGGATGTAACTCGTGTTGAAGCATCTTCTGCCACAGAAGGCCTAAGCCTGGTTGTAATGAGCACATTCCAGCTATTAATAAAAATCACATTTCATTTCCCTTTTAGTTATTGCCATCATGTCATGGCCCACATGTCATTGGGGGCAGATCAGGAATGGGTGATAGAATTCAAACCTTAAAATCACACAATGTATCCCTAATAGTGTCTACTCATAGAGTCAACTGAAAAGGTATAGAATGACTTTCCAGAAATGTCAAAGTTTCTTCAAATCATTTGAATTTTCCCTCTTGAGAATCTTCGTATCCATGACAACTATAAGAATTAAGGATTAGTGAATGGTTCCTGAATTCAGAAAAGTTTTAGAGTTTGAAAAACTGTAATTTAATTATAGCAAGATTTATTGTTATTTAATAAAGAGAAATCATATGAATCTGAAAGAATATTTTATGCCCATTCCCATCAAAAGAAACAGTAGATTAAAATTTTCACTAAGAACAATACTTAGGAAAATCATCAATTAACCAACTAGAACATCCTAAGAGAATTCATATTTCAGTGCATACTAAAAAGTTCAGAATTTGTGAGCAGAGAAGAATTAGAGAAGGTTAATGTGCACTCAGTGTGAGCAATTCTGCAATCCGGCATTTATTCAAGCCTATCATTTAATTTGTGCTGTTGAAAAAAAATTTAATGCTTAATTTTTTTAAAAAAAATTGTTCTGCATTAAGCCACAAATATGATACTCCTATCCTTAATGTTATAAATCTACAAAATGGCATGCACAAAAATGGAGAGATAAAAGTATTCATAAGCATTCATTAGGTCACATGGATGACAGAGAAGATACGTTACAGTTTCGCCTAGACATCTAATAGAGTCACTGAACATTGTCCTCAACCACTATTCAATTTCAAAAATTTTCATGGGGAAGACAGTAATTTAGCAAATTTTGTAGAGGAGAAAAAACTTAGATTCACATTTCAACAAGAAAATTAACATCTTTACTATTATACAGCCCTTTATAAGACAACTCAGCTTTCCCCTACTCTAAAGTTAGTAAAGAAGTTGGTATCTTCAGTATGACACTGGCCTATTCAAAATCCACCAAGAATTTACAAATATAATTTTATAGCTGACACATCTGTCTTATAGGGGAAAGATGAGAAGATGTTTCTATTTTTCCTGGCATCTCCAAGCACAGCTCTCACAACTATTTTTTTTTATTGGGCCATCAAAACAGACAGGGATGCTTTTGAGGTCTCAGACTCCACCTACACCAGTGCTCATTTATCCTGAACTTAAAGAATTACATGGGCTTTATACTGATTATTGTATTCAACCTGCTTTCCTTTCTTATATAAAATTAGTAATTTAAATTTCAAACAGAATTTACATGTTAGTATCAAAAACATTGGTTTTTATTAACATTGTATTGAATCCCATGTCCCACTCATTGGTGAAGAAAGGACATTCACAGCTCTTACATGTGGCATAAACATTTACCAAGTAAATATAATGTAGACTAATCTATAGAAAAGTAAAGTCGGCACTCCAACAAGAGCTAGAGAAGACCTCACCACTGCCCACAGTCTTGGGATTTTGGCTACTGGTAGAAAAGGTCGTAATGCCATGCATGCTCAATCTAAAGCCCTGAGTCAGTGGTTTCTGGTGTTAGAGATCCTAGCCTTACCCTATTCTGTGGGTTCAGATCTGTAGTTTCCATTGCCACAGTCCCAGGTGTCTCTCATGTTCCTACTGAGAGTGCTGGATAAGGTTTCTTTCACATGCTATGTCTCAGAGACCATGGATGTTGATACTACAACCATTGGTGTCACTTGGGCTTTCCATGAAGGATCTAGAAATAATCTTTTCCATACAACATAGCCCTGAGATTGCTCTTACAAGTACTAATGCCATACATACTTGACTCTGGAGCTCAGTGACATACACATCTTCTACGAAGTATACAATTATTTTCATGAGCCACATAGTCATGTATACAACTAATTCACACTGCTGACATCAGTAGAATTACAAAAGAAATTAGAAAAAATTATAAAAAAATTACAGAGATTATATTTTGTGCTTATTTTTACCAAAAAGCACACTAACTATACAATAGATACTCTATGTCCTAAGTGAATAAAGAATATTCCCTATAGCAATTAATACATAAAACTGCAAGGGACAACTATTAGCTCAGATAGACAACATCAGCATAGGGACACAAATGCATGAAAGCACATGAGACACCCTCAAAGGAAAATTGTAACTTAATAATTTGAAAAAATGCATGAAAAACTACAAAATAAGCATTACAAGGATATTCAAGGGTATGCAAGCTAGTACAGATAAACAATAGAAAAGTGAAAACAACTCATAATAAGAACATGAAATTTCTCAAATATATAGAAATCAGGAAAAAGAGAAACTTTTGAAAAACTTGGTACTGAATATTATAATCAATGAAATAAAAAAATATAGTAGAGAGCATCCACAGCAGACTAAAGCAAGCAACATAAAATGCCTCTAAGATTTTGGGATACAATTACCTGAACAGATGTTCATATTATATCATAATTTTACCTAAAGAGTAAAATCAAATGATTAGAAAAAAAACTTCTAGGAACAAATGAATGAGACAACAAATATCCCAAAAAATATAAGGGATATATCTAAAGCAGTACTGAGAAGAAATTTTATAACAACAACTTACACATCAAGAAGAGAAGGGGTATGGATACATAGCTTAGCAATGAAAAACCTTTGCTGTTCTTCCAGAGGACCTGAGAGCAGTTCCCAGCATCCACATCAGGCAGCTCACAACTGCCTGTAACTATAGTACTTAAGCCTTCCTCTGGCCTCTGCTCACATCAGGACACATGTGGCATACCCAGAGAGACACATATACAGACACAGAAATAGAAAATAAAAATAGGCCTGTGAAAACACCAGAAACATCTCAAATAAACAATGCAACAAAATGCTAAGGCCCAGAAGCTTAGACCTCTAATCCCAACACTTAGGAAATAGAAGCAGGAGGATTACTGTGAGTTTGAGACCTGGGCTATGATAGAGGCTTCCGGCTAGTGAAAAAAAGAGTCTGCAGTATTTTAATAGGATGAAAGGAATAGATAAACCCTTGTCTAGACTAACCAGGGAAAGAGAGGAGAGACCCCAGTAAAGTAAAAGTGGACATGGGAAAGGGGTTGCACAGCTGACACCACAGGCAAAGCGTCATACAGAACTCCTGAGGAAATGCACAAATCCTTGTAAGACAATCCGGGAACATATGCCACATGCAGATACAGCCTAGCAGGAAATAAGTGCACACTCTAAAGAGCACAGAAACATGGAGGTGAGTTTGAACAACTTTCTAAAGGTCCAGGGTTTCATGGTTTTCTACTGTGTTCCAGGAACCTCTAAGGGAGGGCAGATCCCAACTCTTTGTCTACTTAAGAAACTTGATATAGGAGAAATTTGGCCAAATTCTTTGCAGCTTACTTAAGCTTCAAAGAGGACTCTGTGATCAGTCCAGTTTCCTGGAAGACTTGTAGATCAACTGAGTCCCTCGGAAAGGACACTCGATTACCAGTTGAGCTACCTGCAGGCTATGCGGTGTGCTCCAGGTTCCCAGCTTTTGTGAATTGTCACCCATGCTGGGGTAGACACTGGTGATGCAGCTGTCTTTGAGACATTTATGTTCCTATAAGTAACCCCTCATTCATATTCCTGTAAGTAACCCAAGAAAGTTCAGTGGTTCACCAAGCTGGACTTTGGTGGTGTATGCACTTTGATTTGCTGTGGTTCCCTACTGTTGAGTAGACGTGGGTGTTCTTTCTCCCCAGTACAAGTTGTGTCAAACAATAGCACACCGAATCCAGCAAAACATCAAAATACAGTATACTGTGATCAAGTTGTTTTTCCCAGGGAGGTTCAGCATATACACAAAGCAATATACATGATATAACACATCAACATAATGAAATACCATATGATCTGCAATAAACATGAAATAAACATTTGATAAGACTGGTCCTTTCCAACTAAAAATAAAACCTGTCAATAAATGAGGTATAAAAAATATACCTCAAAATACTAATGGCTATATATAAGGAACATGCAGTCAGTATCTCATTGAGAAAGAATGGATAAAGCCAGTCCACTTAATTTAGGGGAAAGGGCAAGCATGGCTAGCTTTAAACTCCTATTTGATGTGGTGCTGAGAATCATAGGAATAGTGATTAGGCAAGGGAAAAACAGGAACATACAGATTTGAATGGGAGAAGTTAAAGATCAGTTTATGCATCTGATGTGATTTCATATAGGGAAAGACCTGAGTCCTCTGTCATAAAATGATACAAATTAATTATGCAAAAACAGCAATGTTGTGCATGTCATGTGTGTATGGATGTCCATGTTTAGAAATGCACTGCATATCTGTCTCTGTGCATACATGTTTGCTGCTATGTAGAGGCCAAAGTAAATCTCATGGGCCATTTATTCCCAAGGAACCATCCATCCTTCCACCTTGTTTCTCTGAGGAAAGTCCTCTTGCTTGGACCTGGGGCCTGTTGACCAAGCTAAGCTGGCCAGTCAGCAAGTCCCAGTGATTTGCCTGTTCTTTGCTGACACAGCAACAGACCTATAATACACACACCACCATGCTCAGCTTTTTACATAGCTCAAACATATGCCCTCAAGGTAAGTATATTACCAATTGAGCCACCTCTCCAACCATTTGTGGGTCTTTGGTTTTTACCTTGACTTCCTTTTAAAGACCAAATAAGATCATGTTACATCTCACTTGAAAACTTTTCCTGTTTTTTTTCTATCTGTTTGCCCTCACTTGAAATGACAAGTTCATCCATCCTCTTTCCCGAGGCGTTCCTTCACCACTGTTAGAGCCTACTCTGTGTATTGCAACATAGACTGAAAAGGGAAGCTCTCTAGGACTCTCTGAGACTCCAGCACCAGAACGGGACTGCTGAGACATCCAGTCTTATGGACTGAACAATGACAGATATTTATTTGGCCTTTCCATCCGGAGACAGTCACTGATGGACACCCACAGACCACACCCTGGCCTGAGAGGGCACTAGGCACACGTGTGGTACAAAAACCCATACACATCAATAAATATTAGAACAAATCTGGCCAATGAAATGACTCAGTAGGTAAGAATGCTTGCTGCCAAGCCTTATGATCTGAGTTCAACCACGCTGGGGAGAGAGAGCTAACTCCCAAAAACTGTGCTCTGATCTCAGCACATACACCTTGGCACATGAACACACACACACAGTGTAAAATAAAATAAATGTAAACAAAATAAATAGAAACAAAAATTAGATCATAAAACTTTTACTGATAAATTCCAGTGCTGATCATGATAGACTGCCTCAAATTATCCCTCTGTTGAAAAGAAAGCCTATAAAACTTAGATAAAGAACATGATTGTTTGAAAGTAACCGACAAGACCAAAGTAGCCAGAACATGAGAGGCAAAAATCCTAGAATGAAGGGAATGGCTCCAAAGTGAGTGATCTGCTCCTTCTGTTTTTCCCAGAAGTACAAAAACTGAAGTGAGGAAAACCATTATAGTCCCTTGGCATTTCAAGTGGAAAGCTCAAGGCTCCATAGTCAATCAGAGTTCAAGGGACCAAAAGTCCAGAGAAAGAAGAATTTTGGATAATGGGATGCTTAGCTTTGGATCTCGACATCATCATTGAACCCTAGGTTGCTAAAGCACCAAAGAAGCTTAGACACCAGTTACTTGAGTTGAGCATAGCACTCTGTCCTACCATGAATATTTACAAAATCTTTGATCTTTAACTGCAACATGCATAGGTCATTGGACATGCCCGACTTGTTTGTAACCTGGACCCAGAATGACATTAAAACTATATTCATACATAATAAATACAGAATGGCACATTGATATTAAGCAAGCAGCAGACCTTTGGGGTTCTGCTAAATATCATCTTCCTTAAGCCTCTATTAGTAACAACAATAATAATAAGTTACTGTTATTATTGTGTAGGTGTAATCTGTGGAATTGATCCTCTCCTTCCACTTCTACCTACACAAGTTCCAGGGATCAAATTCAGATTCTCAGGCGTGCACAAGTGCATTTACTTGCTGAGCTGTGTTGTTGGCCCCAGGTGAAAGTATTTCTGTTTCATTAAATCCTCTTCGTCAGTTTTTACACAAGTCCAGTTAACTTTGTTAAAGATCGAGTGATTTTCCTACAGAGCGAGTAAGTTCAAACTCTTTGCAAAACAAGGAAAACAAAGATAAGCCTCATTATTTAATTTCTCAGTATTATAACCTTAGGTGACAGCAGCAGGTGTCCACCATTTGCATCTTTCTTGTGAGCTCACGGTAGAAAGCATCCAGGTACTGTTTGGCCTCGCAGCTACCATCGTGCTTTGGGAACCACCAGCCCGCTGTTCCTTTGTTAACATGATGAAGTGTCTCCTCAGAGGTCTGCAAAGAAGAGTGTAATAGTACTTTGTGTGGAAATAATACACATTCATTATGCAAAGTAACAACTCAATGTGGAAACCTTAAGTTATTTAAAGTTCACTTGATATCTGCCCTTTAGAAGCAATTATCCTCAAAATTCTTGAGAACCACTAAAATGGACAAATTGATGATGTGATTTACAGAATAGCGACAACTGCTGAAGACGGCTCTGCAGAGATTCCCACGCCTGTGCATCTTAACCTGTCAAAGAGGACATTGCAGATACGATTCTGGCTATGGGCCTTCGTGTGGGGTCCTGCGTTACGTGGGCAAATCTAAAGCAATCACGATCACCTCTGCCTTTAAAATTAAAACTGTGAAAAGTGAAACAAAAATTAAAATGCTTAAATTTCTTTATAGGCAGTGCATTCAAAAATTAACTCAGTTAGGGGTTAGCAGCGTAAGCTCAGTGGTGCAGGACTTTTCAAGGATGTGTGAGGCCTTGAGTTCACCACATGGAATTGCAATAATAATGACAAAAGAGAGTCTATCAAATACTTCAATTTTTTATTACTTGTGTGTGTGTGTGTGTGTGTGTGTGTGTGTGCATGAGTGTATGTCTGTGTGGTGTGGGTCAACATGTATGTCACAGCACATGTATGGGGAGCAGAGAACAACTTCATTAAATTGGTTCTTGCCTTTCACCTATACAGAGGTTCTGGGAGTCAGAACTAAGTCATCAAGCTCCTTTTCCTAAGGAGCCATCTTGTAAGCCCTTAGCTAATATTTTTAAAAGGTTGTGGGAAAAAAAAGTTGAATGTTGAAGTCAGGTTTTAAATGGTGATTTAGATGGAATGTATTTTCTTTTATATAATGAAGAAAACAGCGCATTCCCGTTCCATTCTCTAAATTCCGCTTTTGGTATTATTTATTTCACTACAGCAGAGTTGGCATTTACAGTGTGTTCTGTTTCCAGTTATCATTTCCATGGCTCGGTGTTCAACACTGATCCTTTTACCTCAGCTTTCCTCATGGACTTAAAAAAAATAAAAGAAAAAGATTTATCTGTTGGTTGACTGGAGTTATGTATTTCCAAAAAGGACTTGAGTGGTGGGTTTTCTGGGTCTCTGTCTATAATGAATATTTTAAACTCTAAGCTGGAATAGTATGATGGTTTGCTATGTTATTTCTTGGCTATATTTTATTTACTTCATGACTTTGCAGATAGCAACTAAATCTTTTGGGTAGCAATGTTACTAGGAAGAAACTGAGGCGGGTCTAACACTATTTTATGTTTTAAGTTTTTCTTTTTGTTACAAAAGGATTCTTGGTGCTGGGCAAATGGCACAGTGCTTAGGAGCACTGGCTGGTCTTCCAGAGATTTTGAGGTCACTTCCCAGCAACCACATGGTGGCTCACAACAATCTGTAGTGGGATATGGTGCCCTCTTCTGGAATAAAGGAGTACCTGCAGATGGTGCACTCATATAGATAAAATAAATAAGTAAATAAATAGCCGGGCGGTGGTGGCGCACGCCTTTAATCCCAGCACTCGGGAGGCAGAGGCAGGCGGATCTCTGTGAGTTCGAGACCAGCCTGGTCTACAAGAGCTAGTTCCAGGACAGGCTCCAAAGCCACAGAGAAACCCTGTCTCGAAAAACCAAAAAAAAAAAAAAAAAAAAAAAAAAAAAAGTAAATAAATGACCTTTTAAAAAGATTCTTTAACAATCAAGTTCTCTAGAATATTTTTCATATTTCTTACATGTTATTTATGTATTGGGGGATATGCACGCATACCACAGTGCATGTGTGGCAGACAGAGGACAACTTGTAGAAGTCAGTTCCCTCTCTGTATCCTGTGGTCTTGGGGAATTAAACTTGGCTTGTCAGGCCTGGCCACATGTCCTGTTAATACAGTGAGCTACCTTGTTGACCCTACAATGCCTTATTGTGTGTACAGCTTGGAACAATCATTTTCTTTCTTTTTTTTTTTTTTTTTTTTTTTGGTTTTTCAAGACAGGGTTTCTCTGTGGCTTTGGAGCCTGTTGTCCTGGAACTAGCTCTTGTAGACCAGGCTGTTCTCGAACTCACAGAGATCTGCCTGCCTCTGCCTCCCGAGTGCTGAGATTAAAGGCATGCGCCACCACCGCCCGGCTGGAACAATCATTTTCTACAACAGAGTAAATCCTGCTTAATCAAAAACCCATCTGCTATTATTTCCACTTTTTGCACCATTTCTTCAGTTACTAGAGTTTGCTTTTAATCATGTTGACTCGTTTTCTCTTTTCTATGGCTTTCATCTCTGATGATTTCATTTCCTCTTTCACTTCTTTTCTGAGCATTGCAAGCTTCCTTTTCACTTCCTCTTGTTTATCGCTTCTTTCTTTGAAGGCTAGCCCATCTCCTTTGAGCTTTTTAAAGCAGAGATCAAGTGCCTATGCTTCGAGACTGAAATTGTCTGCCTCACCCTACTTAGCTACTCCTGCAGTGCACTTTTCCCTTCGCCTCTTAAGTATGTTTTTCTCCCTCTTCCATTTTGTCATTGGTGTGTAGAGCCCGCACAAGATTTTCTGTGGTGATTACTCGTCCTCCTCCACGGCATCTGGCTGTGTGTTGAAGAATGCTGTGAGGAGAGTATTAAGTCAAGGCAACCAGGACTTTCTACAACACAAATGTCTTAAACATTCTTGTCATAAGTGGGTCACCACCTAGGCGAAATGGCAAGCAAAGAGATGAGCAAATAAAGTTGTAGCTTCCTTTGAATATATTTTTAAAACAAAACACCTTCGACAACACCTTGAGAACTGTGCTGAGAGACTTTCCAATAAGAGGACTTTAGAGCTATTTTGCCCCTTGGACAATGAAATGTCAACGTCTGGATTCATTATCTGCCGTAGAATCCTCACTGTCAATCTCTGTGCTACCCTTGCCCTGCACTGTTTAGTACCACTGGTTAACAAATAGATCAAGTCGGTTTGTTGACACATCAGCTCACTTTGGTACCATTTCCCCACTTCCATCTTGAGCATTCGTACCCTGGATCTGATGGAAAATTCCTTAGGAAAAAAATAATTTCAATACAGAGATACCTACTTTAAAAAAATGGTCGGTAGTGCTCCAGGTTCAAGTTACATTCATGGGCTCTAGACACTGTATCCCCTCTGACCTACATTGTCCGCACATGCGTGATTCAGTTGTAGCTGTGTAACTTGAGGTTACAAACTGTTTGGCGGATGGCTCAGGTTTCTTATTGGCTAGCTCTACATATTTAAATTAACTCATTTCTATTCATCAGTGTATCACCACATGGCCCATGGCTTACCAGTAATGCTATGGCATCTTACCCCTCTAGGGGCTGCTGGAGTCTCCATGAGTCTGCCTTCTTTCTCCCTGTATATCTTTGGATTTCCCACCTAGCTATATTTTACCCTGCAAAAGGCCAAAGCAGCATCTTTATTAACCAATGGTAACAAAACTTATTCATGGCATATGGGCACCCCACATCATAGCTGGTATTTTGCTTTTTAACGAGGGTGCTTTTTTGCCCCTAGTTTTCATTTTTAATCGATGGGTTGTGAGGAAAGCAAGTAGAGAATGGTTTTACTTAAGTCGTTTTTAATGACTTCTTAAATGAAAATAAATGATACCCTATAACATTGGTTTATGGATGTGAGCCCAAGTTTGGACATAGGTAAATAATCTGGATGCTAGAATGGTAGTCAATGAAGAATATATGGGTGGGAGGATCTGGTGTGTGTTTTATGAAAGTCTACTCCATGTCCCATGATGCTTAGCTTTCAGGTTTTTAAGTTATTAACCTTCTACTGGATGTATATTAAGATAAAGTACACTCAGAATTTATCGTGATACTCTGACCAAACACTCAAAAGGTTTTCCACCAGGTACAATTTTTCACCTCTTGTTAATAGTGGGATACACAAATGCTGTGTTTTCCATGTCACAGCTGCTTCCTTTCTGTGATGGTTTGAACAAAAATGGGTCCCATAGACTCATGCATTTCAATGCTTGGCCATAGGGAGTAGCACTATTAGGAAGTATGGCTTTGTTGGAGTAGTTCTGGCCTTGTTGGAAGAAGCATATCACTGTAGAGGCAGGCTTTGAGGTCTTATATGCTCAAGCTATGCCCAGTGTGGCACACAGTCTCCTTCTGCTGCCTTTGGATCCAAATGTAGAACTCTCAGTTTCTCCAGCACTATGTCTGCCTGCCTATTTACTGCCAAGCTTCTCACCATGATGCCATGATAGACTGAACGTCTGAAACTGTAAGCCAGCCTCCATTAAATGTTTTCCTTTGTCATGGCGGAGTTGTCATGGACAAAGTGACCCTTTACCGCAATACAAACCCTTAGTCACCTCAATATTTCAGAATCTTCATCCTGTTCATTGACAGAAAGAATGGTTGGCCAAAAAAAAAAAATAGAGCAATGGTTTTCTTTTCTTTGACCCTCAGTCTCAACAAAGGAACAGCTGGCAGCTCCTATACTGAGGAGATAAATTTTACTTCAGTGACTCCCAAATCATCTTGCACAGAGACCTGGGGCTAGAGAGAAGGCTCAGTCATTAAGAGTTCTTGCTGCGATTTCAGAGACCTGGAGTTGGATTCTCAGCACCTGTGCAGAGCAACTCACAACTACCTGAAACTCTAGCTTCAAACTATTCTACACCCTCTTCTGGCTTCTTTGTGCACACGCACATGTGTACATGGATACACACAGACACGCACACAGACACATAAGTGACAATAAAATCTGTTTATTTTTTAAGATTAGCAATTTAAGGCAGGTGGTGGTGGCGCACACCTTTAATCCCAGCACTCAGGAGGCAGAGGCAGGCAGATCTCTGTGAGTTCGAGGCCAGCCTGGTCTACAAGAGCGAGTTCCAGGACATGCTCCAAAGCTACAGAGAAAACCTATCTCAAAAAACAAAAAGATTAGGAATTTAAAGCTGAATGCTCTTAAATTTAGGCAGTGGGTTGATATATCCTTATTTTTGTCTGTCTAAATGTAAACGTTGCTTGTGGAGAAGTTCTCTTGGCACTGCTAGTAGCAAGGCAGAAAGCCTACACTACTCATCCACTTACAATACCCTGAACTGCTAAGTTCATAGATTTAATCACATGCTTCTCCACTTTTTCTTTGCTTAGTATCTTATACAGGGTTCAAAAGCTTATAATAGAATATTTTTGTGCTAAGACAAAGGTCATTATTTAATATTTTAGCACTAAAACACTATTAAAATATTTTAATTCTCTGCTTGGGCTCAAGCCAGTACCCAGTAGTCTGAAAACCATGGCCCACATACTGGTATTTGAATCAGTAAGAATCTCTGACACCTGGTTGTTATCCACAAGGTCCTAACAGCTCTCACATATGCAGTTTCTGTTATCCACCACAGTTTTCCAAGTGAAACTCTATCACTTTTCCAGAGAAGGGAAGAGAAAGACATGTGATCTGGACTATGATTGCTAGTATCCCAGACAGCACTGAAAGACATTTAACTAGACATCTCGTGTTGGGGGAAATTGCAATGCCCAAGTTCCAGTTCATTACTTTGGGGGTTGTGTTGCTCTTGTCAGGAACTGGGGAGCAGTGAGATGGCCTAAACCCAGGTCAGAGAGGCTACAACAGCACAAAGGCAATTATGCCGCAAGAAAAATGTTGTCCACTAATCAGCTGGCAATCAATTACTAAGAGCAGATAACCCGTTCCCCACTTGGGCTCTTCGGTATTAATAGTGCCATCCCATAATGACTTCAGGCTCACGCAGGTGCATAAAAGGACAGACTCGAGCACACTGCTTCCAAGATTAATGAGCTCTGTCAATTTGCCCAGCAGACGTCTGCTTCTCCAGCTTTCCGTAGCTACTAGTTTTACACATGCCTCAGATTTTCTTTTCTTTTCCCTCTGAAAAAATTAGCTAGTAATTTGAACACATTCAACACGCGTGCATCAACCCTAATTTTGCAATGAAGTATGAGTCGAAAAGGCTCCTCATCTGAATATTAGCACAGCAAGTGGCTCATAATGGCAGGGATTCCTTGGTCATATTTCATGAGTAGTTGTTGCAATTAGTGACGTCCAGGATTCAGAGCTATAGAAACCCTTCATTGTGGAATAATGAAAACCTAGCATCATGATCATCTCTATTTCCTCCCTGGTCCAGAAAGTGGAAAGGCAAAAGACTATGTGTGTATGCTCTAATAAATAATGGAGCTGTCTTAAAGTCTCCTGCAATACAAACGTTGTGAATGAGGAGGAGGACTTTTAGCCTGCTGATTCTCTGGGTAAAAGCTATTGGGCTTCCTACACTCCCCCATCCTGGAGGAAAACGCTGCATTGTCCCAGAAAACCCAGTCGCCCAGCCCTATACATTTATGTCAGAACAGGAATTGCCTATAAACTGAAATGAATATCAGGAAATTTGCTGTTCCTCCAAATTGATATTTTATAACCCAACTACTGTAAAATCTCATAATCTTTAAATACACGAGGTCAATGTACTAAATAGCTGTTTTATGATGCTACCTAAAGCCTCTGATTTGTTCCTCATGGGGACTGAGTCTTCATAGTTCATGGCTCTCTCTCAATTGCTCTTTCAATGAGTATCTGAATAAAAGGAGAGCAGCATCTGACTTCAAAACATTATTCCCGCCTTTACCTCTTTGCCTCTGTTTAATGCCGTAAGCACCCATCCGTGAAGTCTTTTCCAGACTACATTTATTGGAAACGAGATTTTGCTAATTAATTTTTGTATGAATGTCTTCTGATGTGATATTATCAACAATTTCCAGTTTAAAACAAAGATAAAATAAGGAAAAAGAAAAACCGAACAACTCACATAATTATGCGATTTTCACATAAATGGATTTAAGCCTACTCTATTTCCCAGTTAAGTTTATCATTGATCTGTATTCATTCATAGGGTCTGTTTAAATTATTATTTCCTACAGTAAGAAATATGTCTGACCTGGAGAAACTGTTCCTTAGAAGATATCAGTACCTGTGCTATCTTTGGAGAATAAGTCTGTGTCTCAAAGGCCATGGTATTTGAAGCCCATATCAAGGACAGATTTTAAAACTAATGTTCTTTGAACATTTCCATATGGATGTAGACTGAACTTTCCTCACCTTCACTCTACATCCTCCCTTCCTTCTTTACAACAGGCCCTGAAGCGTTAGTCTAATTAATCTTAATCAATAAAACCAGGAGTCACTTATCGGGCTTAAAATCTGGAAGATCAGAGAACAGGAAGCAGCTGCCAGTTGCTTCCTGCCTGTCCCCTTCCTCAGTCCAAAGGGGCTAAGATCCTGTCTCCACCACACCTTATCACTTCCTGTCTTCACCTCCTGCATGCTGGAATTAAAGGCATCAGCCATGAATGCTAGGATTAAGGCATGTGTCACCACCGCCCAGCTTCTATGGCTAACTAGTGGTTAGCTTTGCCCTCTGATCTCCGGGCAAGCTTTATTTGCCAGAACATGAACAAAAATGTGGTACAACAGCTCCATTTTACTTCAGTGTGTTAGTGCATGTGTGTGTGTGTGTGTGTGTGTGTGTGAGAGAGAGAGAGAGAGAGAGAGAGAGAGAGAGAAAGAGGACAGAGATACAGAAAGACAGAGAGACAGACAGAGAGAAAGAGAGAGACTTGCTGAGTTTCATTGAAGTTTCTTGCATCAACATGAGCAGGGAGTTATTTACATAAACAACTTATCAATGGCTACAGTACTTAAGAAAATGACACCTGTCCCCAGCATCCATTAACTGTGTATAGTCTCTCAGAAAAGGGTGAGGCCTCATGGGCCCCTCTCCTTTACATGGTGAAAAGGTGACAGGCAAGATGTTGTTCGGGTTTTGTTCAGGCAACCACAGCTTCTTTGAGTTTGAGAGAGCAGTAACAGTCTAGTGCCCAGAAGACACTGTTTCTGCAGCTCTCCTCCCCATCCTCCAGCTCCTGCAAGTAAGTGATATACCATAAACCTTTGATTGAAGGAAGAATGTAGATGTCCCTTTTAGAACTAATTGCTCCAGTCTTTTATTCTCTACTCTCTGACCATTTGTACATTTGTGTATTAGGTACCACCCACTGCAAAAAACAGTATGACTGCCCAAGCCTGAGAACAGTACTAAGTCATGAATATAAACATGAGTATTTAGAAGGCAGTTTATCACCATCAGACTCAGACACTACACCCAACGGAGATGAGAGACATTTTGTTGTAGCCAGAACCCCTTGAGTTTAGGACTTGATACCAACTTACTTCCGCTATCAACAATCTTAGTCTCAAGTTAGATCTTTCCCCCGAATACCTACCAACTCTGAATAAAGCTCTTTATTTCATGTGGTTCCTCTATATAAAAGTATCCTCATTCAAAAGAAGGTTTCCTCATCCTGGAAAGCACAACCTCAGTGCCCAGCCTCTAACCACTGTCCATGGTCCCACAACAGCTGACAAATCTAAAGATGCTCTTGGTTACATCCCATCACATATTGCAGTATATGTGAGTTTTTATGTTATTATCATTATGTAAATGTCTGACTGAGGGGGAGTATCCATCTGGTATGGGCATATATGGAGAACCCAGGACTTTGTGGAGTTGCTTCTCTGATTCTATCTTTATGTGGGCTCCAAGGACGAATCCAGGTTCTCAGGCTTCCTAAGCAAGCGCCTTCACCCTCTGAGACATCTCACCAAACACGTAGTTTTCAATTCCATATTTAAAAATATCTATTAACTTTTGATCAATTAAACTTATACTTAGAGGCCAACATTTGCTGGCTATATTTTCAAGTGATTCTAATGAATGTATATCATTGTTATCATTACAATATAAAAACAAGTTACTCGGTAGGAACTGAATGCCTGCTATGCAGTCTATGCAAGGAGAAGTGAAAACTTGGGTTCAATTTCAATGTATTTGAGGGAATGCAGGAAGAGATGAAGACAGGAGTAGCCCAGGACTTGGAGTTTTAGCTGTGCGCTTTGTCATCTGGAAAAATAAATTGGATAATGGAACTATAGAGGGAGGGGATTAGTCAACCCTTAGTCCGTCACACACACATTGGTCACAAGTGAGAGGGTCTTCAAGCTTCTGTGCCTTGTCTCTTCTTCAGCCCATCTCATGCTGACAATCTGCCAACTACAACTTTACTGTAGGAGGGAACTTCAGGTTACAACTACCCAAACAACCGAAGGGAACTTACACACAAGGGGAAATTAAATAAATTTGCCTGTCTTAAAGGACTGGGAAAAGCTGCCTCTAGGTAATAGCCAAATTCAGGAGCTTAGATACGGTCAGAGTCCTTTTCCTTGGTTCCTTTCTCGAAAAGTAAGTTTCCTCTGGGTAGCAAAGAAAATGGCCACTGACCACCTACATCCTACAGACTTAGCATCACCAGTGGAGTGAGTGATGGAGTGTGGTACTGACCTCCTAAAGAAGGAACGTTCTATCACAGCCCATCCTACACTAAGAGCTCTCACATCTGGTAGAAGCTTTAGTTTTCTTCAGTAAAAAAAAAAAAAAAAAAAAAAAAAAAAAGGCTATGGGGAAGTTAAAGTAACACATCCCAACTTAAATACTTAAATAGTTACTATTCATCGCCAGTCTCTGTGTGAAACTGTCACTGTCAGACCTTTGATGCTAAGGTCCAAGAATATCACAGTCTGAATTGAATTCCAAAATTTGGAAGTTGCTGCACATTCCACAGAAAAACGTGCCAGGCTACATAAGCTCCCCAAACCATGCAAACTGCATCTTACTCTTGAGTATTTAAAATTATCATCAGTGTGTTAAGGTTAGCAGAAGGTCCTGATGCAATCTTGCTGATAGTTTTTATATAGTCTAGTGTTTACCACTCAATAGTGTTTTGTTTGGGTGCTGTTTTTGTTTTTCTGTTTTGTTTTGTTTGGAGTTTTAGTTTGTTTTTGTTTTTTCATTTTTATTTAAATAGAAGAAACTCAGTCCTGTAGAGCCAGTTCTTGGATTTGGAACAAAAACTTTGCAGGCAAGAAAGAAATGAGAATTATAATTTACATTTTAAAATGTGTCACACAATCTGCCTTCATCAAGACATGATTTCATGCTCACGGCATAATGCATGTCATAACTACCGCAGAGGTAAACAGAGATCAAAACAGCACAATCGGTTCACTTGGTGTGTGGTATGGTACTGTAAGACTGAGTTATTTCACAAACAGCTCTGTCTTCCACCAGGATTCTAAGTGCATTTTGACAAGAAAAGGCTGAATGGTCTGTGCTGTTTACTATACAAGTGTTTTCAGCTTCTTAATTACACACCGAAGTACCTGGAAACGAAGTTCTCTTTTTCTGTACAACATGCCTAATGCTGCATTGTCTAAGTTGAAACTACTACATGTTTCTCTTTGTATTCAAGATGTTTCCTCGTGGCTTTGTGTACATGTCTTGCTGACAGTAAGCACTTGCCTTCAGCAGCAATTAAACTTGGATAGCCATCCTCCTCTGCTATGCCTTCCGCTTCTTACATTCATCGCTACCGGTGTGCAGGGCACTTGTACCACACAAATCTGTTCTGAGACTAATAAAATACCACCCAACCCAAGTGATACCTCCTCTGTGAAGTCACCCCTAATAATAGTAGCTTGTATTCACGGGGCACTTAACCGTGTGCTTATGCACTTGACACTTTGAATGTGATTTATTCAATTCTTCCACATCTTAATAGAGTCAGTGTGATGGGTTTTGTTCTTTGTTGTTGCTGTTGCTTCTCATTTTGTATAAGTCCTAGCCATCCCATCCTGATCATCTACTTCCTTTTTTATTTAATTGAAAATTAAAGGTTTATTTTAGGTATTTTCCATGGCTGTCCATTTCTATAGACGGGATAGGAGCTTTCCCACCCCCAGCCTTCTGACACAGCAGCCGTGCAGGTGTTTTGTGGCAGATTATAGATATAAAAGGTTACACAGTGTATTGAACTGAGGCTGACTCTGTTGAGGGACAGAGGTGGTTATTAAAGCCAAGTAAATAGGAGCTTACTGAGACACATGAACCTTGAACATCATCATAATCTAAGCGCTCTGTAAAGTGGCCCATCGTCTGGATCAGATGTTCCCTAAATAAAGTCCATTATATAAAAAGAAAGAGGCAGGAATCCATTCACTGAAACTGATATTGTGCCTTTAAAAAGTGTTTGATTTGAGCATTTAAAATGCTGTGCTCTGCTGCTGGTTTAATTTTTATAAATGTTCTCTTGCTTATAGATCTTCTCAATAGGTACATCAGAGGGAAAGGAAGCAGGAATGAGCTCCCCATTCAGGCGCTCAGTACACTCCTGCTTGATTGGAATGGATATTGTACATAATAGGTCCCTACAGATGTTTCCTCCAGTGGGGCGCATTGAATTTCATTTAAATGCCAAGACACAAAATCTAAAACAATGTGACTTTAACAAAAAATCTGATGAGGAATTTGATGAGAAAATGGCAAGAATTCCTGTGGCATTTGGGTAACAATTTCAAGGCTTCGTTTTAATAGAATAAACAGGATCATATTTCATTCAAATCTGGCAATGAGATGAGCTTTGGGTATTACATTGATATAAACCAATAAAGAATTTGCAAATTTGAAGCACTAATTAACAGACACAATATTAAATGAAAAAAAGTTTGCTCCGGGGGCAAATATATTTTGAAGACTTTAAACTTTTATTAAAAGACATTTTTGAATTACTTCTTTTGTAGTTTACTCTTTTGCTGATTTTTTTTTTGCAGACTACGAGAGTATTGTGATGTCTTCAAATGGATACTTTAAAGATAGCATTTGATATTCCTTTTTTACCTTTGAAACAATACATCAATGTCAAACTGTTTTGAAATGTGGAGAATATTAAAGCCAAACTTTAGCAGGATGATCAGAAAAGACTTTATTAACGATATTCTGTGGGTGTTTAAAGGCCAACACACTAGAAGCAATCAATTTGACCCTTTTGAATATATTCTATAACATTACCACATCCATCTGCAGGGAATAGACCATTATGCCAACTCTCCTGAGGGTAGAACAGCACTGGGGAAGATAGAAGGGACAGAGACAGGTGTTCTCACTGCTTAGAATGGGAGAGATCTGGAGATTTGCGGATGTCACTGTTAACTAAATTCCATCAGCCATCATGTAGAGAAAGGGTCCTTCCACACACCCATTGTGCCTTCTTTTTCCTTAGAGGTCTCTGGGGTACAAAATTGAACGTTATATCTCTTGGATACAATTGGAGATGCAGGCAAAGGATGGGTGCTGTGAGGAAGCACAGGTGATTGAACTGCCTTATAAACAGACAAAGGTCATAAATAAATCACCTATTGATATTTAATTCTGCTTAAACTTTTGTTACTAGTTGCAGGGGAAGGCCTCCCCAGTGCAATTCAATGCAATTACTGCTCCCAGTGCAATCAGAAGGGAAATTTCTCTACCTAACTGCAATGCTACACAGAAGCACTTTCTTGAGACAATATCTAAGACCTGTGTAGACAGAGACACATGCTTCAGAAAATAGAAATGTCAGACAGAAGAGTTAAAAAAAAAGTGAAAGATATGAGACCGGCCATCACACAAGCACACAAGATATGATGAACTCTCTCTCTCTCTCTCTCTCTCTCTCTCTCTCTCTCTCTCTCTCTCCCTCTCTCTCTCTCTCTCTGTGTGTGTGTGTGTGTGTGTGTGTTTGTGTGTGTGTGTGTGCATGTGCACACTCCCACACGCTTTTGTTTTGTATATGCACATCTTTCAGCATGTACATTTTTTATAAAGGAGTTATTTTATCCTTACCCAAGTTATTCATTTAGCAGAGGTTGGTGGTGCTAATATTACCTGAACCAACAATTCTACAATCTGTGCCCCCATGTAACGGGTTTTCACAGGGAATTAATTTGACTCTATTATGACTGAATAATGTTTTTTCTCTCCAAGAAGACAGGGAAGAGGTACTGAGCATAGTACAAAGGGTTTTATGTACATTTTGCTGTCGTAACTTACCATGGGTGACTACATCTATATTACAAACGAGACATATAAGGCCTATATGTCAAATAATAGACCCAGGTCACAATAATATATCCAGGTCACAAAACCAACAAATAAAAGAGGTGGACTTTCAAATCCAGTGAGGATGGCTCCTGAATCTCAGCTTTTCTATCATACTTGAACACTGGTAAAAAAATAAAACTGGTTGAAGATTGAAAGATTTCACCAAATTAGTTGAGTCATCAAAAACAAATGTAAATTGTCTTCATAAGTTCATGTCTAAGTTTTGTGTGAAAAAAAAAATCTCTGTTTTTCATGGAAACTGGGAAAGTGTTTTGTAATCAGAAGCAGAAGCCAGCCTCACTCTGGAGCATCACACCATCTATTAGGCCATCCCCAGTGTCACTTCCCCTTACCCTCTTTACTCTTCAGCTAATCTGTCATATCTTACATGCCCTTATTAGCTATAAGAAATGCTTCCTGAAAGAAAATGTAGTGTAAATAAGTAATCAACTAAATTAAATTTCTTCCACTGCATTGATCAGTTGTTGGGTGGAACTTAATGGATCAACCAGCGTGTTCCAAGCTGAGTGGAATTTAATGGATCAACCAGCGTGTTGAGTACAGCATCCCTTCCCTCCCCAGGCTTTGATATAAAGCGTAGCCCATTGATACATCTACACCATTCTCAACACAAACAGTACCACATCAGCTAAAATTCCATGTATTACCTCACCTAGACATGCTCTGGACTGGTGGATTCTAAGGACATTTGAATCAACATTAGTGCAGAGCCTGTGTCTAATAGCCCCCTGCAAAGTGTTATTAATTTATTTTTCACAAATAGAAACCCTGGTCAAAATAAAAGAGCATGGTCAATTGTGAGAAGCTGGGAGACTAACAGCATAAAGTTGGGACAGTGGAACAGGGTCCTCTATGTAATGGGTCTCATCTACAAACTAGCTTAGTCCGAGTGTAGGATTGAATTGAAGAGTTGTTTCCTTGGTTCTTCTTCGGCTCTTATCTATGTGAACCATAACTCTCCCATTTATGGAAATGAAGTAAGAATTCGTTGGACTGTCATCTAATGCCATGGTTCAGTTCACAATAAGCCAACTCCACAGATTCTTTGGGTCAGACTCTTACAAGTAAGGCATTAGCCCTGTTGCCATTCAAGTAATCATGTGAATTTGCAGTTGGTAATTAGATGATATCGTGTAGGACCTGGCTCTCTGGGATCAGATTGTCCCCTGTTGCTCTCACATTTTCAGTGCTGCAGCTGCATTCCTACTGTGATGTTTGATCTATAGATCAGAGTGACCAGAGACTCTTCAAGGATGCTGAGGGGTAGAAGGGGGATCCGTCACAAACTCACTCCACAGTGACAATAAGAAGGGTGTCCTCTTAGTGTGGGTGAACTGGCCTTATGTAAAAATAGCCAAAAAGTAGGTTATGTGTATATACACTATTGCAACAGGAAAAGGCAGAGGACAGTGTTTAGAAACTAAAATAAAACAGAAACCGTAGGTAAAGTTTTGAATCATGAAGGGTTTCAGTGTTTGGGATATTAATTTTATTAAGCCATAATCTGAAACATAAGAACTCATCTCTCCTGGGGGTTTGAGTTTAGCCTTTCCACATCTAAGACATCTCACGGTCTGTCACACTAATCTTTCCTATCATCAAAGACAGTGACATAAACTTCTCTTTCCATTTTCTTATATGAGGTATGCACCTACAGAGAAATAGTCCAAGGATGACAGACAAAAGGCCCAGCTGTCTTGCTTAGACACTAGCATGAATCAAAGGCAAAGAAGACGATTGAAATCCAACATTGATGCTAGCCATTTTAAGGAAGTTTCTGCTAGCCAATAGGTCTTAAAGAAAATTGCACTCCATATTTACAATGAACTGTAAAATAATTTAATTGGCAAACAAAAAATTACAACTTTTTTACCTCAATATCCATTCTAGTAGTTCAACTTTGCCACTTTCTTGTATAGAGTATTGTGGGAATTTGGGGTTGTTTTGTTAAATTGATCATGACTTTTATTTTTTTAATTATTTATTTATTAAAATTCCACCTCTTCCCATCCTTCCATTTCCCTCCAACTCCTCCCACTCCCCCTCCCCCTCCCCCTCCCTCTCCAGTCCTAAGAGAAGTCAGGGTGCTCTGCCCTGTGGGAAGTCCAAGGTCCTCCCCCCTCCATCCAGGTCTAGGAAGGTGTGCATCCAAACAGACTAGGCTCCCAAAAAGCCAGTACATGCAGTAGAATCAAAACCCAGTATTATTATCATTGGCTTCTCAGTCTGCCCTCATTGTCAGCCACATTCAGAGAGTCCAGTTTGATCACATGCTCGTTCAGTTCCAGTCCAGCTAGCCTTGGTGAGCTCCCATTAGATCAGTCCCACTGTCTCCATGGGTGGACGCACCCATCGTGGTCCTGACTTCCACTTCCTATGTATAACCCCAATAGCACAGACAATAAGAGCAACAATGAATAAATGGGACCTCCTGAAACTGAGAAGCTTCTGTAATGCAAAGGACACAGTCATTAAGACAAAAAGGCAACCTACTGAATGGGAGAAGATCTTCACCAACTCCAAATCAGACAAAGGTCTGATCTTCAAAATATATAAAGAATTTAAGAAACTAGACATTAAAACTCAAATTAACCCAATTAAAAAATGGAGTACTGAACTGAACAGAGAATTCTCAACATAAGAAGTTCAAATGGCCAAAAGACACTTACGGTCATGCTCAACCTTCTTAGCTATCAGGGAAATGCAAATCAAAACAACTTTGAGATACCATCTGATCATGACTTTTAAACTTGTATTTATTCTTTGAAAATTTTTATGCATGGGGCTACACATTATCCAGGTTTGATTCAAGCACACACACGCGCGCACACACACACACACACGCGCGCACACACACACACTAGATCACAACAACTTGTCATTCCAGTTCTAAGTGATCCAATGCCTTTTTCCAGTCTCCCTAGGCACCAGACACAAACATGGTACACAGATGTAGGGAAAAGACCACAGGTCCTTGTGTCCACAGGTCTCCAAAGAGGCCAGAAGTGTTAAGCACATAGGATTGTCTTTCCTATGGGAAAGATGGAAAACAGACAAAATAAAAATAACAAAAACAAAACCAAACCTGTTCTTCCATCCAGAAAGCCGAGAATTGGGAATGATTAATAGTTTGGTGACCTGTATTATCTTTTGGGCCAGGCCATTTCTAGCTCCCACAACCAGGACCAGAGGTGATTAGTAATCTAAATGACTCTTACAGCCAGGGGCTCCCAGGCTCCCACAACCAGGACTGGAGATACCTAATCTGTATAGCCAGAGGTTCCCTCAAGCTCCTGCAACCAGGACCAGAGGTGGCTAGTAGCCCGAATGTCCTCTGTGTTATCTCTATGACCAAGACCACAGAGCCTTCCCTAGGCCCTTAAGCTAGCACAGGCAGCCTATCTCCAGAACCCATCTTCTTGGAGGAAATGACATGGACCCTGAGTCAAGTTTCAATGCAATTGCACTTCCTCGTGCACTGGGGATTGCATTATATCAGGAAACTTCTTCCTCCCACCCCCCAAACTATACTGTGTTTAAATTTGTTGGGAATAAACCACCTAATAATAGGCATTTTTAGAAGTCTTGATCCAGGCTGATGGAGCCAATCTGAACAAAGTTTTCATTCTCATCTCTTCGTGATTCACTTCCCTACCTGACACCTGCAGAGAATCACTCACACAGACAGGCAAAATACCAATGCACACAAAACAATAAAATAATATCATTAAACTTTCACACTTGTGTACAAAAAAAAAATCTTGACCATGTATACCCTTCACTCCCTCTTCTAACTCCCCCCAGAACAGCCCATCACATCTCCCTCACAATGTCTGCTCCTTTTTTATAATTAAGTACTTAATTTTATAATGCACCGAGTCCAATTGGTGTTACCTGTATGAGCTTAGGGATAGGATCATCCCCTGAAGTTTGGGGACCCTACTAGTAGCACATCCTAGAGGAAAGTGATTCCTTCTTGCTCAGCAGCCATTAACTGCCCATAGCTTCTCAGCTATAGATGGGGTCTTAGGAGTTCTTCCCAAGCCACATTGTAACTTCTCAACGGACTTGATCTTGCACAGATCTTGTGTAGGTACCATAGCTGCCATGGGTCTATGTGCAATGTTGTCCAGAAGACAGCATTTCAGGGATCTCCTATCCATCATCTGGCTCTTACATTCTTTCTACATCCTCTTCCAAAATCTCATACATATGTGTGAATATAAACACACACACACACACACACACACACACACACACACACCAGAGCCATTGGAAAAACTGTAACTGGGGGAAGAAAGAAAAATCTATACTTGTTTCTCCCTTCATGGATTCTCCTCTTTGTATGTGGCTCTGTGGTTTCACAGTACACTTTATGGTCTAGTGGGGTACACCTCTAAATATCAGTCAAACTTCTTCAGGGAAACTGAGCTAAGAAAATCCGTAGGATGCACATATATGCATGTACATGCATACAGAATACATATGCATTCTATATTTGCATAGATAAAGAAAGATCTATTTTAGAAATTGTCTCAGAGGCTAGTAAGTCTCATGGTGTATCATCTGTTAGACAGATGCTCTGAAGATGCAGTGGTATGATTCAATTCCAGGCCAAAGGCCAGGGGAACAGAAGAATGTTAACTCCTCATCAGAAGTCAAGAGCCTGTGAGTTGGGGCTGATAGTTTAAGTCTGAGAGTCTGAAGGCTGAGGAGACCAGGAGCCCTGACGTCCAAGGCATTCATCTAACTGTGTAGCCCTCAACCAAGTTAGCACACAAAATCAACTGCCATACCCCTTTTCTGTTAGCTTTTTAAGTGTTTCATTAATTTACCTTTCTGATGTGATGTGATTTCTGATGGATATTTTTTTTTCCAGTTATGGTGGCTACTCCAGAGGCCTGCTAGTGAGCTCTGTTGCAGCAATAGCTTCCTATGGTCCTAACTGTATTCCCCAAAGGAAAACATTTGGTATCTCTCTGGTGAACATGTCTTGGCGTACATTTTCCAGGGAAAGTTTTCTTCTATTCTTACTGTTTTCTCAGCATATACAGAGAACTTACTGTGTAATTACTACTGCTCTGCAAGCTGCAGGTATAGAAGAGAACATCATCTTGACATTCAAAGAATGAGAAACAAGTAATTTGACAAACTAATTGACAGTGGCATATAAAAACCAAGATACTAAATTAACAATAATTCTTAATTCTTCCCACAAAACCAAGTCTTTTTAAAACAGTATCAGAGTATTGAGAAAACTCACTGAGTATTGCTGGCAAAGGAGAAGTCAGTCTAGTGTGTGGAGTAGCAGCTATGGCCTGAGTCAGGAGGCAAATGGGAATGAGCATATGGAGAGAGGGTAGGGAAAAGACACCCATGAGATCCTGCTCTGGTCTCCCCTCCACTTTTGTTCTTACTTATGCCTCCTTCTCTCTTGCCTGTGGGACTCAGACTTCTCCTCTACATATTTTCAGTAATTAAATCAAAACAAGACAAAAGTTCACTGCTTAGGAGTCTGAGATAAACAGGTGATAACTAGCTAACACCAGCAAAATGGCTTCTTACTTTGTCCCTTTCAAATCCCTAAGAGTGAGGAACTAAGATTTCTCCAGTATGAAGATCTGAAGGAAGGGTTTATCTAGTAGGCCACAGTTTCCCAATGCTTGGTCTCTTTAGCTCAGGCATCTCTCTTTTTCACAAACATATATATTCTTACATACATATATGCATACACTCCAGTGGACACCTGTAAATGAAGACATTTAACACTGACAAGGATCTATTTGCACCATCTAATCACATCATTAATATTTCTGGCAGGAATAAACTAGTGGGTAGTTTAAGACAATTAAGGAGCACAAGTATTTCAGTGTACTTGACTACAGATACTATTAGAGAAATTAAAATAGATTAAGAGTTCAGATCTGAAAAGCATCGGATTAAATAAACAAAGGTACAAAAGGAGATATTAGTAATGCAAAACAGAAATATTTAGTAGGAGGCAAGAAAGGAAATGGTGTTTGTTTCTAATAAGGTATCCTAGGATGGTTTCACTAAAAAAGACCAAATAAATAAAAGACCAAAATAAATAAAGATCAAAAGCACTGTGTGTGTGTGTGTGTGTGTGTGTGTGTGTGTGTGTGTGTTTGGGGTAGAGGATCATCTGGGAGAAGAGTGAAGCAGTGTGTGTTGGTGACAGTCGGATGCTGAGCTGGGGCCAAGATACTGAGGGTGTTGTACCCAAGGCTCAGAAGAAGGCACCTAGGGCTCAGAGATGCCATGAAGCTATTGTTAGAACATGTTTTTCTTTAGAGGGATAAGGAAAGCCACCAGAAGGTGCCACGACAAGAAGTACCATAGCCTGATTTCTGTTAACAAGTGTGACTCAGTTGATAATTGAACACAAGAGAGCAAAGTTGATAGCAGCAGCATTATGTCAGCTGAAGTGGAGGCATGGGGGCTCTAGCAACAGCAATAGGAGTCTGGAGAAACAGCCATTTCCCACATGGAGTGCAGGAGAAGAGTGGCCACGCAGAGAGTTAGGAAAGACCAAGAGAGGAGTAAACTTAGAATACCAGGAACTCATGTTTTGTATGTGTAACCTTTAAAAATGCTGCAAGCCGTCCAAATGTAACTGTCATTTAGGCTGATGGACCAAGAAATTCCATTGTTCAGGGAAAATATCCCAACTAGATGTTGTGGGACAATGGTTTGTACCCTATCACTTGTATTTTAAATAAATGCCAATAGCCAGACAGGAAGCATAGGCAGGGCAACAAGTCAGGAAGTAGAGGCTGGGCAATGAGAATTCTGGGAAGAGGTAAGTTTCAGTCTGCTGTTGTTACCCAGACACAGTGCAAGAAATATGTGACAGCCTCGCCAAAAAGGGTACCAAGTCACGTGGCTAACACAGACAAGAATAATGGATTAATGTAAAATGTAAGAATTAAAAAGAAGCCTGAGCTAGTAGGCCAACCAGTTTTTTTCATTTCTTAAAAAAAATACCAATCCAAATTCCCACTTCCTCCCCTCCTCCCCATGCCTTCCCACTCCCTCCACACCCCCTTCCCCACCCCCTCCAATCTTAAGAGAGAGCAAGGCACCCTATCCTGTGGAAAGTCCAAGGCCCTCCCTACTATATCTAGGCTGAGCAAAGTGTACATCCAAAGAGAATAGGATCCCAAAATGCCAGTACATGAAGTAGAGACAAATCCCAGTGCCATTGTCATTGGCCACACAGTCTACCCCAACTGTCAACCACATTCAGAGGGACTAATTTGATCCCATGATCATTCATTCTCTGTCCAGTTGGAATTGGTGAGCTCCCATTAGCTCAGGCACATTTTCTCAGTGAATGAACCCCTCATGGTCTTAACCTCCTTGCTCATAATCTCACTCCTTCCACTCTTCAACTGGACCTTGGGAGCTCAGTCCAGTGCTCCGATGTGGGTCTCTGCCTCTGTTTCCATCTGTTGGCCAACCAGTTTATAATTAATGTAGGCCTCTGTGTATTTCTTTGGGACTGAACAACTGCAGGACCAGGCGGGACAGAAATCTCTGTCAACAACTAGATATGAAAGTTCTAGAAATGAAATGATATTGAAGAAATTAAAATTTCTTGACACGCTTTTTTAATATTTATTTTGATCCTGAACAACCATTTCATTTCTGGGATAAAATAGCACACTATCATGAAATATCAGTTTAATTAGCAAATAGTTCTAATGGGAAATAGGCTTTTAGGTAGACAAGTTGACAGATATAGATACATACATGCATACATATATCTGATATGTCAAACAAAGATCTTTGAAGTTTATTCTGACTGTGGTGAGAGAGCATGAGTGGACCTTTACCAGGATAATAACCAAATGCGCTAAGAAGATTGACTGGAGAGGAATAAATTACAGAGATATTGGAGTAGTCCATCTAAGAGATGGTGATAGTATGGACCAGCATGATTGTGTCAAAAATGGAAAAAAAAATAGAATTTAATGTATTTGGGGGGAATCTGATTGGTGAATATAAATGTATACACAAGAAGTTTTTTTTAAAAGGAAGCAGTTCCTATTATAACTTTGTAAAAGTCAAGATAATATGTGGAAGTAGGATAATTGCTTCACCAGACATGCAATATCTTTACCTATTCTTATTGTAACCGTAAGTTAGACAGATACCATTAAAATTACTTTAATGTCAGTAGGATTAGCCGTAAATCCTCTGATGTTTCGTGATTCTCCAGGTACGTTTACATTATTGGCAGGTATGCAAAACAACTTCCAAAAATAATTCTTGACTTTTTAAATTAAATTTTTCCATTTTTAATTACAAAGTGGGTATTTTTGGCTAGCAAGAAGATCCAGCTACTAATCCCAGAACAAAGATGCCCCACCTTGTGGTGAATGAAAGAGTATGATGATGTCAATATGGGAACTGGAAGCACACAGACCTCAGGCAACAGCGCCAATGATGGGTTCGAAATCTCCAAGAAGGATTGACCACAGAGCAGCAGGTTGGACCAAAGGAATAATTGGGCTTGCAAGCATGATGGACATTGATCACTCAGAGGGATGGGCTACATTTTCCTTCTGTCGGGGAGGCAGAGCAAAGAGAGTTTTCTCTGTTCATGAGCACCCCAGATGCTTTAGGGTGCATTTAGGTCCTATTGGGGTGTTCACTTTGCACCCAGGAAAGGGCAAGTTTTCTACCCAAAAGGAAAGATTTATAATTGAGCAGCAGTGTTTTATTCTATGAGGGAATGTTCAGGCCCGCAGGGCTCATTAGCAATGTGTGACAGGAGTGAAAGGGGACACAATGGTTAATTCCCTAATCATGTTTTGGTGACATCTCCAATGATTTTAACTGTCCCTTTTTCTTGTACTTGCTTAGCCGTATCAGAGAGGTCACTGGCAGAAATCACAAAGCTAGGTTTAAAAGCATTATCTGAGAATGATGGAGAATGATTCAGAATTTCTAAACTCTAACAATGTTGTAGTGATTAAGAGATATTATTGATAGAGAAGATATTAAAGAAAAAAGAATTATACTGACTTACTTTTTAACAAAAATAAATATATCACACAGAGTCAAAGGAAGGAAATGCTCAAAATTTTCACTGAAAATGAATGTATCTGGAAAAATAAATATTATCAACCTTTCCAAAGCAGCAGGAAGATTATGGAATCCCAGGATCCCATGTGACGCCAGCTTCTGTCTCAAGATAAAGTGGTGTGAAACTTTACACTGCATAAGACACATTCCAATCGGAATGACATTGAGATTCACTTAAGATCTCTCAAACCTAGGAACTTATTGTCACCCATTCCCAGGGAACCATTCAGCTGCTTGATCTTTCCACATACCAATTACCCCTTATTTAACAGGCTTTATCTATGTAAGACAATCAACAAAACTATCAAAATGCAGAGAGGCAAGCAATTTTACATGCTATCAGCGAGAGCATCCACAGAAATAAACTGAAAAGGTCAGAAGGAAGTTACTGTATCTCCTAAGCATGGTACTTGCTCAATGGAAAAGCAGTCTACATGTTCAGAGGAAAAGAAGAAATACGATTTTCAAGTGTACAAAGCTAACAACCTGGTTTCTACAAACAGACTGAGAAAAAGAGGATAAGAACCTTAAATGACAAAATATGCTCTCTTAAAACATGAAAGACACACTGGCAGGGTTTGTAAACCAATTTGGGGCTAGGACATAAAACTCCCTGGTATAAACTTGGAGGGAAATCATGCTGCTTTGGTGACATTCTGTTTCCCAGTCTTGTTATGTATACTGCTGTGTTTGTTTCTCTAGCTGCAATATGAAAGCTGTTTGGGACAGGGAACCTGATACACTGAGAATGAGATAGAAGGCAAGGTGGAAGCTTTTGAGTTTGAGCTCTCAAATCCAGCACATTTTTGTATATGGGGATGATCCCAAGGACCGCTTCCCCAGGTACTCGGAACACGAAAGACACAGAACACCTACATATGTCACGAACACATTTGACTCAAGTAGAATCTGTCACGTACCTTAAGAAGTGAGAAGTTGCTGCTTTTTGTTTTTATATATTAAAATAGTGTGCAGGATATTAGAAACCATTATGGCAATTTTAGTAAAGTGTGTTTCAGTAGATTCTCTGCCCCAACCCCGTCTCTCCTACCCCCTTGGCCTTACTTACAAGCTTTTGTAAGCCCCTATCTCCTGTCCCATTTTCATGACCAATCTGTCCATTTGCCTTATCCTTTGCCTGTTTCTCGGCACCTCTTCTTACCCCTTCTTAGTCTTCTTTATCGCTTCTGTGGGCTTTCATGAGACATTTCAGAGGTAGAGAAAAACCAAACTGTTAAAAGCCTACTGCACCTTGAGATTCTCGCGTGACCAATGACCCCTCACTCATGATCTCATTACGTCTCCAACCTAACTCATAGGCCTCGCCCATCTTCAGCTGGTTTTATTTTGCTGCATCTTAAAGTGCCCATTATCCAACTGAATAAAGTTAGCTTTGCACATAGAAAAGAAAAAAAGAACGGCCAACAATACCTACCTTCTGCTATTTTCTCTGTATTTTTTTTGATTCAATAAATCCTGCTTGGAATCCCAGAATTTATAATCTAGTTGCTGAGGCAGGAGGATCACAAAGTCAAGAACGGTCTGAGCTACATAGCAAGACTCTGGTCACACACAGACACAAGCAAACTGTGTACCCTATTTAACCATTATCATTATGGCCTTTCAAGTTTCTATATTATCATGAAAACCCAAAGTTCTACCTGCTCAAATTTGGTTTCTTGCCAGTAGATTACAGACCACCAGTTCAGAACTACTTGCCTGACAAGTCAGCCATTTTTTTCCTAACACTCAAACTAAAGAAGGAGAAATGATTCAGATGTATTTCTACAACCATTTCTTTGGAGACCTCGTTTTTAAAAAATTTTCAAAATTATCATACATACAATTAAACTTTATTATATTGCATTTCTCTCCTTGAATTTTGGGTGCTCCAAGCCAACTCAATAAGCCATCATAAATAAGCACTTGGTGCCAACCAACAAAAATGTGAGTATTACTTATTTATTATGTGACCTTGTGCAAGATTCTTAGCTTTTCTAGGTTAGAAGGGGACAATAACAACATCTATTTCAAGTCCTGCACCAAGCCCATTTGGTCCTGTGGGCAAAGGAGAAAAATACGTCTCTATTTTCAAAGTACTTTACTTCTGTTTACCAGAAGAAAAATACCTACAAAATTCCCTACAATTTATGAAGGGCACAACCTGCAAAATCATATGTGGTGACCACTCCTTCATAAATAAATGAGGTCAACATTGCCATTTAAGGCACTTAAAATGCTTTCAGTAAATTTCTTCTTCTATTACTATTATGTATATAGTCAGGATTAGCCCATGAATCATTGATACAAACTCTTCAGCAATGAATGATATTGTCACCTCTGGATATGGATAGAGTGTGTGTGTGGTCCTGTGTGTGCATGGTCATGTGTGGGTGCATAGTCATGTGTGTATGTGGCCATGTATGTGAAGGCACATGATTGCATGTTCATGTAGAAACCACAGAGTTCCTCAGGGACCATTCATATGTTGTTTTGAGGCAAGGTCTCTTACTGGGACACAGGGCTCACAGATTAAGCTAAATTGGTTGGTCAAAGAGCTCCAGGAATTCCTGTATCTCCACCTCACCAAGACTGGGATTATACGTATGGGTCATCGTGCCTGCCTCTTTACATGCATGCTAGGAGCCATGCCCTGACTAAGCCCGATCTTCAAGCTTGTGTGATAAACACTTCATGACCGAGGCTTCTGCCCAGAGCCCTCACTGCTCTTCATTTTGTTAGTGAAAAGCAAACACGAGAATTAAAATAGATTCTTAAATGTTTTTCAGTATTTTGGAGCCTGGTGAAATTTTTCAGCAGTCTAAAATCTTTTCTTACCATTACAGCAGATCTTTATCCCTACTGATGTCTTCCTTTATTTTCTACAATAATGGGAAGCAAGCACATAGCTACAGTAAACCACATTTGTGGTTCAAATCTGGACTACAACTTCCAGGAAAAACAGTCACAAAAGAAATACTGGAGGGGGGGGGGGACAAAAACATATATAAATTACATTAGGTTCCCCTGTTGAATTGAAATTAAAATTTCTCTGAAAGTTAGAAATCTATGGCTCTGGTCCCTTTGGTTTGGTTTTGTTGATTTGATTTGAGTGTGAGGTAGTAAAAGGTTGTTATGGATTTGGTACAGACTACAAAACTGTTTCATTTTCAGACAGATTAGGCTTATAGATCAATATTTATTTACATATAGATATGTTAAAGAAACTTTAGTTTGGCCCCTGAGCACCAACTGCATGTCACATGCTAGTCCGGAAGTGCCTCTGCCCATGTTAAATGAGGGGGAAAGGGCACATTCATAAACGGAAAGGGGATGCAGTTTATAATTAAGCAGAAGCGAAGGCTCTGACAGATGAGATGCGAAGAATAAGAATAAAAGCCATTCCAGTCTTCCTTGCTTTCCGGAGCCATCTCTTTGCTCCCTGATGAGCTGCTCTAACCACAGCTGGGCCTTCCATGCCTGTAATTAGCCTAGCAAAAATCTCACACAAGGGCTCAGCTTTTCTCCTCTATTGTTTGCATGTTGAGCAGCCAGATTCTAAATGTCAGATCCAGAATGCAGCTTCTGTCACAAAGTGACCCAGGACTTCCTTAGATTGGGAACCTTTCGAAATTCTTTGAACACCACCACATTAGACAGAGTCTCTATCCAAAGGCTTTTTCAGTTTTCTTACTTGGAAGAAATGAGAAGGAAAGCCGGTGCGGTGTTTGTTTGCTTGCTTGCTTTGAGGTAGCCTTATGGAAAGTGCTGGTATAAAACTATTCCGACAGGACACTCCTCTGTGGTCTCATTTCACTGAAAGAGGGACCCCGCCTTAACAATCAGAAAGTTGTGGGGGGATAGGGGAACAGTGGAGCCAAAGTATGACTTTAGGGGAGTTTTCTCATGCCTTGATGTTAATTGTCTTGCCAGTTTACAGATAGCCAAACCTCCTGAGTCAGCAAATAAACTGAGAATAGAGAGTTTAGATTCCCATCTGGGTGACAGTTACGTTGTTTATACATCCATGAAAACACTAGGTACTGTTTTCATGGCCCCAAAAATCTCCTGGATGTTCTGACACCTAAAAGGCCTATGTAGTCCTGAATTCCAGAGCAGGGCAGCAGTGTACAAACTCAACTTCTCCATGTTTACCCCTCCAGCGAGTGTCCCAGAGCCCAGTGCTAACATGAGTATGAACTTAAATGGGAGAGAGGACCAATATTGCCTCTACTGCCTGAAAGCTGATGGAACTTGGACACCGCACGCTTTCACCATCTCTCTTGTTCACAGGTTAATGCCAAAATGCATAGAATAGCATTCTTTGGGATATAATAACAGTCGTTGTATGTGTGTGCAGCAATAATTAAATCCCAGAAGTTGAGTGGCTTACTCTGAAGTCTTGAGAAGGCGAAGATCAAGGTTCAAAAAGATTCAATGTCTGAGGTGGACTTGGCCATGATGCCTTCTGACTGTGAGCTCATGCGGTAAGAGAACTAAAATGTTTCCTAGGGCCTATTTCCTGGGGGCATTAATCCCATTGCTGAGCACTTGACCCTTCATGACCCAATCACTTCTCCTCAGCTCCACGCTCTGTCACGACCACTCAGGAGGCGTGTCAGCATGAATTTTGAACTACATGCTACAGACATTTCGGACTATAGCATTCTGTTCCCCAGCCACCTAAAATTCACATCCTTCTCACATACTAAATGTTCTTATCCTATCCTGATATCCATAAAAGTCTAACTCATTCTGACATCCACTCAAAAGTTGAAATCCAGACTCTCATCTTAATAGCATATAAATCAGATATGGGTAAGATTCAAGGTGCTATCCATTTTTAGTCAAATTTCTCTCTAGCTATGAAACCAGTGATACTCAAAATCTTCCCAGAAGAACACCATGGTAATTGTCATTTAATGTATATAGTTATATACTTTTCAGGCTCTTGAGAAAGATTACTCTAGGGACACAACCTTATTTATAAAAGACATGATACATCAGAACTGCAAAATATCCTAGACTTCATCTATTTGGTTATCAAACAATGCAGTGTTTCTCTGAGTCCCCATGAAGATAGAACCACTTTCAAACACTTGATTCCCAATCAACATCATGCAAAATTTTAATAACACATGTATGCTGTGTCTATGTTTGTCCTAAATATACATATGTACGTATTTGGATATTAAAAGTGTAAGACACCTTTCTCCTCTCACCCCAAGAATGAATCTTCAACACCTTGGGGATACTCTCACAATAATATAAGGAATCTGAGTTTAGAGAAGTTGTTCTTTATCTAAGAGCACAAAAGGAATGGGCAACTACAGGTGATCAATGCAATATTACCTCGCTAAACACTGTGCATAGTAGCATCTCAGCTCTTCACAACTAGAAAGGAGGAAAAGAACACAGTGCTTGATAATGTTTATAACATTTAATACAGCTGTTGGTTGGTTACATGTGCCAGGCTTGCTTGGTTTGGGGGTTGTCATTGCTGGTTTGCTTTACTTTTCTCTTAGGTTTCTTTCACCCATGTAGGAAATAGACCAAGGTTTTCAAGATTATTTCTAAAACTGCTGAAGATGAGCAAGTGAGAATCAAGTGCTGGCGAACCTCGTTCCTTTCTAAGGACTTAACAGGTTCGGGCCCAACAGGCCCAAAACTGCCTTCTTCATTTGTCTCTCAGTAAGAAAGAATGTTGGCTTCTCAAAACTCACCCAAGATATATTTTTAGCGTCGTGTGTGCGCCTGTGCAGATATGTGCACTATGTGCCAAGATGCATAGGTGGAGGTCACAGGACATATTTTGTGGAGGTCACAGGACATATTTTATGAGTCCGTTCTCACTGTCCACTTGGTTTCGAAGCAGAGTCTCTTGACCTTTGTCCTTTTACATGGATTCCGGGATAGAATTCAGGTCACCCAGCTTTTATTGGTGGGGGGGGGGGGGATTTAACATACTGAGCCACCTTACTACCCCTTATGATATAGTGTTTTACACGTCTCTCTGGAAAATTAGCAACACTGTTACTCAGAACAAAAAATAACAATCATTTGACAAAATAATGCAGATGTTCCTCATGTCACCTCGAGTCCATAATTACAGTGTTTATTGGATAATAAAAATAGATGGTAACTGAAATGGACAAGCTGCAGAACTGTGTTGGAGTCTTTCAGGCTTCCTCAAGAAGAAAGCACAGTCGAAGTGTCTGTTGCTTGGCTCAGTACTGTCTGGCAAGGAAAGCTATGTTCTCCCCTTTAGCAAGTCAGGTTGGACCGCCATTTGAAATGCCAAGCCATTAAATTTATTTGTTAATGGGATCCTCCCTTAGATTCCACAATATTGACTGTAGACGATTTCTGACTACCTCTACAGTGAAGAAAACATTGAGTGAGCATGCGCTTGTATGATCTTTGCATTAATATTCTTTGCCCCTTGCCTGCCAAGCTAATAGTCCAGGGAACAGCAAGGGCTCATCTGGAAATGATAGAGTTTCTACCTTTGTCTCTCTTCCCTGGACACTAATGGCTTTTTGTCAGTCCCCTTCCCTCGGTGTGTCACACATGAAGCCGTTCCATTTGAGTTGTCCATTAGCTCCAAGCATTATGTCAAGAACAAAGCAAACCTCCTCAAGAAACTGAGCTCAAACACTCATATTAAATTTCTCTAGTTCCTCAGCTTATAAGGTGCTGTTTTCAATTGTCAATAATGCTCATAAGAGTAAGTGATACCCATTACTAATTAAAACAAGCTGTTTAAACAAACACAAAAGGTCACCAAGCCTGTAGATCAACATATTCATGTTATTGTTTGGTTTCCTGGTGTATTTCCATCTGATGATTTATTTCTACCTAGTGCCTGTTTTCCTAAGTAACAAATCAAAAGAACAAACAGAAGATGCAGCCTTCTACAGCAGGTTCCTAGCAGCCCCAGGCCCTGATGTAGAGAAGGGACATTACCTCCCCACAGTTCACACTGTGTGTTGTAAACTGTGTTGCTGCAAACGAAAGTAAAGACATTCTCATTGACACGCTGCAATTTATAGAGGTCAGAGGCATAAACTGTGGAGAAAATGCGGCTTTTATTAGGAAAAGCGACACCTGCAATTAGCTGCAAGAGTTTTAAACAAACTTTTATTTATATGGATTTGCTATTAAGACAGAAATAAAATATAATACCAAGATGCCATGATGAACAAGAGCTTACTTTGAAAGTTTATTTTCATTCCGCCATGTTTCTTATAAAATATTTTTAAGCTAGCTATTTGTTCAGTCTTCACTTGAGCTCTGACATTTGAAACTGACTTTTCTTTTTAAGTTGTAATCCCTGACAGTACATTAATTACATAGAGGATATAATCTCTGAATTAATATCAAACCAATTGAGTAAGCCAGTCTAAAAGTCAGATAGACTTTTTAAGCAACTTAATATTAAGTTGTGTGATTCAGTTATTATAATCAATCACCAGAAGAATTGTCAACAGCCGTGGAAGGTAGGAATGATTTAAATTAACGAAAGCCCATCCAAATTCCCCAACCTTCCTGGAGTCAACACACTCAGCATTCTCCGAAGCGTTGATCTGAAAAACGTTCACCCACAGCAGATTTTTTTTAACTCACTTAATTTCTTTCTGACCCAAACTCTAGCAATTACATGAATTTTGGAGGAAGAATAGAAAATCATCTGTAAAGCTCATCTGTCTGCCTCGCCGGATCATCACATACATCATCTCATGTAATTCGCATGCCGGTTCTACAAGGCTGGAATATGATCCGCAGTTCTCAGACAAGGTTACTAATGCTCAAAGAGTTTACGTAACTTATCCAAAGTCATTCAAGAAGTGAGGGGTGGACTCCAGGCCAACACTCCATTTATATAATCAAGTCCAGCAGCCCGAGCAGTTGACTCTAAATTCAATGTGATGCTTTTATTTGAGACAAGCATACAGCACAGTGCGTTTGGAAGGTTTAGATGGTGTTTAGTTGCAGTACATAATGGAGTTGCCTTATTCCATTTTGACCCCTGTGATTATACACATTGTGACTTCTCACTTGACAACCCTGAAATCCTCCAAGGCCTGGAAGCTCCTCTTCAGTCCCCATACAGTAAACACAATACAACTGAATAATGATGTTGACTCTGCTGTCCGGTGCAATAATGATTTTGTTCCCTGATGTTTGTATCTCCAGAGCTATAAAATTCAGACGTTGGAAATTTGCGATTCTTTGTCACGGTCTGACATTCTGCAAACTTGTCACCATCCCTTAAATTCCATTCAGATGTAATTTTCCTGTCTCTGTCTACAAAATTAAAAGCAGGCTTTTGTTTCCTTTTTACTTATTACACTGGGGAGAGAAGCAGCCTCAAAGGAGGCAGAATTCGCAGGCCAGGGTGCTGGAAGTTAACTTCAACACTTCTGTTCACCTAAGTAGTTTCTAATTAAAAAGCTACTGCGTCAACTGGGTCAAGGTGAACATGCTTTGTCAGCTTTCAGCCCACTTTTAAGTTAGCCTTTTGTTTTGTTAAGGTGAGTTTAAAACATCACAAGCCAGAAAGCATACAAGAGGGTAAGTGCTTCAATGCTTCTGAAAATACTTTATAGTGTTATATCAGAATAATATAGATAGAATGTGGGATTTAAATATGTGTAAGAAAGTATTGGTCTAAGTCGGGTGGTGGTGGCACATGCCCTTAATCCCAGTAGTCAGGAGGCAGAGGCAGGAGGCTCTCTGTGAGTTGGAGGCCAGCCTATGAGAGCTAGTTCCAGGACAGGCTCCAAAGATACAGAGAAAAACCCTGTCTCCAAAATAAAATAAAACAAAATTATTGATCTATATTCCACAAACTATCTTAGTTTCCAAAGTATAGTGACAAAGGCATTTCAATGTCTTTTTAATTTTCTGAAACAGAAGACACCATTCACAGTAACTTAGAATATTTTCAATAATAAGAAAGCAAACAAAAGTTCTACGTGTTGCAACTATTGAACTATTTGTTATCTCCACTTCTCTTCTCCCCTCCCATCTAACTGTATATGAGCACCTTTACTGGGGCAAAGTCAGAAGGAGTAAAACTCAGACCCACTGATTCCTGCTATGGCGTCAGGACCCTGGAAAAACATCTGGGGAGGGCAAGAACTTTTAACTACAAAATGAAGTTCACCATCTGGTGATGTGTAAGAAGGGTTTCTTCAGGTCACTGACAGCTAGCTATAAGACTGCTTTACTTAGACAGCTATTAGGAAGAAAGAACTCCATTGTGACATCGAATATGTTTTGTGAATTATGCAGTCCTTCATTAAACGCTACAAAATCAAGGAATTTCATTTAAATAGGCATCTCTGAATGTCATTCTTTTTTAAAAACATCACGTTTAAGAACATGGGATCTAAAAGAAGGATTAGACTAAAATCCCCGCTCTTCTATTTTCTGCATGACCTCAAACCTCAGAATAGTCGCTTAACATTTCCAGAACTCAGTTCCTTTAGCCATAAAGCTGAGATAATAATACATGAATACAGCATAAGAACAGAGATAACACTTAAAGCATAGTATCTTGCCAAGAAAAAAGAAAAAAGAAAAAGGTGTTGAATAAATGCCATGGAGAGTTCTGATGATGTAATACTTCCAATAGAGCATGAAAATGGGAGAACAGGGCTCAGAGACCCCATTCTTACTCATTTTTACTTCCCAATGAAAATGACTAGAACCCAAATCCCAACAGATGATCAGCACAGCAAGACAGACCAAGTGCGAACAAGGATTCCGGGCTGAGGCGACAGCTCAGTCAGTGACATGCTTACCTCAGAAGTCTGAGCACCTGAGCTTCAGTGTCAGAACATACAAAGCACCAAAGTCAGGCACGGGGTGGTGGTGCATGCATAAGAAGGCAGATAAGGGAGGGTGTTTGGAGATGACAGACCAGGAAAGATCTAGCTCACTCAGTGAGCTCCAGACCATTGCAGAACCCCCATCCCGAGTGGCAAGTGGACATTGAGCCTGAAGAATGATACCCAAGGTTGTCCTCTGGCCTCGACAGACATAAACGTACATGTGAACTTTTACCCACACACCTGAGCAAACAGGAAAATGACACTCATATATATGTATACACCCAAATAATTAAAATAAGGAGCTCTTTAGTGCAAGGATTACAAATGCTTCTGATCAGTTATTAATTTAATAGCACATCATAGGAACCAGTGTAACTGTGTGAGAACCCCCCCCTTCCCCAAGTCACAGCTTGCCACATACTGTACATGTTATGAGAAAAGTGATAAAAGCTATAGATTATTGTGATTTGGAGACTGAAAACACGGAGTTCTTTACATACAGAATGTAAGTAATTTTAATGGCGTTCAGGAGGGAAAAGTTCAAATATAACAATGGACATTTTATAGCGGAGGAGGGTGCACTGAGAAAGGAAAAATAAAAGGACTTTATGAGTGGCAATTTCAGGATAGTAAAAAATTATAAGTGTGCTCTGCAATGCCATTTTATTTCCATAGCAATATCTAATATGGGACTTTAATAAGATATTGCACTTGAGATCAACAAAAAGTAGAGCTAATTACTCTATACTAGACATTAGCTGGTGCAATGAATATGGAATTTTCCAGCGCAGAGCCTAGATAGTGTATCACTTATATTTATAAAGGGCCCTCCATTATCCTTGGGGTAACGTTTTCTTTTCCTCCCTCTTTTCCATAATAGTCAAAGAATCCAAAATCTTCTTGTCATTTTGAGCTGTCCCTGTCCCTTTCCATTTGAGCTGGCAGTGGTCCCATCAACACAATACTCTTGAGAACTTTGGGGCTAGTCTATAATTCTTATTATGGTTCGCACTGTGAGATCAAAGCCACAAGCGCCAGCCTTGTTGAGACAAGTCCTCCTCCTCCACTTGCAGCTTCCCGCGATGCAGTAGAAGAAAGAGCTTGGCTGGTGAAGGGATGGGTCAGCAGAGAATGCCCTCAAAATCTTTATAAGGACGTTTTCTAAGTGTTCCTGGGGCTTCTGTAAAGGGTATTAATCAAACACTCTTGGCTTTGTTGGTAGATTATCATTGTCACTTTCCTTATGATTCCTAAATATGACATGTTCCTAGATGTCCTTCTTATTCTGAACACTGCCACTTTGGGAGCGCAGAGTGAGAATGGCCCTTTGTCTGTGTGTTTGTGTGTATTAACCTATGTGTAAGTGTGCACTCGTGTGCTTATATGAGTGTGGGGACCGGAGGAAGATGTCAGGTGTCCTCTTCCATTGCTCTGCCCCTTAAGAGTTAGTCTCTTCCCTGAACCTTAAGCCTGCCATTTATTTTGGCTAATCTGGCATTTCAGCAAACCCCTGCAATTCTCTATCTCCACCTAAACTAGCATCACACACAGGTGCTCTATGACCACCCCAGAGTTCTCCTAGGTATCTGAACTCAGTCTCTCAAGCTTGTCCAGCAAGCACACTGCACAGCTGAGGCATCTCCATGCTCTGATCTTATTATTTGAACCCAGCTATTCACTTCTTAACAAAACTTATTTTATCTTATTCTGGCTTCTCCTGCATTGGATTAAGTATAGGAAATAGTGAGGTAACACCGGTTACTCTCAGTCTGGAAATCTCCTAAGCTTCACCACCTTGTCTATTTGGTGTCATTTCTACTTTCACTGTTGCTTGCTCTTAAGGGACAGTGTTGCCAAGCTTCCCACCACATGGTAGCAACAAGCAACCCTTCCCCTAGTTTCACGCTGTTGATACCATCCTGTGTGGGTGACACAATGGAATGTGGGGGGGCACGAAAGATTTGGCAATAGAAAAAAACATTTTTGAGTAGACAAAGGCTAAAATTTAACTCAAAATCTAATGCATAATGAATTAGAGGTGTTTCTACAGTGTTCAAAACTACTGCAGCCTGTGACGTCACTCAAGCCTCCGCTCTGAACACAGCGTGTGCCCTTGTTCCTGGTGTGTTGTCAAGCTCATGGGACATCCCCATAATGTCCTACTCACCACACAAATTTTGCATAAAAATTTAAATATTGGAAACAATATCTTTCTACTGTTGGCAACTATCAAATCAATATATCTTTAGATTATATTCGTTTCAATGTTTAATTTTTAAAATTGTTATTTCAGTTGCTGACTTGAGTTCCACAAAAAAAATAAAATAAAATTGTTCCAGGAGGATTGGTGAGATGGAGCCCAACTCATGACCTCAGTTAGGTCCCCAGGGCACTCGCAGCAGCAGGAGAAATCAGCTCTCTCGAGTTGTCTTCTAGCCTCACACAGGTGCTACACCTACTTACCCACCTGGCGCAAAAGTGGAATAAAATAAAAAAAGTGGTTCAAAAAATTTTATTTTGGGCTTAGGTCAGAATTTCCAACAAGTTTTGAAGCAGTCCCAAACATGAATCTACTTGTTTTATCCTACATACTTATGCACAGCAGTTTTCTCAGCGTTCGCAATTATAAGATCAAAATACCCGTCATCTCTGAAGAACTCTGATGATGTTCTGCATCCTGCATTATCAAATGTTCATCCAAGATTTAATTCTTTATTTTTAGCACGAATCATAAAAGCCCAGAGACAGAAATCATTTATAAGCACATCCGGCTCATTAGTGTGTTAATTTTCTTTCCTCTTTAATAAATTAAAAAATTATATGCTTACCAGAAAATTTATAAAAATTAAATTTTATCATTTATCAGTAAATGTTTGCTTTGTATATTCATATGTATATGTGTTTATACACATACAAAGATTTATATTTCCAAACCTGCATAACATTTTTCTTGGTGAAAGAACAGGAAAATTTTTTCTTTAGTTGTTAAATTAGAAAACATGATCCAATTTGTATACTTTTAAAAGTTGTTAACCTATAAAATAACAGTATAGAAAATTTAGAAGTCAACAGTAATAACAATGTATCAAGAACAGAGAAATGGTAAAAACTTGGTAAAACAATAACAGTAGACAAAGCAGCTTGAAAGTAAAATGTTACTTTATTGTTTTACTAAAATAGGGTTTGACTTGCAATTCAGGTATAATGGTTTGTTTATTCTGGGAATTCCCAGGAAAAGTTTAAGAAGCCCTGCTTCAAATCACACCAAGGGCTCTTCAAAAAAAATGTCACTGACAGTCTCTTCAAGGCCCTCCCAACAACCCTCTCATTCCCAAGCAACTGAGAGAGAACTAACTATTCCAGCTATCAATGTGTACTGAAGGCCAGAAGCACTCCAGAAATTCTGCAGGTGCCAGACTCACTGCTGAGAGGCACCCAAACTTGTGGACTGATCAACTCAGGGGTTCTCTGTAAAACAGACACTGTTGGCTAACTCTGATCACACTGTAAAGCCGATGCTGTATCAGACATGACTTTCAAGATGCTGGGAGATGTATACATTATTAAAGGACAGAAAGAAGACCATGTATTACCCTTCCAGGAGGATCAGAGGTCACCCAGATAACCAACAGAATTTGACAGAATTGAGGGTATGCGCTTTCCAAAGCTAGGTTATAAAAGGGAATTCAGCTTCTTCCTTAGCCTCTTGAAGTGAGTCACCTCTGCATAAGGCCATCCAAGAAGCCCTTAGGAAGGTCACATGCAGAAAAATTGAGGCTTATGGACAACTGCCAGCCCAGGAAGCAAGATTCTCTGAAAGTGGGACCCCTGGCTCCATTCAGGTCATCAGATAATTACACTACCAAACATCTTCCTATAGCTGCTGAAGCGATCGCAAGTGAGAATTGCCCATCTGAGTTATCCCCAGACTTCTAACTCCCAGCTCTTGAGCAACAGTTAGTGACCATTACTGCTAACAACTAAGTTGTGAACCCATTTGTCACATAGGCCTACTAACTAATGCAGAAATAAACACAAATGAAATACTGAAACTCTCAAAAGTAAAAATGCAGTAAAAGGAAGTGTCTTCCTTTGGGGTTCAATTGACTCTCATATAGGAAAACATTTAACTCAGGTGGTGGCTTACAGTTCAGAGGTTCAGTTCATTATCATAATGGTGGGGAGCGTGGTGGTGTTCAGGTGGACATGGTGCTGGCTACATCTTGATCAGAAGGCAACAAGAAGTAGACTGTGACACTGGGTGTAGCTTGAGCGTAGGAGAATTCAAAGTCTACCCCCACAGTGACATACTGCCTCTGATAAGGCCACACCCACTCCAAAAAGACCACACCTCCTAATAATGCCACTCTCTTTGGGGCCATTTTCTTTCAAATCAGTATAGAAAGCATGCAAATGTGTGTGTGTGTGTGTGTGTGTGTGTGTGTGTGTGTGTGTGTGATACAAAGCACAGAAGACAAATTCATGGAGTCTGTTTCTACTTCATCTCTGTGGGCTGTGGGGATATGGAGACTGAACTCAGCTGTCCTGCTCGGTGGCAAGTTCCTTGGCAAGCTAAGTCATCTTGTTGGCTCCTACATGGGTTATATTCTTTTTTACTAGAGAAAGCACACTGAGTAAACAAAATTTTAAAAAAAAACAGAAATAAGATATTGTGACATGAGAGGAAAATTTATGTTCACCTTGCAATGCATATGATTTCAAAAACAAGATATTAATGTGTCATTCATAAAACTTAATTCATGAGCTCACTCACAAAATGTATGACTATAGCTATATCAGACATTAGCAGGCCCAGTTAACCCAGAGTTTTGTGGTTTAAACATGTAAATATTTTAATATCATACCAATCAACAAAATGAATTCTTCAAAAAAATTTATAGAACTTTAGAGGTAACTCAGCAGTTAAGAGCACTTGATTTGATTCCAGTGTAGTTCCTAGCACCTACACCCAGAAGTTCACAACTACCTGTCATTCCAGCCCCAGGAACCCTCTTCTGGCCACCATGGGTCCCTGCATGTGCGCACGCGCACACACACACACACACACACACCTTAAAAAAACTACAAGTATCTAAAAATACATACGTAATAAATAGAAACCACATTGCATAATTGAAGAATGTAAGTAAAGTTAATCTTATCATTGTAAATGGGAGCTTAAGACACTGCCAGAGTTTCTTCAAACCAACTGGTGTTTGCTGTGAAGCATGGCACTCAAAGTTTGTTTAGCCTTATTTTGCCTGAAACAGGCAATATATATTAACCTATCCAACTTTACATATAAACTAATTGTAATTATTACAATCCATATAATTTAGGAGACTTTTTTATAAAAATTATACACAAGCAACACCTTTCCATATGGCCAATTAGTAGAGTCGTAAAATGCAGCAAATATATGATGTTGTATTGAACATCTGTGTTGTTTATCCTATGGGAATTTTTAATAAAGGACAAAACAGCATATTGATGCTAATTCTACGTTACCAGGACTTTAAATAAAAAACTAAAATAAATAGCATCCATTAAACTGATCATACTGTTGTAACTCAAATTGTGTTTATTATGCTAATGGAACATGAAATTAAGAAAAAGACCTTTATGCCAGTGGAATTAATTAATGAGCTTTATGAAGGCATTGGGATGTAATTTATTTCTAGATAAGTAAGTCTAATTTGCAGTTCCATGGGTCTCGGCAATGCTGATTGTAATAGTTATTCCTGCAGATGTGCTGCTCACAGCACGTCTTTCCATTAGAACTGAACACCTCATTATATAAACTGTACCTAATTAAACATAATACAGTGGTGACTTGTTAAAGTGGCCTTTTTAAGTCAGCAGCTGCCTAAGCTAATAATACCGAACACAAGATTTATACCATCTTCCCCAGAATACTGATATTAAAATATACTGCCCAAGGGATTGATAACTAATTCACCACTATGTAACAGGTACGTTTCTGATTCTGTGATAAGAGATTAAAGCCCATCAGTCCATAAAAATAAAATGAATTCAGGACTATTTGGAACCAGAAAGTGCTTGGAAAACTCACCAAAATGACTTACTTGTTTTAAAGAAAATCAGTAAAATAGTCATAAAAGGAGAGCACTTAAAGAAAAAAACCTGTAAATAAATAAATATGAAAGATCTAAAAGATCTAGAGGTTCTTCATGTGCTTTCCCAAGTATAAACAGAAGGGTTTCAGGGTTGACAAGCTTCAGACAGATGTGCACTTACTGTAACTTCTGGATATAATATGTGACCTTTCCAACCATGGAGAAGGAACATATTCACACAGCCAGACCATGCTCTGCTTAATCAGCTTTCCAAACCAGCATCCTTAATAGGATGAACTCTAACACTCATTCCTTTGGAACTATTTGCTTAAGTTGGGAATAGTGTCACGGAGCTGGAGTTTAGCCATGTAAGTACAGCTGATGAGAAACACCCATGCTAAGTGATGTTCTCCAGCCCCAGGTTGTTCTGCTTCTATCCATCCACCCTTCAACACTCAACACAAGCCTTATAGGCTTTGAAAAGCTGTCCCGGATTTAAGCAGATGATCTTAGGTAACTTGGCTCATCTCCTAAGCACCCAGGGTACCTCCCTTTGACTATTAAACATACAGTGCTCTAAAGTAGGCATCAGAGAGTCTCTATATCAGCATGGATACCCCCAATAAATTATAAAACAAGGCCTAGCCGTACTTTATCACTGCAACCCAATTTGTAAGTGAAATGCCATACTTCATTTTAGTTGATCCATGATTTGAAGGGTCTCCAGTCTGTCCCTTTACTGTAAGCCTTCTCAGTGTGTGAGTTTCTAGGCCTCTAATAGGTCATTTGGTAAATATTTGTCAGTTGAATCCATGAGGTGCACTTCATTTGTATCCATATAGCCAAAGTCTACTTAACTTGTAAACCCAATATTAATTTAACATTAAAGATAGGTTTCACCCAACTTGATCATTCTGGGTTCTCGTTTTGGTCTGCAAAAGACTTCTCCACTTAAAATGCAAGTAATGTGAGACTCAAGAGGACCTCACTTTCACAGTCAAAGTTTGAAACATTTAAAACATAGGCATAGTAGTTTATAGTTATCAACCAAAATTAGTCATCATACATAGGAAAACCACCATCATCATACATGTTGTTCCTCCTACAAAGTTTGCAAGCCCTAACATACTCTTTAAAAGTTACAATAGGATATCAGACTAACACACCCATATACAGGTGCACACACACACACACACACACACACCTGCAGGCACATATGCTAACTTGTGGCCCTATGGGCGGACCATTTGAACTGGCAAAATATCATCTAGATAAATCAAAATATATTTTACATTATATTGGGCTGGTAAAAACATGACTAGTTGATCTAAAATGTAACTTAAATGCATAAAAATGGCAGATACTATTATTTTTATTTAATTAACAGGAAGTCCAGATGCTAGAAGGGATCTAGAGTGTTCCTATTAGGCTTTCAATCTACACAAGAGTCCTTTTCTCCCCCCTTGAGTCAATATAAATAGACGTCAGTTTACAGCAAGAAAACTGGGTCCCTGTGCATTAGTAAGGGGAAGAGAACATAACCTACCTGCTATGAAATAATCCAAGGCCAAACTTCAACTCCAATAAAAGGTAACCTCATAGTCCATAAAGTGCTGCTACACAGGCATGAGGAGCCGAGTGTGAGCACCTAAACCCATGTAAAATTACTGAGCACAGTGGCGTGAATTTGTAATTCTAGCACTGGAAAGGAAAAGACTGAAACATCTTAGGACTTTTGGCCAGCCAGTTGAGCCAAATCATTAAGCCCCAGTACAATGAGAGATCCTGTCTCAGGAAACAAGATCGATTGCTCCTGAAGAGTGACCCTCGAAGTTGACAGCTGTCCTCCAAGACCACCTCCATGTGCATTTGAATGGAAACCACTGCTTCCAAGCCATCTACAATGATCAGAATAGATGTACTTGTTTCCACAGGAAATGAAGGTGCTGTAGGTATCAAGAAAAAAAAAAAAAGAAAGGGAGAGGGAAGGAAGACAGGAGGGAGGGATAGAGGAAAGGAAGAATTTAATTATAGTGTTTTTAAAATACAGCACTTATAATGAATGAAGTAGACCCTGCCTAGGAGATCAAACTGTGACTTTAACAGATAGGAAAACCTAGTTGAATAAATTGACAGAAAGGAAAAGTGAGGCTTTATTCTAGGTGGTTTTTGTGGTGGTTTTAAATAAGAAGGGACTCCAAAGATTCATATATTTGAATGCTTAGTCACCAGGGAGTAGAACCATTTGAAAGGGATTAGAAAGATTAAGAAGTGTAGCCTTGTTGGAGGAAGGAAGTGTGTTTCTGTTTCTGGAGATGGGTTTTGAGGTTTCAGAAGTCCAAACCAGGACCAGTCAGTGACACTCTCCCTCTCCCTCTTTTCCTCTCCCTCCCCCTCTCCCTCCCCCTCCCCCTTCTCCCTCTCCTTTCAGATCAGGATATAGCTCTCAGCTACTTCTCCACTACTATTCTTCCTGCCATGATGATTGTGAACTAAGTCTCTGAAACTGCAAGCGAGCCCCAGCCACCAATGAAATGCTGTCTTTTGTAAAAAGGTTATGGGGTCTCTTCACAGCAATAGGAACAGTGACTAAGACACTAGTCTTGGTAAGAAGCAAAAACAGGAGAGAGAATTGAAAACCCAGTTCGCTTTCATTTGTCACTAATTGATCTGCCTTAAGAAAAAAGCAACAAGGAAGAATAAAATATAAACTCTGAATAGATCTGTAAGTAACAAGTATAACGTCAACAACTTAAAATCTCTACAACCTTCTTAATTTAAAAAAAAAATTCTACAAAATGTTTAATGAGAAACTGACACACCGTTCAAACCTTTCCAATAAATCAAAGACCAGGAGTAACTAATGCCAAAGTCAGACATAAGTTATATACCACCATCTCTTGCAAACAGTGATACAAATACTCTCAACAAAATCCCGGCAAACTAAATTCAAAAATGCATTAAAGATATTATGCACAATGAGTAAGTTTGATTTGTTCCTAGAATTTAATAATTAGTAAACATATATATAATAAACATAAAAATTGAGCCTCCAAAATGTCATATGAACAGGAAGAAGAAAAGCCTATGTAACCATCTCAATTGATTAAAAAAAAAAGCATTTGACTAAGCAGCTTTCATTATTAAAAAAGTTCAATAAGCTAGAAATTCTATCAACATAATAAAAATTACATATAAAAACCTACTCTGGATATAATATTGAATAGAAAATAGCTATAAACTTTTTATCTCACATCAGAAATGATAGATGAATACCTACTTTTACCACTTCAATTCAACATTGTACTGAAGACTCTAGCCAGAGATGTAGGCAATGAGAAGTATAAAGGCCATGATTCTGATAATTTTAAAAGCAGAAAATCCTAAATATTATACAATTGAGCCATTTAAAATGGTAAATGAATTAATAGAAGTGGTAGAATGGGGCCAGAAAGACGTTCCGCAGTTGTAAGTTTATATTGCTCTTCCAGAGGAACAGAGTTCTGTTCCAAGCACTCTGTCACCTCAGTTCCCGGGGATCTGAAGCCTCTAGCTTCCACAGGTACCTGTACTCACATCCATATACCCAGGCACAGACACACATATGTAGACTTAACTAAAAATAATAAAAATAAATCTTTAAAAAGTAACAGGATGCCAAAACAACACCCAACAATCAGTCGGCCCCTGTCCCCTAACAAAGAACACTCTGAAAAGGAAATTAAAACAATTGTTGCATTTGCGTTAGAACAGAGGAAAATAAAATACTCAAAGAAAGTAAAATACTCACATAATAAAAGTGACAAAACGTGGCTGAAGGAACTCAAATCATGGAAACATTCATGCTCAAGGAATAGAAAGCAGTCTCATTAAGACGTCAATACCACATAAGGTCATCTACAAACTGCTATATCATTCCTTTCAAAATACCAATGGCGGTCTTTGCAGAAATACAATTGCTGTCCTAAAACTCATTTGTTATCTCAAAGGATCCTGGTTGAAAATAAAATTTGGAAAAGATGAACAAAGTTGGAAGATACCTATTTTCTGATATTGAAACTTAGGAAATTACAGTAAGCAAATGTGATGCCATCCTGCAAACAAACAAAAAAAAAACCTATGAGATACCTCAAAAAATGTGATACTTCAATAATAACCATGTGATACCTCATAAAAGACATAATTATAGATCAGTACAATAGGATAGAAGCTGTAAGCAACCCCTTATAAACATTGCCCCATTATTTTTTTCTTTGACAGGCCAGAATAACTCAAGAAAGAAATTATAGTCATTTTAATGAACAATGCAAGAAAAATTTAATATTCATGTTCAAAACGATAAAATTGTGTTCTTATAAGTACAGTACTTATAACTGCATTCTTATAACCAAAACTAATTGAAAATGTTTACAACCCCAAAGTATTAAACTTTCAGGTATAACTATGTGGCAAAAGCTTCATGGCCCTGGGCTCCATAATGGCTTTTTGGATACAAGAAGAAGCACCTAAGCAACAAATCAAGATAGATTAAGAACCTGGACTTCACTAAAATCAAATGGTTTTGTATACGCAAAGATAGGACTGATAAGGAAAGCAACCCACAAAATGAGGGAACATATTTGCAAATAACATATTTGTATAAGAGTATGTCGAGAGTAGAGAGAGAATTCCTAAAGCGATACAAAAACATAAAACTGATTCCAAATTGGGCTTGAGGACTTGAAGAGGCATTTGTCCAGAAAAGACACCTAAATGGCCTCGAATCATATGAAAACATGTCTAATGTCGCTAACCATTAGTGAGATGGCTATCACAGCTACGGAGAAACAACAGCCCGTGTCCCTTAAAATAACACCATAAAAGTCATACAGTAACAGATGCTGGCAGGACGGGAACTAGTGAGATTGTTGTTCATTGTTATCAGCGTGTAAAACTGCAGAAAAATTATGGGGGAAGGTGTGGCAATTAGCAAAAGAACTTCTAAAAAATAAGATCACCATTCGGGGCGGTGGTGGCGCATGCCTTTAATCTCAGCACTCGGGAGGCAGAGGCAGGAGGATTTCTGTGAGTTTGAGGTCAGCCTGGTCTACAAGAGCAAGTTCCAGGTCAGGCTCCAAAGCTACAGAGAAACCCCTGCCTCGAAAAACCAATAATACATACATACATACATACATACATACATACATACATACATACACACATACATACATACATACATAAAATCACCATATAATTCTTCACACCATTTCTGAAAATATCTACCAAATAGGTAAAGGGTCTTGACGAGATATTTGTATATTCATCGACATTCATGGCCACATGATTCACAAAGCCTAAAAATATTAAAGTAGCGCAAATTCCATAAATGGCTGAGAAGCAATAAAATGTGATATCTGCATTGTTCTGGGTCCTTCTGTTGTGACAAACAACATGACCCCAAGCAGCTTAGGAAGAGAGGAATGATTTGGCTGAACTTTCAGGCCGTACTCTATCATGGAGGGAAGTCGGGCCAGGAACCTAAGCAGGAACTCAAAGGAGAGACTGGGGAGGAGCTCTGCTTGTTGATTCACTGTCTGTCTGGCTCATAGATTCGTAATTAGCTTCCTCACACAACCCAGGGCCACCTGCCTAGGGATGGTACCACCCACTGTGGGCTGGGCTCTCCCACAGTAGTTAATGACAATCCTCCCCAGGCTTCCTCACAGGCAAATGTGATCTAGACAGGACCTCAGGTGAGGTCATCTCCTCTCAGATGGCTGTAGGCTATGTCTAAATGACAGCTGAGGTTAACTAGGATGTGTGCAGAAGGTTATAATACTCACCGGTGAAAGGGGAAATGCTTTTAAACATATCTCTACAAGAATGGAAGTGAGGCTAGCAGGCCAAGTAAGACAAACCAGTCACAGGACAGGCTAATACTGCTTGGACTCCATTACATTGGGTGACTGGAGTGTTTGAGTGCATAGAGACAGATGTGGAATGGTGATTGCTGAGAAGTTGTTTAGTGAATACAGAACTTCATTTTTAGAACGTGATGAGAACTCCAGAGATAGACGGTGGTGACGTCAATACAGCATTAGGAATGCATTGAAACAAGTGAACTCTGCATTTAAAACGTCTATGATGGAATCATTTGTGTGTGTGTGTGTGTGTGTATGTGTGTGTGTATTACTTAATAAAAACGGGAAATTAATGGCACAACTAATGGATGGTAATAATTCTCATTTCAGTGTTTGAAAGTGAATGACGTCTGCCCTGAGTCCTCCATTCCTTTCAGATTCCAGTTCTGTCCCAGGCAGCCTCAAGCCCCTCTGAACTATTTCAATGGCTGCAGTGTCCCCACCGCCTCCCTGTGTTTCTGTACCCTGGTACCCTGATTCTAGCCTCCACCTAGCTAACCACCATGTGTTTTTTTTTTTTATACTTCACTGAATATATCAGTCCCTGAAAAATAAAAAAACCAAACCCTCCCTGACCACTCAAGTCCCAGAAAAAGTATGATGCATGTGGTAAGTAAAATTAGGATCCTCACTCCAAGATGCCCCAGTTACTCGAAATGGTACTACACTGCACAGCAGAGGAAGGAAGGGTCTAGTGCATTCCTTAGTATTACCCACACAGGCTGAATCAGAAGGTCTTTAGCTATGAATTAGAGGAAAAGATCAGAGTAACAGAGGAGAGGACTCAATACAATGTTGCTAATTTTTAAGATGAGTAGAGGGAGCCAGGAGTCATGGAACATACATGGCCCCTCGAAGATAGACAAGAAAAGAAATAATCCTCAGAGAATCCTGGTAGCCTGATTTTAGCCCACTAAGACCCATTTTGTATTTCTGATATTTAGGAAATTAAGAGAATGAAGATACGTCCAACTAAACCTTGAAGTTTGTGGCAATTTGTTCTAGCTGTAATTGAAAATTTATATAATATATCCACTTAGTATAAATCCTCATGGGATGTTTGGATAAAATTGTCAAAATGTAATTAAATTAACAATTTGGTTAACACCTGTCTCCTTCCATATCTGTCATGCTCATATCTGGCTTAACATCTTGCCTAGAATGCAATAGACTTTCTGTAGATGGTTGGCTGATAGATTGTTTTGTGGTGAAATATTCTGATTTTCTGATAACAAGCCGAATACAACCTCATGCTGATATTTCTAATGCTTGTGAGGTTTTGTGAATTTTTTGTATAATTATTAATCATTTCAGAAGGAGAAAAGCCTTTGCTCTACAGATGTCAAAAAAGATACAAGAAATATTTAGGATGGGCAAGAAAGATTTAATAGAAATGTAATGGAAGTCTGTGAAGAGAATTTTACATTTTTTGTAAGATCTTTGAGAGATGGGTCATCTCCACCCCCTGATAACTTCAACCATAATTATGGGATTGGCAATAATACTCAGATATTGATTGACAGCGTCACAGTCACAAATTTTCATTGACATTTGAAATTACGCCAAAGGAGATATGGGAATCGAGGATGGGATTTTGGTTTGTTTGGTTTGGTTTGTTTGGTTGGTTGGTTGTTTTTCCGCCTCAACTTTCTCACGCCCCGGGTTCAGGTGAAACTAGGGAAAGCAATAGGCGGGGTGCTTGAAATAACCTTTTACTAATCAAATACAGCAACATCAAGTTTCACTCTTTCCAGTACACCTATTAATTGTTTTGTAGGCCATCGGAAGGTTGGGTTTCTACTCAGAACTAAATTGCTAATTCACATTACTAATATAATCAATCGACGAGCACAAAGCATAAACAATTTAGATTCAAGGATTATGAAATGAACTAAAATTAAATATTGCCTGGAAAGGGTATTAGAATAAAGACAGAAAACAAATTAGTTGCTGCCCGGAACTGATCTGGAAGAAGGGTGAGGGAGAGTAACAGCTACTCAGTCTGTGATGAAAACGCTCTAATATTTGGTAGTGGTGACAGTGGTAGAACTCGGTGGGTATATGCGTAGCCATTGGATTGTGTGCTTTAAAGGGGTGAGTTGAATTTCAATAGGCTTTTGCACATACACACAAGAATCAGGGTGAGAATCCCTATCCTCCTTCTCTTCCTCCCTTTTTCCCACCCTTACTCCTCTCGCTTTTAACTTCTCTCTTCCGAGTTTCGCTTCCAGTCTTTTGGCCTACAAGGTAGCCCAGTTAGTTCTTTAAAAAGTCTGGTTCGTGTGCTCTCTCTAACTATCAGAGCGTTCATAAAGCTAGAGGAAATTGCATCCTTTATTTTACTAACTTCAAATTAGAGCGTTGGGAATTTGTCATGCAAATTTATGCAAAATAAGAACATGGATATGTTACTATTTCAATTCAGAGGAAAGAAAGCAGTTGGGTTTTTTAAAAAAAAAAAAAAATTTAACAAATCTACCTCACTGTTACTCTGAATTTTCTGATCTCAAAAAAATAGCAATTACTTCTGATTAAAGCACATTTTCACTATTATATGCATTTCTAATAGACATTAATAGCACATTACATATATTAGATCCATTAAGGGAAACACACATCAGCACATTTTGTGTGCCGCGTGCATCAACTGGAGAAAACATGATAGCAAACTTGATTAAAATACTAGGAAAAAGCACTTCTATCCAAAACGTCTCTAACAGAGCTACCATCTAGTTTATGAATATATAAATTATATTAACTACCTTGGTTCCTAAGAGTTTAAATGTAACACTGCACTGATGTTCAACCTCATGAAACTCTGAATCATGTCTCGTGTCACCACAGATTAGCTACATCTTCAAAGCATAAATGTAGCACCAGAGTTCTCTTTTAGTTTCCCATAGCTGATATCTGTAATCTAAACACTTCGATAGTGTTTGCTAGGTTCAAGCAAAAGTACCACACGCTTTATTTTTCTTGCATTGGAAATTTGTTTCTTTTCAGCTTTTGGTTCTTCAAAACTTCTGTACAGTGTATTTTAACCATATTCATCCTCCTAATTCCTTCAAGATATTCTTCCCTTTATCTAATATCTGACTTTTGTCTTCCTATTCTTTTTACCTATCAAGTCTAGTTTTTGCTTCCCATTTAGTTTTGAGTGTCTGGCCTTTTGCTGGAGAGCATGGCGACCAACCAGGGGCTACATTCTTAGAGAAATTGGCTTTCCCTCTCTCTGCATTCCTCATTTGGAAGAGGGAGTTGCTAATATCGCCTCAGGTAGGGGTGGGTCTGTGTGCTCAGGTCCTGTCTCCATGCTGGGGACTTTTCTCACTAGAGCTTACACAAATCTTATATCCTGTAACAAACTCGTGTGTGTGCACTGCTCTGCTGGGACTGAAAAGCACTGGCTCCTTGTAGGCGTCCACTGCCTCTGGCTCTTACCATCTTTCTTCCCATCTTCTGCAATGATCCCTGAGCCTGAAGAGGAAGTGCTGTGATACAGATGTCCATGGAGGGCTGAGCATCGGGCAGTCTCTCCTCTGCTTCTTGACCTGTATGGGACTCTATGTTAATTGGCACCTAGTGCAAATAGAAACTCCTCTAATGAGGGTTGAAGGATACATTAATCTGGGTCTTTGGGCCACATGACCCCTGACCTTACATTGGAAATTTTAAAGACAACACCCAATTTCAATTGAATTCTATCTCTACATTTGCCCAAATGATTTGAAAAAACACACCAAATTTTACTTACAGGCAGTGCCTAAAGCTTAAACATTTTATTTGCATTTGTTTCAAGACCAGAGATTTATTGAAACAATATCCAAAAAAAAAAAACCAGTTTTTAAACGTTAGTAAATACAGTGTCTCATTTTACAAAGCAAAATACTCAAGATTTGTGCCAGTTTTCCTGTGGCTTGTAAAATCTGGTGTACAGTATGTTTGGTGACTGCAGCCAAAAGGCTGGGACGGAAAACACAGTCCCAGGCTAATACAGAGCTTATCATGTTGCATGCTCACATTTATCAAGCAGAAGGACATAGAATTCAGTGCACGCACAGTTTACCTTGGAAGGGAACGAATACATCATGAAATCTTCTTAAAGTTTCTATGTTTTCTTCTCTTGAATAAGGTTATCTTTATTCTCAAACAGCTGAAAGGGAAAAGCCTTGAAAAACAAGGGAGCAAGTTGTAAGAGGTCTTTCCGTCTGTGATGACTCCTGATTCCCCCAACCAAGAAACCCTTCACCCATTCACGCTGTCCCCCATCGCTTGTCATGGCGTGACTTCAGTATCACAAACATTTTGAAACGCAACATTTGAAACACGTAATTAAGCTTTTATTTCCTATTTTTTTTATTGATTTTATTGAGCTACACATTTTCTCTGCTCCTCTTCCCTCCCCTTCAACCCTCTCCCTTGGTTCCCATGTTCCCAATTTACTCAGGAGATCTTGTCATTTTCTACTTCCCATGTAGATTAGATCCATGTATGTTTCTCTTAGGGTCCTCATTGTTGTCTAGGTTCTCTGGGATTGTGATTTTGTAAGCTGATTTTCTGTGCTTTATGTATAAAAATCACTTATGAGTGAGTACATGTGATATTTGTCTTTCTTGGTCTAGGTTTCCTCACTCAATATGATATTTTCTAATTCCATCCATTTGCCTACAAATTTCAAGATGTCATTATTTTTTTCTGCTGTGTAGTACTCCACTGCATAAATGTACCACATTTTCTTTATCCATTCTTCAAGTTGATGGGCATTTAACTTGTCTCCAGGTTCTGGCTATGACAAACAAAGCTGCTATGAATATAGCTGAGCACAGTCTTTGTGGTACGATTGGGCATCCTTTGGGTATATACCCAAAAGTGGTATTGCTGGGTCTTGGGGAAGGTTGTTTTCTAATTTTCTGAGAAAGTGCCAAACTGATATCCAAAGGGACTGTACCAATTTGCACTCCCACCAGCAATGCAGGAGTGTTCCCTTTATCCTACATCCTTTCCAGCATAAGCTGTCATCAGTGTTTTTGATCTTGGCCATTCTTACAGGTGTAAGATGGAGTCTCAGAGTTGTTTTGATTTGTATTTCTCTGATGGCTAAGGATGTTGAGCATTTCCTTAGATGTCTTTCAGCCATTTTAGATTCCTCTGTTGAGAGTTCTCTGTTTAGGTCTGTACTCCATTTTTTTATTGGATTGTTTGTTCTTTTGATCACCATTTTCTTGAGTTCTTTGTATATTTTGGAGATTAGTCCTCTCAATATAAGCCTAACCCCACACCTAGCCTGGGCATTGTTTATAACAAATGGCTAAAGGGATTCTCCATGGACAGCAGTCTGAATGCTCCTTAATCCTTTCCCTCTTCTTTCCTAAATCACTTAGTATTTCATTTCCATATTGGTTCCCAACAGCATCCCCTCCCCATGAGCCTATCATATCTTCTGTTAATTCTGAGTGTTGAAATAAACTCGTATCATTAATCTTGTGAAACTTCCCCCCTTCCTTCTTCCTTCCTACCTTCTCTTCCTTCCTTTCTTTTTCCTCCCTCCCTTGTCCCTCCTTTCCTTTCCCTCCTTCCTTACTTTCTTCCTTTTTTCCTTCCTTCTGTATTTCAAGTTGATCTCAAATTCTCTATGCAGCCGATGCTGCCCATGAACTGACTTTCCTGTTCTTGCCTCCTGGGTGCTAGGTTACAGGCATGTGCCAGCACATCAAGTTTTATGTAAGTTATATGTGGACTGAACCCAGAGCTTCATGCATGCTAAATAAGTGCTCTGTCGGCTTAGTCACATCCCAGCTCCCCATGAAGTCTATTTTCAAATCGTCACTCTTTAATAGTCTAACAACTAAACCCAAAGCATGACCTAATTATCAATCACACTGGTCTGATAAATTGGTATAACCTGAATTTTGGTCTTTAATTCATCCTCTTAACAAAATACTGATCTAAAAAGACAACAATAAAAGAAAAAGAAGACATGATTTTAAAAGGACGAAGGAGGTACATAAAAGGCTGGAATGAGGAAAGGAGGAACTTGATGTAATTAAATTATACTTTAATTTAAAAAATTAAAAGATAGTGCAGGTGGCAAAGAGGATTCTAAAATATCAAACACTCACTTTTGTATTACCAGCAATGACTAGTCTTATGACTATATATCAGTAAAGGTTGATGGAATGCACTGGCCTCAACCTCCCTGAGAGCTCCACCCCAGTACTGCAACAGCCTGGGATTTGCATTAAATATATATGCATTAAGTAAGTGACTCGTCAATGATTAAAAAGAAGAATTCATGACTGATAACTGCATCAGTAACTCCTCATGTAAATAAAATTTTAATGCATACAGAAGCATGGAATGGCTATGATTAGGGTTTTTAAAAACAGTTTATCCAGCTGTGCTAGCTAGTTTTATGTAAACTTGACACAAGCGAGGGGTATTTGGAAAGAGAGAACCTCAGCTGAGAAAATATCCCCAACCAGATTAGCCTGCAGATAAGTCTGTGGGGCAATTGCTTGACGAATGTTTGATGTGAGAGGGCCCAGTTTACTATGGGCAGGGCCACCTCTAGACTGGCAAACCTGGGTGCTATTTGTAAGCAGGCTGAGCAAGTCATGAGTAGCAGGACTGTAAGCAACACTCCTCAGGGACCTCTGCTTCGGTTCCTTTCTCCAGGCTCCTACCCTGCTTGAGTTCCTGTCTCAGCTTCACTCAGGGGATTGTAACTCAGAATATATAAGCTAAATAAACATTTTCTTACCCCAGCTGCCTTTGGTCTTTGTGTTTTATCACACAATAGAAATAATGTACTTCTAGAAATTGTACAAAATCAAATTGTGGAAAACATAGCACAAGTTTTGAAACCTGTTTGAAATAAGGTCCAGATGCCCTTCAGGCCTCACCCTCTTTCTTCATGAATATCATGTCACCTACACTTCAGGGCAAACAGTGCCTTACACGTAGCAAAGGACCAATAACTACACTCATGTGTACTGCACACAGCTATTGAATTGTAAAATCAAAAATGAATTTTCAGTATTGCAGGGAGAGTTCAGTGGTACAAGGTCCTGGGTCCAAATTGCAGCACCCAAATAATTTGTTTGTGGTTTTCCATATTTAACATCTTTATCTATCGCCTACCAAAATCACATACTTCATCGCCTATTTCATGGGTCAGCTAATAAAAAAAGAATAATTAGATATGAAAAGATAATATAAGGTTATAGTCAAAGAAATTACTAATGTAGCTCTACAATATATTTTTGAACATGTTGCTCAAATGCTTAAAATGTAATTAAAAAAAAAACTATCCAAAGCATTTTATAACTGGCCAGCTTTACGACAATTTAAATTTTTCCATATGGCCAACAGCTGACAGTATTATGCCAGCTTTAATGTTCCTCTCCTTTTTTATACATAAATATGCATTTTCAAAACCAGATTTAAATTATTGAGAGAGGAGCCGTGAATTTTTACAGAGTCCGTGTTGACACAGGGCTTTGCAGTGTGTCTCCTCTGTCATCTTCCTCAATTGCACACATAATGTTTTAACTCTGGGATAGACACTGAAGGGGGTGTGTGTGAAGCCTCTGATGCTATCGCACTATTGATTGTTCTATAATTAGTGTGCAATAGTCGCTAATCCCACCTGGGCTTGTGACCATTTGGTGGGGGTCCTTGATCACATACGAAGGTTTCCACTTGAACCTAACCCTACCACTTCTTGGTTTCTTTTTATAAAATATGAGGACTACACTTGTATCATAGGGACGGTTAAAGGATAAAAATCGTCCCAGGTACGCGTATGTATTTGGTTGATGGTAAAATAAGCTGCAGTCTCCTGACTGTAGCACTGTATAGAACCAGGGCTTTGCCCTCTCATGTGTTTGGGAACGTTGTCCCACAGTGGAGAATCACATGTATCACGTTAACCTTCACTTTAGACATGGGTAGAGGTTGGGGCAGGCCCAAAGACCTCCGACTACCTGGAGAACATTATCAGGCTATCTCATTTCCTTTGCCCCCATCTGAACTTGCCTACAAGTTGAGGATGTACTGTTAAAACCAAAAATAACAATAAATTTATATTCTCACAGTATCTGAAGGCAACTGACCTCCAACCATGGTACAAGAACTAAAAACTGAGAATTTCTTAATGTCTGTATGAGTATAATTTCTTTCAGTTTTGTATTTGCATAATGTTTTGAATAATATCTAGTAACATAGCACAAACTATCACTTTTCAAAATGGACCTTAAACACCACACAGGGTTTAGCAAGATGGTTCATTAAGTTACAACACTTGTTATCAGAGCTGACAACCTGAATTCAATTCCCAGGACTCGCGCTAGAAGGAGAAGACTGACTCGGACAGGTTGTCCTCTGACATCAACACATGTGCATGCACACACTTGCACGCATGATCATACACAATAAATAAAAATTTAAAGGAAGGAAGCAATGCACTCTGCAAAGTAAGTAAGCATCCTGGCAGTTTCTACGTGTTACACTTGCTCCAGTGAACAGCACTGGTATTGAGGGTGTGGCCATGCAAATATACATCACCACAGAACTCCAGAAGCTGTGTGTAGAGCCTTAAAGACTGAAAGTTATAATTTATTCTGAAACCTGATAACAGAAAATAACAAAAATATGCGCATGATTTTAGGCTAGGAACAACTTTCTTAAAGACAGACACATTTTAAACAAAAATTACAAAACCAAAGTCATCTTATCCAGGTAGAATGTCTCTTTGTCACAACGATATCATCAAAATAATTAACCCTTTGTGTCTATTATCCACTCTCCCTTACTGTGTGTGTTATAAATTTTAAAAGTCATTAAACACATTGCTGTGTAGATCTGTGCTCAGCAATGATTGTGTACCTGTGATGGTTGGTGTTGTACAACTTGGTAGAATGTAGAATCCTTTGGGAGACGGGCATCGCAGCATACCCATGGCGACTACCTTGACTGCATTACTTGATTTGGTCAGACCCATCTTAGTTATGGGTAGGACCATATTCCTTGCTCTCCTCTCTGCAGATGAAATGTGATCAGCTCTCTCAAATTCCTGTTGCCTTGGCTTCTCCCACCATAATGGAACATCCACTCTGACTGTGAGCTGAAATAAAAAGAAGTTGAGGCAACCCCATTTCACAGGATTTAGAGAGATGGCGAATACAGTAACAATAAAGCAATTCAAAGAGCTGCCAGAGACCAGTTTGTATTCCTAGAATATGAAGTCCCCAAGGATTCCATGCACCTGCTCCTGCACTCCCATGAGCTTGAAGCAATCTGCTCACTGAGGCTGCTTTTTCCATGTGGTTGGTTGATGTCTTTGAGTCCCCCGCTGTTTGGGGTTGGCTCTTTTATAGGTTTTATTCATTTGTGACTTTTCTCAAACTTGAGAGTTCACCCACATTTATTTGAAGACTTTTCCATCCTTTACTTATCTTCTTCTCTTTCCAGGACCTGGTTGAAACAACAGATGTGTGTTAGAATTCTGTGGTCTCCATGGCTCTGCACTTAATTTTTGATCCTCAGTGGAGAGACGAGTAATTCCTATTCTACTTTCAGGTTCACTAAATCATTGGTTTCCACATTCCACCTCTAACAAAGAGATTTAATTTAGGCAGCTGTAGCTTTCGGTTCTAGCATTGGCATTTGGTTCTTTCTTGGATCTTTCTCTCCCATTCCCCCTTTGTGTGTGTGTGTGTGTGTGTGTAATTGTTCACTGGGATGATGATGATTGATCCTTTAATACCCTTGTCAGGTGAGTCCCATCTTTAAGCCATGCTGCTGCTGTTGTCTGCTCATCACCTTTTAATATTCAAGTGAATTCTTCCTGGTTCTTCATATACATGCGGTTTTTGTTATTACAATCTGAGTATGGGAGATAACTGTCTTATTTGACTGTGTGACTTACTTAACTCTTCAGCTTCAGCAAGGCTGCCTGACCCAGCCTGTTGGGGAAGAGACTTCTAAATTTCCTCCACTGTGTCTTAACAAGCCCTCACTCACACCACAGGGAGAAGACTGTGACTTCTGACCTCTGCAAACCCCTGGACTCCACTTGGCCTCTGCAACACAGCCCAGCAAGGAACAGAGAGGGCTTCTCATTTCCTCTAGGTGAAAGTGGGTCTCGGGCTTCCTGTCAGTCTGTGCTGATATAAATGGATGTAAGGCCACCATTATTTCTGTGATGAGGGAACCTGGTGAGAGGACCTTATGTAATGCTTTCTCCTTTTCTAGAAGGACCTTAACATGGTACTTCAGCCAAAGACGCAAACTTTTCCTTGGGCTGTCTGTGTGTCTGATTCATCACACAGAGTTAAGTAAGTCACACAGTCAAATAAGACAGTTATCTCCCATACTCAGATTGTAATAACAAAAATCGCATGTCTATGAAGAACATCCAAGTGGACCTCTGTGTTACTACATTACTACATGTTGCTTATGGCCAAGGCTTGCTGACTCACGGACTTCATTGCTATCCTGTGTGTTCTTGTTTGTTTCTTTTGCATGTAATGTTCAACATTGTAGGGAGTTTAGGAGGCCTGTGGTTTCTTTATTTGTTTAACGTTTTGAGACAAAAGTCTCACTATGTAACTTTAGCTGGTTTAGAACTACTGTGTAGACCAGGCTGAAACTGAAAGCTATTTCACAGTTTTTAACTGCATCTAGCAAGAATAATAAGGAGATGTGTGTAGTCTATTTTTTCTAGAGCTAGAAGTCAACATATTTCATTTACATCTGTGTATGTGGCATGTATATTACTTCTCTAAAGATTTTCACATCCTCGCATTATTGTGAGTCAATTCACCTGGAGGCTAACTTTTGAACGGTTTTTTTTTATCATGTCTTTTTCTCTGGCAATTTTTATTTCATCATTAAAAATTTCTCAATTTGACTGCATGTTTGCTATAAAGCCTCCGTTTCTTGGAAAATATAGCATCCACTACCACGCAACCCAACTTTAATGAATGGAAATACAAAGGTGGCATGTGATTATTCCACTTGGGCAAACATGAGCTGCTACCCATCGGCTCTTTCGGAGACATCTTTCCGAATGCACGTGACGAGAGCCTGATTATTCTGTTAATTTCAGCCTCACCTGAACAGATGTTTCTAGCTGATTTCCTTCTCCTTGTGCACTGATAGTCTCATTTATTCTGATTATCATTTTGTGTTTTTATTGAGCATGAGCTTCTATCTGCTCATTTTCATTCACCATTCCTGTTTGAGCACCTCCATCATCTTTTACACGGTTTGCTTTTGATGTTGGAAAAAGCCAATAATACCCACAAATCTGCTGGGGCTCAGGTGCTCACTACGAATGTCTCTTCCTTTTCAGTCCATCTCCCGGATATATTTGCCTGACAGGCAATAAAACAAGTGCAGAGAAATAATGTCTCATTTACTTCTTCCTTTTTTTATTTGTTTTTCACTTTCTTAGGACTTTGTGTGAGAGAAAGGCGTCATTGTTTGATCCTCTCTCGTGAACTAAACATAACTTTTGACACCATTTCAGTGGTGCCATGTTCACTTGGGAAACTTACTAGGAGTGGAAGGTCACAGGGCTAAGAGATGGCTCATGGGTAAAAATGCTTATTGCACAAGTCTGATGACCTCAGTTCAGATCCCCAGAACCACTGAAAAGCTGGGTGCAATCATATGAAAGCTACCTGCAATGCCAGCAGACTTGTGGGAAGTGTTAGGTGGAGACAGGATCCCCCAGAAACTAGCAGGCCAGCTAGTCTGGCTTACATGGCAGTGAAGACATCTTGCTTCAAACAGTGTAGGAAGATAATGGCTGACATGTGAAGATTGACGTTTGGCCTTCACGTGTGTAATTACATGCACACATAAAAGTTACATACACATAACACATACCCACATGTGTCACACACACACATGGTGGGTAGTGTGAATGATATGGCAGACACATGTGGATTCTTGGGGCTCCCTGACTGGCCAGTCTATTTTATCTCGTGAGAAGCAAAAAATGAGAGATCCAGTATCAAAACACAGCAGCCATGGCAGAAATGAGACCTGAGGTTCTCATCTAGCCCTGTAATTACATGAACACACACACACACACACACACACCATGCAGCACACTATGCTGCCATTGTTATATCCACATGCATATGTAAGATTTCAAAGCCTTCTAAAATCTGAGTGGCCCCACCCTTTGCTATATTTTGATTAACATGGATGCTTCACACAGGTCAACTAACGGTGAAACTCTGAGCTCTCACTGTTTTCTTTCCAAATCCTCTAAGATGAAGTTAAAAACAAACATGGAAGCATTCGGCCCACTGCTTCTTCCTCACCTCTGCATGGGTAGAATTGCTAAAATCCCCAGCTCTCAGCGCTCATGGTGTCATTAGAAAAAAACCTTCTCCCAAATTCTTTTCATTTTCTCCCTCACGGCCTGTTCTGTAGTCAAAAGAATTCTTTTCAGTGTAATTTATCAGTTGTTTCATATGGCACCCATGGCATTTAGTACAAGCTCCAAGTTCGGCAAAAAAAAAAATACCCAATTATTTCTATTTAGCCCATTTACTAAATACTGAGGGCTATGGCTAGAATTACAGGTCTTATGACTTTGTATCTTACAGACAAAAGAATGATTCTGGTCTCAATCTGATGAACAGAGGAAGAAAGCATCAGTTAAGAAGAAATCTGTCAGAGAAGAAAGAATGGCATCATTGGACAGAGAGTTGTGGACTGAGACCAAAGAGTAATCACAGGACCAAGAGCTGATTCTATTTGCTATCATCCTTTCTTCTGAGTCTTAGAATGGATTTTCCCACTATTTCCTTAAAATTGCTTTACTTCGATTTCTTTCAAATTGTTTTAGTATGTGAGTAAAGTTGATTTTCCCAATTAAATATGACTCTTTAACATGAATTATCATCTAATGCATATATCACTATGTCCACAATGTTTGAAATATATGTAGAAACCACATCCATCCCTTCCCTGTCAGCACAACATACGGTTCTCACTTGAAGTAAGTACATCACCAAATCATTTTTGCCCAGTGAAATTATATTTGAAGACTACATCATAATAAAATGAAGATTAAAGAGGTGTGCACTGGTCAGTCACTGAGACTCTTTGTTTCCATCTTTGTCTCTACTAGCTCGATAATGTGTTCAAAACCAGAGCAATTAATCTCCAAACCTGTCAGCTCTACCCAGTGTAATACAATCACATTTTCTGGTGAAACTTGAAGCATTTCTCTCTAAATAACTTCCATTCTTACTACACTGGAGTTTGAATACAGTGATATGTGATCCGGAGACAATGCAGTCCAAGAGTTGAACTGAGTGACATCTTCTATTGAATTATCCTTTTCACTGAAAGGTATTTACATGTGTTTCAGCATTGATAGCTGTTGAGGAGTTCTCTATTTCTCACCAAAACATTCCTTCCTGGCAGGAGAAAGAAGGCTTCTGAGCTTCAGGAAGCTGACAACTCACAAGGCTCAGGAGACTCCCAAAGCATACAGGATTCACAGCCTTTCACCAAGGTTTTAAAGCAGGAAACAACTGGCGAGATGTGGAGCATCTGTCAGAAGGTTGGGGCAGGAGCCCCAGGGATGCAGACTACAGTGGACTTTCCCGTAATGTAGCTGCTTTTGAGTCACTGATCCTACTGCAAGGAACCCCTCACCCATAACCTGTAAGTGACCCAGGAAACTAATTTTCCTATGGATTAGACTTCAATAGAATTATATCATTATTCTGTCATTTCCCCGGGGAAAAACAATTTGCTAATTTATAAGCATGTGGGTTTACTAAAAACAATGTTTAGAGAGAAATGATTATTTTCTTATTGTTGTCCTCAACAATAAGAAAATAGTCTTGTCAAGGAATGTGTGAAATATGTGCCGCTTTGTGTTGTAGCAAAGATGGCTAATAATCGAAGACTCCTCCCAAAGTCAGGGGATGCCCTCTGCTCAAATGGAAGCCTCTCTAGCTACAGACACGATTGCCACGTCTCTGAAACTGGCCTCTGAGTATTACTCAGAATTGTTTCCTGCACCAGTATCACAGTGGCACCTTCTCTCCAGAGTCCCCTCTTCCTGCAGGATGGGAAAGTAGAAACTGCTCATTATGGGATGCTCAATACATTTGTGTTTAGTTCTTCAGATACTTCTCCAGCACTTTCATGTTGATGGTACCTTGAGGTCTTCGAAGTTTATTTCTGTACATATTCCTGTCTCCTGGAACACATATTCCCTCTTCTTCATTTATCTCCCTTTATTTCCCCCACCATATCTATCCATAACTGGCAAAGAAAAGGGACTGTAATGTTTTCCCTTGCAGTATTCCTTTCCCAGAGTCGGTGCCAACAAATTGCAACCATTGACGAGCCCTGGTGTGCTTGTACGCTTCTGTACATCAGCAGCAGAACAGTAAGGGACGACAGGCAACTGCAGACTGAGCATCCAGCATGGATATATAGTACTAACATTCACCGCTTGGCAAGCTGTGTTCGGGGAGGCTTACTTAGCTCTCGTTCCAGGATTATTATAAAAATAAATCTTTTAACATTTGTTTGGGATTAAAAGTGAGGGAATCAAGACTCACATTTTAAAATGCACATCCTGATGAATAATAAATACACTTAGTAAATATACATTAAGGGAGAATTATATTCTGCAGCTTGTTGTGTTTCACTGAAGGCGCTCTCCACATAACAATGAATTACAGAACCCCAAATCAGACTGAGCCAGGAGCAGGAAAAGTATAACGTGTACCATTTCCTAGGAATGGAAGAGGCCCACAATGAGGCGAAAGAGAAGACATGAACAGGGGTCCTTATGAGAATGAAAGTGTAGCGTGGAAGACACTCGGAGACAACATGCAGGAAGCTGCTTGGAGGGTGCTGGGAAGATCGCTGTTCCCAGAGCAAGCAAAGGAGATGGCATCAGCCTGGCCACCAGCCTCTGCTTCTCAGTTTCCTCTGCTACCAAAGGCAATTGAGTACAAGGCCTCATGGACGCAGAATGATACACAAAGTATGCATTCAACAGCACAGAGGACGGGGCACCACAATTTCAGGATAAAGGTGACATCTAAAGAAATGATCCTGTGAGATTAGCCCTACATGAACATGTGAAATTATCTCACTTCCTTGGCTCTGCCTTTTGCGTGTTAATTTGCACTGACCCTCTCGGAATAACCCCTAGCGGTGGATGGGGTCTTAGAGCCATCCTTTCTCTATTTAGCCTTCCCTGTGCACACTGCTATACCCAGCCTCCTTTGTTGGGCAGCACTTCTTCCAGCCCTGTATCCAGGCTGAGTGATCCTGGGCTCATGGGTCTGCTTTGAAACAGCTCCAATGAACACACAAACTGAATGGTTGGGGCTGGAGGCTCTCGATTCAAACGACACTTCCCTTCCCACCAAGTATTAAGAGTTGGTACACAGCCGAACTGCATGTGTCCTTTTCTGCCACCTGTAACCTGATGATAAAAGTACTATCCCCTGTCACTTCTATGAGATAAGAAGGTGCAGGCCTAGTGTTCGGTGCCTGGTAGATAACTAAATACTCAGGACGTGTTCGGTATTATTTAACAAGACAAAGACAGATGTCAGTTCCATGTCACCCCTTCCAAGCAACCCTGAGTTTATCAGCTGCTGTAGCATAAACTAGAATATAATCATTGTGTGATTTCTAAATCCCATAGCAAGAGACTGTGAGCAATGCCTTGAAACACAGCAGTGTTCCTTGGCTATTCCAATCGTTGGTGTATCAAACTTATCCACTCTTGCCCAGCCTCCCCCCCAACCTTTGTTTCATTCCATGACAGCAGAAGAGGCAGAGGCCTGGACCAGACAAGAAGGGGAATATTGGGAGCGATGCTATTTACTCTGGGGCCTTGTCAAACAATCTGCTCTTTATCCAGAACTGGGTAAACAGCAATACTTCTGCAGAGACAAGTAAACACGGTCGTGTGCAATGATTTCACAAACAACTACTTAATAGTCCATTACCAGCTTTTCCAGACAAACGATCACCGAACCTTCTTTTCTGTGCAGAGGGCAGCCATTGCTTTGTTTATGGCTTGGGACACTCAGGGGTGGGAGCCAGGGTAGTTGACATTAAAAATTACTTGTCCCTCTTGAAGCTTTTCAGGTAAGCTGTGCAGACCCAAGGACAATGGCTTGAGGCTGATTTCTCTGCCGCCCCTGAAAAGCCCGGGGAATTTTAATTGAAATTACTTTCAGCATTGGCACTCTGCCTTGTTTGCAATTTGTATTATGAAGGACAGAGTTAAACAGGAGGGGTGACTTTTTAAAAATACAGATATTGACAACCACCCACCACCACCTTAGAAATAAACACAAGGGTTCCTTCTTCTGCTCCTTTCTTTTCTTTTCGTTCCACGGAAAGATAGTAAACATCTTCAGGACACTCAAACACCTACTAAAACAGGACAGTTCTGTGGTGGGAGAAGGTCCCCAAAGCAGAAAGCTATTCTCGGAACTGAAAACTGAAAAGGAGCAGAGCAAACAGGAAAGTCCCCAGCTTTGCATTCTCCATTTCAAAGTGACATTAAAGCCTCCGTGGCTCCTAAAACTCCATGAACTCTAACCAAAAAAAGTTCAGATTGCTGCATTCTTTTCCCTCCTCATTCCTATTTTAGGTTGTCTGCTCTGGGTGTGGGGATGAAGGTGGGTGTTCATGTGTATGCATGGGCACATGGAAGCCAGAGGTCAACTTTGGGGGTCATTCTTCTAGCTATGCACCTTGATTCTTGACTTCATCAGCCTGGAGCTCACGCAAGCCTCAGGAATCTCTCTACGCCTGCCCCCCAACACTGAGATTACAAGCACTTCCAGCTTCTACAAGGGTGCCAGAACTTGAACTTTGACCCTCAGGCTTGCACAGCACGTGGTACACAGAGTTATCCTCCCAGCCCCCAAATAATATTTTTTCCTGATTTTTATTGAGCTCTACATTTTTTCTGCTCCCCTCCCTGCCTCTTTCCCTCCCGCAAGGTCCCCATGCTCCCAATTTACTCAGGAGATCTTGTCTTTTTCTACTACCCATGTAGATTAGATCTATGCATGTCTCTCTTAGGGTCCTCATTGTTATCTAAGTTCTCTGGGATTGTGATTTGTGGGCTGGTTTTCTTTGCTTTATGTTTAAAAACCACCTATGAGTGAGTACGTGATAATTGTCTTTCTGTGTCTGGGTTACCTCACTCAAAATAATATTTTCTAGCTCCATTCATTTTCCTGCAAAATTCAAGATGTCGTTCAATAATATTTTTAAAAACTAATGTCTGATAACCTGCCTTAAATACCTCTTCTGCAGGGCACCCACACCTGCCTCTCTTCCTGTGGTTTTTTTGTGTTCGAATCCAGGAAAGCTGGCCTTGAGACTTGGGAGCAGTTTTCCCTGGGTGGCTCTGCATCAAGCAACATGGATTATGTCTAAAGAGCAGCCTTGTGAGAAAAGGGGGTTGTTTAGCTACTGAGAGGCACAGTAAAATGTTAGAGAGAAAAAAATCAAATCATCCTACTGAACGGGGCAATTTTTATAAACCTCTTAGTTCTTAAGGCCAGATCCATGCTGGAGATAATGTTCCCCGTGAATAATTATTCCCCTGTGATGGGCTTCTATGATTATCTATCCCATTAGGAACCAAGGCCTTGGAAATCCAAAGACAAGCAGAGCTTAGACAGCTATAAACAGTGGTTAAATGCGGAACTATGATGTGGCATCAGTACTGTGGAACCTGCTGCAGAGAGGACCCCCAAGGATTCATAGGCCCTAAACCCTGAGCCAGCCTTTCCTTGCATGGCCGTCTCTCCCCTGCTTCTCCCTCTCTTCTGCTTCTTCCTGCTTTGGGATCCCATTCTCAAGCTTATTCTATTTCCCTTCTTCTCTCTGCCTTTATTGTTTCTTTGACATGGGGCCTCACTCTGTAACTCATGCTGGCCTAGGACTCACTACACAACCCAGGCTGGCCTCGGACTTTCAGTGATCCCCCTGCCACAAGGGCTGGACTCAGAGGTACCAGTTTCCACACGAGGTTTACGTTGTCTTTTTAACAACTCTGTCTCAATTTTGAGTGGGAGTCTACTGTAAGTACATTCGGGTTCCCTGCTGTTATTGACTTAATCAAAATTAGCTCTTACACAATATTCCTTCCATGCCCAAGGAAATTATTTTCTTATGTATGCTATCCCAGTTTATTTGAACACCATTAGTCACTGATAGAGGAGGGCAGAATTAAATTCATGCTATCAAAATCAACAAAAATACCAAAGTTTCAAAACCCTCTGCAAATCAGGTTCTGTTTCTTTCATTTTCCTTTTGTTTGATTTTTCTTTTAAACATGTGTTTATCATAAATGTATGGCATTCTTAATAATTGCCAGAATCTTTAAATATGTAAACAGTAAGTTGGTAGAAAAGTTACAAAGAAAATAAAGGCTTCCTTTTCCTCAAATTTTTTCTGATGGTTGTTTGGTAGGAAAGTCAGGACAGAGCAAACCTAAAGGTCTGTATACACAAATATGCACACTCTCACACACACAGGTATGGGGAGGGACAAGCTTCATCCCAAGCCTTCACCCTGACCTCTGCCACTGTGTTGATTTCACAAGAGACTTGAGCTCCTTCTGGGCCCACCGAGAGGAGAAATTATAGTAGGCAGACAGCACTTAGTGGCCAGATTCTTTCCTTCCTAAACCTGAGCACTCTGGGTAAAAAGTGGGACGGTGTTACACTGACAGGCTCCCCCTCCTGTGTACAGCAGACACCACAGGTCTCATGGACTGAGCTTCAGAAAGGCAGCCTGCTTGGCTCAGCAAGGCCAGGATGGATTCTCTCACCCATGAAGTCACACAGAAGCAGGTAGCTCCCACTGTGAAGAAAAGGTTCCTGTGCAACCCCACCCCCACGCCATTACCTCATTCTGGGCCTTGAAAATTCCAGCTGACTTTTAAATGTCCACATTGCCTCCCACCTGCCTAAGGGGAGGGAGCCTCTTAAACCCCTGTTTCTTCCTCTTTCACAACACTCATTCCAATGATTGCCCTGCTTTTCTGTCACCTTGATAACTTCATCTATGAACTCCCTGAGGGCAGAGCAAGCACCCTGATCACCTCTGCAACCCCCAAGACCCCCTGTACAGTGAACTACATAGAAAGAATTAGTGTCTGTGGACTGCACATTTGGTTAAGTCTACTAACAGAGTTCGGAACGCTGGGTTTATGATAGTGATCCTCCTGCAAATGTTACAACGGCAGCAGCAGCATCACACAGAGATGAAATCCGGATGGATAAGGCAGAGCAGGAGGAACAGTTGATTTGAAATGAACTTCCAAGAGATGCGAACACAAGGGTGAGCAGACCCAGTAGGCTGGTTTGGGTTTATTAAGTTGCTCGACGAAGTAGAAAATATATACTGGTCAAGCCCAGTTAGACAATGGCTGGTTTTCTAAGGAGAGAGACAGTGAGGGAATGTGCCTTCTGTGTCCTCGAACATCCATCTGCTGTGTCCCTGACACTGCGCCTGATTGACGGGTCCTCTCAAAGGTGAATCACCTCAGCAGCAGACACCCCTCACACAGACTTCAAATCCTTCTGAGCTCATGCTTTCAGTCAGCTTAAGGTGACAGGTGTGGAAGGGAGCATCCACCTTTCCCCTTCAGCCGAAGTCTGAGAAGCCCCTTAACTCAGCGGGCTGTGAGCAGTAAACAGAACGCTCCGGCGGCGGCATCATCATTTATATTGCGGCTCTTGTTTAGATCCCTTGGACTTTCCCAACTTTCATCATCAGAGTTATGTAATTTGGCCTGAATTTTAAATCCCAAATTTAGAAGAAACTATTATTGGTCTTAGCTGAAATTCTTTTTTCTACTATTTTTACACTCGTGTTACTTTTATAGCAGAGAAAATCAGAAACAGTTTTATAGGTCAGCAAATAAGCGGTTGTACTCAGAAGCTGATCCGTTTGAAATCAAGAGGAAATTCAGTCCACTGTGATGCTGTGGTATAGTTAACTGACCCATTCTGATTGCCAGAAATCCAAAACAGACTTACCTAAATTTGATACAATCCTCTAGCACAATGTAACATGAGATTTTATCTGCCTTGATTTACTGAGTTCTCAGAAACATCCCTACAAACATTTACATCATGATGGCTCATTCTGCAGTATTGCCAAGGCAGAAGCTGTAAGATTCAAGACCTTCTGTGAGAACAGAAGACACAGAGACACCCAGGTGTCATTTAACAGCCCAAGGGTGGAGTGGACAGAAGAGACCAACCTTGGACCATAAGTGAAGCATAAATGAGCCATGCATGTACCTGCCTCCTACCCTCATTAATGCCTGGTGTTTCATTCACTCTTCTCATTTTTCTATTCTATCCCTATTTCCTATTCCTTTATCCCCCACTATCTTCCAAGTCCCTCTAGCCTGATTTACACTGTAACTATACACCTTTGATACACTGCAACTACAAACCTTTGTAAGACAATAGTTAACAGGAAATGAAGATGAGCCCACCACCCCAGGAATTTCTGCATGATTGCTAAAGTTGCTTAAACATCTGCCCCCCAGCCCCAGATAACAAAGACAAATGCCATCCTCAATGTTGTACAAAAATGGTACCAACCCTGGTTTTGAAGTTCAGCTCCCTAGAAGTCCTACTCAAACCATCAGGCGAGCTCACTCTGTCTAGCAGTGCCTTACATACTCAGGCCTTCCCTCTACCTTAGAAAACCTCCCTGCACATCCTATGGCACATCAGCAGGAGGGCTGGTCCGCAGACACAGCTCTGCCTTAGCAGCCCTGGTCTCTGCCCTGCACTCACACTAAACCCTTCCGATCTCACACCACAATTAGTCACTCCTTTCTCTTCTCACGCTAGCGTGGTTGTGACCCCCTTCCTAGACTTATCACTCTTCCATTTTCAAAATCTGGCAAACTGCCCAGTTGTCAGACTGAACAAAATAAATGAGGGATGACTCGGGTACCATCATTTCTTAGGGGATGGAATTTAAAATAAAATACTGGGTATACTAAGCCAAAATGTTGTCAAACCCCACCAGAAAACACAGGAGTCAATACATATAGACCCTACAGTGCTACAAAACTTCTGGAATTTTTTTTTTCTTAAGAAAAAAAAGCCCTCAAACTAGCCTATTAACTTTTCATTTGTTTCTCTCTCACGAAAGCAACACACAAAACAATGCCATTATTTAGGCTCCCCAACTGTCTAAGTCCCAGATAAATAAGCTTACTGCATTTGTGTGTGCTTTTATGCACTTTAATCAATATATTTCCCAGTTTGAACAAGACAATAAATTAATTCCTGTCCTTTTAAAGCTAGCTTCCATTTACTCCAGGTTGTCACCATACAACTTATAAGCAGCATTGGGAAGAGTGTGTGGAGGGGTCCAGAGGACTCTTTGGTCTAGGAGTGAACCTATCTGCACATTTCCATCCTGAACCTGCCTCTAGTTGTATCTGTGGCCTTGGGAAAAATGTATAACATTTATGGAACTCAGTTTCCTCATCTATAAAACATAGGCGATAGGCTAGGTGATTTTTTTTTTTTAAGAAGCCTCTCAGTTTTAGAATTCTATTATTATATAAATCTTTAATTCTGGCATAGAGCAGTCAGAACCTGGACCACACTGGAGCTAACGACACGGTCCTGTCACACAAAGCAGATAACCCCCATCTCATGCCATTCGATCTAAGATTCACAGGCAAGTCAAATTTGCACGCACTGTCTCTGAATGTCCGAGAGTAATAAAGTGAGTATTTGGAAGGAGCAGGAGGCAGGGGAAGGGAACCTGTGGGCTCTGTGACACAATACACAGCCGGGATGTATTTCCCATCGCTGGTGTATTTTAAATCTGGGGCTATGAATAGACCACAGCGAACAGCTTGAAGTTCTTTGGAACAAACAATCTCTCTCTTAAGGTCACCCCTGAAGGAGCTGCCATAATAGCATTTGGCATATGTAGATAGAGGGCTTTGTGGGCTGGAGCACGGAGAAGTAGTCTCCACATGTTCCATAAAAAAAGATGATCTATGATTCAAGTGGAGAAAAAAAAAGTCAGGTACATTTTTGACAGTGGCAGCGAACTCAAACAAGAGTAAGAAAACAATCAATATGAATGTCCTCATTAAAATCCCCAAGCCACTCTGAGTTTGATGTTCAGGGGAAGTCTGCACGGGGATAATGGATTTGGTGGCCTGAAGGAACATTAGAGATTTTAATAAAAGGAACTTGAAATTGCCAGCATTGGCTCTGGTTCCAAGGAAGCCCTGGCGGCCTGTCCCTAACAACACAGGATGAACCGATCTCCTCGCCCCTCCACTTCTTGCCATTCAGTTTTAAAATGCCATTTTAAACATGGCCCGATCACTTCCGTTCAAAAAAATAAAAATTACTAGGAAGGATTGCCTTAAAATTCCTGATCAATGTTTTCAGTTCACCCAGATATTAAACCAAATTTCCCAATGCCTGAAAAGCTAATTATGCATTCAATTAGAGTTTCTTAATAAAGATTAAAACTCTGAAGTCTATTACAAGCCTATATTTAATTCAACTGCCATTTTATCCATGCCACGGATGTGTAAGTGGTAACAATGAATATAAATTATAATACATGCCGCAGAAAGAATGCTATTTGTCCAAGTACCTTACTATAAAGAATTAAATTTTGCTATCAGCTCCGTGATCTAGTTAAAATTGGTATTCTTTATTTGGTCTTTCAATGTAGTCCAATTTCCTACTTTGAAAAACAAATTCTAGGGAATAAAGAAAAGAGATTAATTTATCATTAAGACTCTGCTTAATTGAAGTCAATTCCGAACAAACTTGAATTCAATTTCTGCTCATTAAACTGAATGTGCTCTGCGTTCCTCTCTGCATTGCTTTGAGCAAGCAGCTGAGAACAAGGGACTAACATCAAAATTATTAAATTGAGGAGATTTTATTTGGTCTTCACATGCCAGAGCCGCTTTGATGAGGAACTGTTTTGGCACCGAAAGGAGCGACGAGCAGCTGGAGGAAAAATCAAATGAAACTAAGCCTTGGAAAATTGAAGAAAACGCAAGCTTAATAATATTTAATAATTAAATTTCCACAAACAATAGCGGCAAATGAAGTAATCGGCAAAGTCTGTGAACTCATTTGCATAATTGATGCCGGTCCCCTGTAAATGAATAATGAAGATAATAAAAGATGTTGCTAAAAATGGGCACAATAACAGCAAATTTCATCAAGCCGCGCTCTCTGATTAATCTGCTCTCGCAAATCAGCAGCGAGAGGGGAGCGCGTGATTAACCGCGCCGAGGCCGGCAGCCGGCGGCGGCGCTGCCCTTTCTCTGCGGGTCTCTGGGCGCGGCCCGCCAGCTCCCTGCTCCTCTCGCCGCAGCTGCCGCTGGGGCTGCCGCGGGCGCAGCTCCTCCGCGCCTCCGCGCCTCCGCCCTGCCCGCTCGCCCGCCCGCCCGCCAGCCCACGGGCCGGCTGCCGCTTAACCACTTCGCTGCTGCTCTGCAGCCCCCCATATCCCTCACCTCAGGGCTTCTCCGAACCCCATCCCACACCATCAGGGCGGCTGCACTGGGTGGTGGTGGGAGATCAAATGTACCTGCTGGGGCGGCCCTTCGTGTCTGCTTAGGGTTCAGATACTGGATAAATAGGGCAATTATTTTCAGGAAAGAAAGGAGAGAGGTGGCTAGAAGGCCCAAGAGGCAAACGGCTCTGGGAGGGGAGGAATGGAGCTTCTGAAACCGTCCTTTCTCTACATCACTGCAAAAAAAGAATGAGCCTTGGAAAGATGAGGTTATTAAACACTTTTAATGGCCCATTTAGGAAAGACTTGGAGGCGAAATTAGCTTCCCACCCCACTAATCCCCTTATCCGTAAAGCCACCCACAAAGGTAAGCTGGACAGATCAGAATTTTTGTGGGCTCTTTTTCTCCCTTTATTCAAAATAACATTTTGCAGGTTGGGATGAGCATATGTTTCTGCCAAGCCCAAATACATTTTGTGTGGGAGTCTATGAAAGTAACTTTTGTGAGAGCCAAGACTTTGAAACAATCGTGCCCCTCCTCCTCCAGCTGAGCCCTTGCATTTTCCCAGCTAGCTAGGAGAAAGTTGTCTTGGGAAAATAAAACTGTTGATAAGCCACGGTTCCAGAATGGTACTTTCTTTACAACCCCGAGCTTGCAATCGATCATCGCCGGGGCCTAACAGAACTGACTCGGCTTTCATATGTTTATAGTGGGCAGTGTTTTATGCCTCGGATGCGCCACATCAACCATGCAAAACAGTGTGTTCTTTCTGTTCGCTTCCTGAATCTACACCGCAGTGATTTTTGTTTAAAAGAAAGGTCACGATTATTTTCCATTATGATGGAATGGAAACATTCTAGACATCTGAGAAACAGATCTTGAAAACCCAGTACTGAGTTGGGAAATGCAGCGAAGAGTTCACGTCAAAGTGCAATTGAATCTATTTAACCAGACCAGCTTTAACCGATCCAATAAACCACCGGCTTGCTCCTGGGTCAGAAGGGCCACCGTGCCTCTCTGAGCCCCAAATCCTGTGTTTTTTGTTGCCCTGCCATCAAATAAACCTGTTTCATCTTGTTGTTAAGTGACTGGCTCATTTGTTAGGGTTGACTTTTCCCTGGTGCCACAATCACACTGTAAATTTCCCTAATCCCTCTCTAGAAGTACAGAGAAATTCTAGAATCATGAAATTCTGAGTCAGGAGGACCCTCCAAGTAAACAGAGGATTAGAAAAGTTAAGTAGCACCCTGTCTGGCTTGGGGGCTAACACCACCCTGCAAGACACCCTGCTCGTGAACCAGAGGTCTCTTTCCATCTCCAACCTCTCAGGAGCCACTGGAAAGGGGGGCCAGCAACAGCATCTCAAGAAAATTAGTGCTGTAGAAGAAGGATTATGAATGATGAATGTAGGTACTAAAACCCAGTTTAGAGATCGTGGGCGAGCCAGGGAAAGCACAGAAAGTCTGTCAAAAAGAATCCAAAAGCCACATCAAAAAAAAGCGCCCCTGGGAAAAGGCCACGCCCGCATGTTGATGGGGTGGTGAGCAGAAGTGTGCAGAATGGCCTACAAGAGACTCTTCCTGCTCTGCCTGGGGAAGCAAATGTGGTATGCATACTCCTGGGGGTGAGCTAGGGGAGGGCATGGTCACGTGAAGCTGGACCATCCGCTGCCATACAAGCCTTGTCCCAGGAGTGTGGTGAGAAGGCCGGCGCCTGGCCACACCAAGGTTGCTTCAGCTACTATGGGATGCAACATCCTAGGACCAGTCAGACCTCGGACAGGCAGAATCCCAGCTGCACAGACACAGGTAGACACAACGAAGCCCTCTGCTCCGCAGGGTGGAGCACAGCCATGATGCATGCCCCCTTCCTGATAAGGATCCGTTGTTCAGTTAGGTGGGATTTGGACATGCAGCATGGTTTGATGACTCCTCCTATTCTGTGAAGTGTAAGGCAAGCATGTGTTTTCCAGTGTTCCAGATGATGAATTTTCATGTAAGAAATGAATCTTGCTCATTGTTTCTTAGAGATACCCGTGGATTAGAAATGCCTGGTCACTCCAATGCAATGAAAATAAATTCTCAATTGGCCAGTCTTCAAGGCCAGTTGAAGCTCGTATGTTACTGTCATTATGCCTGATCACCATAGAAATGACGGAATAGTAGGGGAGGTATTATTACCTCCCCTTAAAGTATTACTAATACTTCAATACTTCAGGGATTTCTCATTCTGTTTGTCTTGTTTTGCCTTTTTAATGAAACTGGACAGCACAAACAAAGGTCTAATCTTTTGAGTGGGTGGATTTTGTCCCAGTGTTTCCCAAAGGCCATGTTCTGAGTCACTGTACCTTCCACCTTGCAAAGCTTGGACTCTAACTTCATTCTCTCGAGGGAAAAACTGTGATGTCTGGTTAGTTGGCTGTGCCCACACATGTATGTCTACTCCTTACTAAGTTCAAAGGCTAACAAAGGACCCAGTTCAAAGCCGACCTCCCTTCACAGAGCAGTAAGCATACATCATTGGTAACCTGGCCAAGAGAGGCACATTCTCTTAGGCTTATTGTCTGTCTGTTCATTAATGGAATCCACACACAATGGAGGGCTATTTCCTCACAAAAAATCCACCTCTGATGAATAATGATACCTGCATTGTGGGTCGTTGCCCAGATAGTGAGTATCCTCTGGTCAGAGTTACCAGCAACTATCATCTGTTTCCCCACTCAATGAAACCTTTCTTATAGAGATGGGAAGTTTTATTAAAATGTTCACGAAATGAGTAAGAAATTAGCATATAAACTAAAAGGGGGCAACATTTAAGGAGGATACCCATAAGCCATTTAAAGCATAATTTATGGGTATACAAACATTTTTAACAATTAGTGACTGTCTCCCACTGGTTGCAAATTCTTTCTTATGATAATTCCACTGTCTCTACACTATGCACGCTGAAGCATGAATTATTCTCTTTCTCGGTGTGTTTAGAGTTTTCCAGGATTTTGGCACAAGCCTCTGAAAACAGTATCCCAGTATCTGCCCTATTCTACATTATTGTGTGTGCACTTCTATCTGCTGAGAAGGCAGAGGGCAGCAGAATGGAAAGCCTGAAAGCCTAAATTCTTGGTCCCTACTATTTTCTTCTCACCATATTCAATTCAGTCCCCATGGATTGAGCATCTGCAATGTGATGGACATTGAGTCAGGTGGATAGCCTTTGCCCTGCTAGGGCTTACATCTATCTGGGTCTCTCATCTGAGCACAAAAATTTCTTGTGTAACATATTAAATACTGTTAGTGCTTAGCCTCAAAAGTCTAGATATTTTCATTAGAAAAAAAAAAGAGGTGAACATTTTTATGATGTTTCGTCCAACTCCATGGGCCTGCATTATAATTCCCCAAGTCCAGAAGACTGACTCGTTTATGATACCAGCGGCCAATGGCAACCATGAGTTTAAACCTAGATTGTGCTGTAAAAGGCACTCCCATAGATCTTAAAAGCATGCTTGGCACACCTTGGTTGGTGATAATGTCATCTATATCAGTGTGAGGGTCCACGGGTGTGAGTCCTGTTCCACCTTGGTCATAGAGTTTGAGCTTATTTCCACTCTTTCAGAGTTGATGACAACTAGTATAGCCACTAACAATACATCCTGGCCTTGGGTGTGGTTACTTGGTGTTTTAGACATTAAGACGGCCCATAGAGGCGATCTGCTCCACCTTGACCAAAGGTCAGAAAATTCAAGCCTATTTCTGCTCCTTTATTTTAAAACAGGAAGCTTGACCCAGGGAGTGGCTACCTACAGGATACTTGGTCTAAGGTATATTCGCTGCATGTCCTGCCCAAAACATCAAATGCTTAACTCAGGAAATAATGGCTTGATATCTCAAGTACTGAAGCAAGTAACTGCTGGTTGTGTCATGTCAAAGCAGTCTTTTGCCTTCTTCCCCCTCTTTTTGGTTTGGGGTATATAAGCGTGTGGAAAATACATGTGGGCAGATTCAGTATTCACTGAGTTGTCCTCCTGGTACTGTCCTATGCCTTTTATTTCTTTCATATCTCTGTTTCTCCCACCTAAATTTTCTAATTCACATGCTCCTACCCTAGGTTTAGGAACCCATTGAGGCTGGATCCCGACATCTCAGTTATTATCTGTTGCTAAATCGCCCAAGACCAAAGTGACTTAAAGAAGTTTATTCTAGCTTCCAGTTCCAAAAGGGCAATCCACAATGGTAGGGGAGTCTTAGAAGCAGGCAGCCAAAGTAGGAAGTGGAGAGATCACATTTTCAACCACAGGCATGAAGCAGAGAGAGTAGACTGGAAGCGGGATGGGGCTCTGAACTCTCAAAGTCAGCCCCCAGTGATGTACCTACTCCAACAAGGCTCCACTTCCTAAAGGTTCCCTTCCCGTAACAGCACTACCATCTGAGGACCAAGTGTTCAAACACATGAGCCTATAGGGCATATTTCTCATTTATACCACCACATACGTCTATACTGATATTTGTAAGTGATGGCGTATTTGATCGGTACGATAAAATAACCAGACCCGCTCAAAACAACAGATATAATTTAATAATTGAAAAAAAAAAAAACGGGAAACTCACGCTACCGGAGAAGGTCCGAAGTCCAAACGGGTCAGGTGAACACCACGCGCAGAGAGCGCACGCACCTATCCACACCCATTAATCTACCTGGCTCCAGGTGGCCACACCCAAGCCAGATGTGATTGGCTGAGCTTTCCCATAAGATATTTTTTCACATGTACATGTGTATACTGAGCATTTACATTTTTCATACTGGATGTCAAATAACAAGTTTTAGGGTGGCTTTTGGAAACATCAAGTAAATGGTGATATATTTATATGTGCCTATAAATTGTCTGGAAATTGGGACTTGATAGATGCTCTGGGAATCCCTATAGAACCTTAAAGACATCACGGTGGCCCAAAGGGATTGACAAGCAAGCCCAGGACCAGTAGGTGCAAGAAATTATGGCCAAAGTATATCACAGCTTCAAAGGACGCAAAGAATTTTAAAATGGCTGCTAGGAAGAGCTCCAGGAATTCATATCTTCAAGGTGGCACTGTCAAAACTGCCTATCAGGCCCTATTACTTGCACCTTTGTCAAGAAACCCAACTAAAACTGTTTGTCACTTGGAGATAGATATGACACACACAAAAATAAAATGTCAGGGACCCCATAATTCCTTCAGTGACTCATGTTCCTCTTCTGTCCCTGTCTGTCATTCTCAATATGGGAATTTTTACCCTGTGCTCACAAGATGGCTGCTTTACCTATATGTGTTTTATTTCTTAGCAGAAGACACAAGGGTATGAGTGTTATGTGTATGTGTTATCAATTTGCCCCTTTTGATAGAAAAACACTGCTTTGCTTGGAGCTTGGAGCAGAATGGCTTTGCATACAAATCGTGGGCAAAATTCTCTCAAATGACCCCGGCCAGTAAAGAATCTGGGAGGTGAGGACCTTGAACTGGGTGCATATTTGTTCTAAATGACTCTGTGTTTTCCTAATAAGATAATGAGGGCTGATAAAGAACCAGTAACGACTGGTTCCAAATCACTCAAGTGTTCCTGTCACACAAACTAAGGAGGAGAAATTGCCTCACCTTGCATTCGGCTTAGCATTATTGCAAAATTTGAAATGCCAAAGGATCTTCCCTCCTCTGTGTCTCAGCATACTTTCCTTGGGTAAAGAGATATCAAGTGGCCTGAACACGGCAACAGCTTGTTGGGAGACTCAATAGTACAGCAAATAAATGCATGCCTATGTTTTATATGAGGCTTAGATGAGTATTTTTTGTTTGCAAGATTACCAGCAATTTCCCCGTGTTTCTCTAGATGAACAGGTTTTTCTAGTACTCCCTTAGTAAAGTGAGATTAGTTTTTGAAGAATCACCTGCCGACTTGTGGTGTGATCACAGCACCCAAGCACACCCAAGCCTCCTTCAGGATCTTTCTCTCATATGATGTTTTATGTCTAAAGACGTTTGCGTCCATCCTTGGTGTGGGGGTGGATAGGTTGGTTTGCATGAATGAGCGGAGTTAATGTGATGGTCTGTGTGAATTGTGCACTTGCCAGGATCTAGAATCAACTGGAAGACAGACTTCTGGGCATACCTATGAAGGACTCATCTGTTGGTTAGTCAGTTGACATGAGAGGACCCATCTTGATTGTGGGTGCACGGGAAGAGGATCCTAGACCACATAAACTAGAGAGGGCATGCTGAGAACCACCATGCAGGTGTGGATTGCTCTATACTCTTCACTGCAGATTAGATGTGACCAGCTACTACAAGTTCCTGCCGCCTTGACAGTCCTTCCATGACAGATAATATCTTGATCTGTGAGCTAAAATAAACACTTTCTCTATCAAGCTGCTTCTGCTGGGGTATTTTTTATCACAGCAACAGGAAAAGAAAGTAAAACAAGTAAACAGTGCTTTAAATCATGAGGTAGGTATGGACCTGGCTAATCCCAAGCTTCTGCTGTGCCCAACAAGAGAAGAACGAAGTGAAAAAACATTATCACTGATATATATCTGTCTCATTAAAAATCATTTATTGTGAGGCCAGAGAAATAGCTTAGAGGTTAAGGGCACTGAGTTCAGAGGACCTGGGTTCAGTTCCCAGCAGTCAAAGAGCCTATAACTCCAAATTTAAGGGATGTGATGCCCTCTTCTGGCCCCCACAGGCATGAAACAACATAGTACATACACTTTGGCACATATGCACACATTCAATAAACAAATAAAATGATTTTTAAACATTGTACTTAAGATTATTTATCAAGTTCCATACTTCAATTGTCGAAAGAAGACATAGAGGTTTTACTGCAGCTGACTCTTGGTTTTAATCATTCTTTACCTGCTGTAAAGCCACGTTTCCATTCAGCAACATCTCAACCAGAGCAGAAGAGAAAGACAAAACCTCAAACCAGGTACCTTCATTATGTTATTAGCTACAGTTGAGGGTTTGCTGAGGGAGGAAACTGGAGCTATTTGTAAAATGAGGTGTGTGCTTGTCTCTGGGTTTCAATTATCCTTGCTATTTCTAGTCCCTATAGCCATGGATAATTGAGACTTGGATGATCCCAAACTACCATCTTTGAACACGATTTGGTTAGTATCCATCAGAAATCATCATTAGCATCAGAAATCATTCAGCTCCACTTTTGTACAAGGCATTGGACTAGCGGTAGCAGAGGGGGCATTTGGGAACTGCGAAACCACTGCAGCCGCCTTCCAGACGCACATCTTAGAAAATCCGAGGAAGGAGTACATCCATGTACAACCTCCAATGTGATGGGAGGAGAGACTACATGCATTTTCTTCCTCAATAATTAGAGCCGATTCTTAGGAGTCTGGCTGAAGGCATCAGCAGACGTGTATCATTGCACCCAGTTAACCCAAAAGGGAAGCTTGAATGTTCAATTTACACAAATGTGTTGACTTAGGCTTTGCAAATGAAGGACTTTAAAAAAAAAAAAAAACATCGCACACCATGCTCCACATTAGGTCCAGCTCTCAGGCTCTCTTTGATTGGAGTGCACAGACTCAGCGCTGCCAATTACTATGTGACCTTAGGCAAGCCACTCACTTAACCTTTCTGAGCTTCCCTTCCTTTATCTTGAAAGTGGGGACAAAATCTACTCCACAAAGCTGTTGTGGGGAAGGAAAAAGGGACCATGTTGGAGAAAAAACCATTTTATAAAATGTAACGTGTTACACTTCTAAAAGGTATTTATTAATTCATTCAAAGGAGATAGTAAAGAATCTTTACTCAACTGATGAGCACTGAGCATCTAAGTGTCCTTGAAGACAATAATTTAGTTGAAGTATCACACGGCATCTAACACCAATCAATGTGGCTAGGTAATTGGGAAAATCACTGTTTTTGAAAAGAAAGCTGAGGTCATAAAAAGTACTCACCTGCTTCAGAAATCTTATTCATGATAGTCCTGCTTTAGAAGTACTTACAAGCCATTTTCCAGGATTGCTAAATTAAACTACCCTCAGTCCTTGGAGAGAGCACACAGTCAAACAGACATGGCCACCACCCCTTTAGTGAATATAAGGTACTACTGATGTGTGTACTTTCCCTTCTAAAAGGTGGTGCACTACAATTAAAAAGACAGCTATGAAATGGATATATTTGTTGCAAATTGCCACCACCCAAATCTACTATTATGCCTGTATTTGTAACCTAAGTTTTAACTTTGCCCCACTCAAAAGACCTAACAATGGAAATCTTTTGTAATTCTCACCTAATAAATAGTTGTATTAAGCCATCTTTCTTCCCATGATCTCCAGTCACTGATTATTAACAGACAGGGTCTCTCTGGTATCCAGCCAGTCTTTGTATCAAATGTATACAACTTTCACATAACTTGATGGAAGGTTTTGGCTCGACTCTGGTAATCTTGGGTGGTTGGCTCATACTAAATAAAATCAGCACCGTAATACTGTGCAGCAATTTTTTTTTAATGCATGCTTCCAAATATTTGTGGGAAATTTCCAAAACCGGTTCTGTTCTGAGCAGAGGGTCTCCGAGAGGAAAAGGTATCATCAGTGTCTCTCCTGGGCTAATTGAGCCAAGTGGATTCCACAACTCTCCCAATCAGTATATTAAGCAGATGTGATCTTCGTCCACCTAGTAAGTTGTGTTAGACCTTTCAACACTTGCAGTCTTTTTATCGCTCAGCTGCCAAGTTCCCTGGGGTAATCACAGACAGCTTGTCAATTTAATTGCAAAGAAGCAGGCTTTCTTGTGACCATTCCAATTTTAGCTGCTACTTTAAATTGTACATGAGCGTTCTTCCATGCTGTCTGCCCTTTAAAGAGCGTGGACCTCGGCAGGCCTCTTACTGGTGATGGGAAAAGCAAGGCTGAAACCAGGTTTGCTGATGGAGCCTCACGCGTGGCTTTAAGTTGCTGCTTCAGTACAGGAAGCTTTTCCTTTAGCCCTGTATGTTGTCATTCCACGCCGGTGCTAAATGGTGTTTTTCCTTTCAAATGTTCCACTTTCGTGCACATCTCCCTCCTTTCTGGGTAATAGAGGATTCATGGGCCATCTGGATGCTGAAACATCTGGACACTGAGTTGTTTCCGTGGAGGAGAGTCGAAGGGAAGAGACAATCAATGGCAGGGGTGTCTCCAGAGAGACTTAAATCAGGGATGGTATTTCGGGTGTGTTGCTTTGGGAAAGTTGACACAAAAAGTAAAAGAAAATTAAAATCACACAAATCCAGTGTTCCAGAAACACGGAGAGTAGATAAAAGAAAATAGAATTTTTAGATATTAATCAAGGTCATTCTCTGCTGTGTACCAATCCTTGTCCCTTTGTGTTCTTCAATGTTGTGAATTCAGGGTTTGCCTTATTTAGAGGCACTCTTAGATTTAATTGCTAGGCTTAAAGGACTCGAACACAACATGTTTCACCTTAACTGTGTCATTCAGTTTAAAACTTTTATTTTCAAACACGGGCTTAGCGGCACAGACCTGTCATTCCAACTCCTCAGGGGACTGAGGCAGGAAGATCCCAAATTCAAGGCCACCCTGGGCTTATAAAATGACTTCTTCAAGAGAAGCCAATGCAACTTAGCAAGGTACTGACTCAAAATCAAAAGTGGGGAAAAGATAAATGAAAAAGGAGATGGAGACCCAGCGCAATGCCTAGCAGGTATGCGGCCCCCGAGTTCAGTCCCCAAAAGTGAAAAATCACTTCTGTTAAATACCAATTATGCCTTTAATCCCAGCACTCGGAAGGCAGATGCAAGCGGATCTCTATGAGCTCAAGGCCTGCCTGTTCTATAGAGTGAGTTCCAGGGCAGCCAAGGCTATAATTAGAACCCCTGTCTCGAAAAAAAAACCAAACCAAATAATACTACTACTAAATAAAAAAGTACTTTTTCCATGTAGTTCATAACACTATCAGACGAGGAAGTCCGTAATTTCACCTTGTTAGAAACTGTAGATGGGATGCCATGATTTGTTCTGTGGTTAACTAAACCACAGGAGGAAATGACTACAAAGACATAAGCCGTGTTTGCCAGGCCAGTTAAAGGTTGCAACTATGAATCAGAAAGGGTCTCATTAACTTCGAAAGCATTCTCATGCCCAACCCCCAAAACCTTGGCTTGTAAGTATCTGTACTTATGTGTGCGCTCGCGTGCGTGCACGTATTGAGAGGGGCGTTGGCAGCATGCTTATGTACTTGCACAAAGATCTGTCCGCCCAGAGATTGCTCTAAAAACGTAAAGGACTACTCCTTCCAGGCCATCCATCTCGCTGTCGGGCTGCACGCCATAGGACTACACAGTTCAGGACAGTCCACTCAGGCGTGGGCCTAGGCCTTATTTACCACCCTCAGCCCGTCTTTGCTGATCCACCATTTTCCCTGAACTCAGAACTGCAGAACCAGAACAAAGGTCAATTGCCCAGCCTGCTCAGGGAGTCCGTGCTCTCCCACAGTCTCTAGGCTCCTCAAGTCCGCAAAGGCTCTGGAATTGGACCTGCTCGCATGTTCTTATTTGTTTGTATCTTATACTAGTCCAAAATTTTATTTCCTATCATGGTATTTCCTCCGGTAAAGGGCTTTTAATTAGCATTCTTCCCCACCCACCCCCAACAAAAATAATTGAAGTCGTTGCAGAATGCTTTTAAGAGGTATATTTGAAGCCACAGACTTGTAGAGTTTTCCTGAAGTCTGAGTATGTGGGATTCTCCCTTGTTCTTTCTGTGTAACCTGACTTCTTCAGAACCAGAATAGTTAAGACAGACTCCAACAGTACAATTTGATATAGCAGCTCCTTTTAATTAGACATACCTACATTTAAATCTAATGATTGTCTGAAATAAGGAAGGAGATGACAGCCTCTGGTTCCTGTCCATTCACTGTGCCCCTAATTTCCTCTAACTCTATCTTCAGAGAGCCCTACAATGAAGCACAATATTAGCGTTCACTTGCATGATATCAGCCTTGTATGAAGAGAATGAATAAGAAATGAAGCTCTTAGCTATGATCAATTCCAGATTAGCCATTTTCATTTATAAAACTGTTTATTTTACTGTGTCAGCTTGAAGGTCAATCTAACTTTAAATTGCACATTGCAGAATTTCAACAAAGATCTGAGACCCATCCCTGCTTCCTGTAAGACTAAAGGTGAAAAGCTCATTCTTAACTGAAATATTAGTCAGGGCTTAAGAAATGGACCAGATCATAGTGATATAAAACACTTCACTTTGAAGTTGAAACACCGGGGCCTGGGCAGGGACATGATGATATCTGGATGGCCGTGCATTAATTGAGGACATTATTCCAAGACAAAAAGGAAGAATACGTTCTAGCGGGCATGTCTCATCCTCTAGGAAATGACTAGGAACTGTAATCACTTCCAATTATGAAGCACTACATATAGGGTGCTTGTCTATGCATTTTAGATAGATAATCTCACTATGTCTCCAGCACAGTTTTTGAGGTAGTTCTGTTATTACAGTTTACAGAGAAAGAAGCTGCAGGCCAGAGAGGTCTAGCTCAAAATAGGATGAAGGACTAAAACCCAAACAGAAAGATGCCAAAGTCTTCACTCTACATGTCAAAGTTCCACACATAAGCAATGGAAAGGTCACAAGTCAGTGTGCACAGGTATTAAAGATACAGCAGAGAAAGAAATAGGTCCTCCTACCTGGCACCTTTATACCATTACCCCTACTTATAATTACACCGATTTATACCAGTATCATTAGACTTTAAGTTTCTTGTAGGCAGAAACCATGGCATAATACAGATGCATAGGATATTATTTGTCATACTAGAGAGCTTTGAGGAATACATACTGATTAAACAATTACTGTATTCATTGGTTTCTTCTTGAAATGTGATTTCTTGTGAGGGATCCCTTGCTTCTTTTCAGAAGCCATTGACTCTACTGGAAAGGCGGCTCAGAAGCTAAGAGGCCTGGAGCTCATTTCCCAGCACCCATAGCTGATGGTTCATGGCCATCTGTTCTAGGACTCTTAACAACCTCTTCTTGCCTTCACAGGCACATACACATGCATACATGATATACGCTCACACAGATGCATACACATAAATAAAAATACAATAAACTTACTTTACAAACCACAGATTCTAGTAAAAAAGACTTGGAGACAGATGAATCATATCCCAGCCGTAATGTTATATCTGACTCCTGTGGTCTTGGTAAAGCCACTAAAACTATAAAGTTGTCCTATCACCTGATCAGTGTACATCAGTAAGATACATCCTTTGAAGAAGTTTTGGATGCCATAAAAAATGTTGTATTTATTTTTTTGTGATTACAGACTCTTCTATTTGGTGATGGAATTCCTTTGGAAATCAACTGTTTTGTGGATACTAGGACCAGGAACCCCTTACAAGAAATGGCACATGACAAGTGTCCATTCCACTAAAAAGGCCTCCTCTTCCATTCAGGTTGCATGGTGGCACTTCCTGTAACCCCTCTCATCATCTCCACACTTTACTAACTATGCCTCTGGGGGTTAGGGTGTTTCTTGAAAGATTTAGCCAACAATCCCATGCCCCTTAAAGGTGGTTGAATTATCTTGTGGCCAAAGGCAGTTGACTTCTTTACTAGAGTAGTCATCAGCATTCCAACCATGATGCCCAAAAAGTCTGTCTCCCTTTCAGGGTGGCCTATTTAAGAAGGAGCATTTCATCTCCCATATAGAAAATAGTTTTGCATTTTGGTTATACATCTTCTTTACTTGAGAGGACAAAACTCAGGAATTACAGAGAAAAAAAATCATACATGCACTATTTCACATAGAGTAAACCCAGATTTATTATTTTTCTTGATGGGAATTTTAGCAATGCTCACAAAATATTGAGTTTTCCTAAATCAGTCAGATGCAAAAAGGAAGCATGTGTGAATTTAGTGAGTGGAACAGTGGATTCTCTTGTAGCAATGCCTTCTTAAGAAGGAGCACTTGCTAAAATAATTTCCCATTCAAAGTCTCTCTTATACTAATTAGTAATACATTCATCCTCAGCTGAAACACACAATTTTTAAAATATTATTTGAAATTAAATTCTTCTAAAATAGTGAAAAGTTCTCTGTTAATAAGTCTAATAATAGCTGACAGTTTTATGATCATAGGTATTCTGTATTCTTGAAACAGGCTTTAAGGTGTAGATAAGATCAACATATACTGTATATGTATGAAATTCTCAAAAGAATAAATAAAAAGAATATTTAAAAGTGACCTTCTTACGCCTTTAATCCCAGCACTCGGGAGGCAGAGGCAGGCGGATCTCTGAGTTCGAGGCCAGCCTGGTCTACAAGAGCTAGTTCCAAGACAGGCTCTAGAAACTACAGGGAAACCCTGTCTCCAAAAACCAAAAAAAAAAAAGTGACCTTCTTAACATGGTAGGGGAATCCTTGCATAGAATTAAAAATGTATTAAAATATATGTTGCATTTCTTTCCACAACAGGAAACCAGTAGAAACACTGGAATTTTAAAACTATATTAGTAATCATTCCTATTTTAATATCTTATTTCAGCACTGCCTTAAATTGGTAGGTATTAGACTCACTTCTAGGAGATTTTATTCAACGTATTCATAATGAACTGTTATCTCTATATCACAACATTTGAATACTTCTTTTTATTCATTGTTTTCCACATAATTACTTTCTTTATAATCCTATGTAATACTTTATGCACTTAAAACTTAATTGTGGGAGAATATACAGATTCTCTCAAACTGCCAGAAGGATCTTTGGCTACAGAAATCACTACAGACCTTTGTTGTTTAATTATCTTCAGCACTCACTAGTTAAGAGCAGAAGACCCAAGTTTACTCGGAAGCACACATACTGGCTGCCTCAAAAACCCATGCTCCAGTTCCAGGGGACCCATGGGAACCCTCACTCAAAAGCACATACCTTCACACAGACTCACACATATATTTGGTGGATAAATATAATAAATCTTCTAAAGACAAAATAAAGTCACATTAAGTAACTTAGTAAGTACTACAAAGTAAATTATCCCTCCCTCACAAGTACGTGTACTGACTCAACACTCGGTGTGACTCTGCTTAAGGACTGGGGCTTTACAGAAGTTCTTGGGTTAGACAGATGGAGGAGGTGGAGCTCCAAGTCAGTGAGAGCTGTGTTCTTATCAGAAAAGAGAGTGGAGGACTTGCTCTCTCTGTCTGCCCTGTGAAGACAAAGGAAAGAGACAGCCACCTGGAAATAAGAAGGTCCTCACCAGAGCCCCACTATGCTAGCACCCTGATGTCAGATCTTTAACCTCACAAACTGAGCCATTCCTCTCATTAAGACCCCCCCCCCCCCAGTCTCCATCACTTTGTCAGACTGACTGATACAGATCAATCTTCTACTTTGCCACGCTTGGGCTCTCCTTCTCCTTAGTTGCAAGCCTGGGTTCAGTGTATTCTTTCTGCTTTTAGGCCCAAATTTCTGAATGTTTTAATTGAAATAGATATAAAAAGAGACTAACCAATTAGGCAACAGTATGAACCATTGTAAACGTATTTGTCACTTGTCTCAGACATTTGTCATTGAGGTGGGATTCTATCTCCAACAGCAACACTGCTTTCTTTGGCAGTGCCTTTGTGTCCGACTCCCTTCTGAGGCTCTCACCAGCTCGTGGGTCGCACAATGGCTTGGCAGGCCCCTGACCCACCATTTGCCCAGCTAGGGCAGCCGAGAGTCCTGACCTTAGGTGGCAAATGGTGGAAAGAGTCCTATATTCTTACATCAACATTATAACCTACTTCACATGCCATTTATGGTTAACCTTAAAACTATCACATTAAAATAAAGAGGACTGTCAGTGGAGCAATTTTGTAAAGAGCTAAAATTAAACAGCAAGCGTGCGGGTGCCAATGCATAAGCAAAGAGCCCACTTCCTGCATTTCATCGAGAATTCCTGATAGCAAACTCTATGTTTATTGTACATTAATTCAACGCAGCGTTCAAAATGAATTTATGCACCAGCTGAGGGTGCGATATTGAAACTAAATATTATTTATTATCTTAATATTAGTAACCATAGTTAAAAAAATCATATTAACAACTCAGGGTGTTGTTTTAGAAAGCCGAGATGCTATGACTCGACCTCCCAAGCAAGAGCTCATGTCTTAATTTATGCAAGTGTAGCCTATAGCTAAAGGCTTTGAATATTTGTTTCCTGCATAGCATTAGTACTCAAAAATAGGACTCTCTTCAAGGGCACCTTATAAACATAGAACTATAATTTATTTGGCAAATTAAAGCTCATATAAAATGTGCACACTGAGGTACAGATTAACATATTTAATTTCAATATTACCTGCAAACCTATTTTTCCCACACACTATTCTAATTAGTCATATAAAATAGACTCTATGTCTCACAGACTATTATTTTAGTGGAAAATAGAAACTGGATCTGAACTAAATATACTGTAAAAAAAGTAACAGCTTTATGGAAATTAATACATCCATTTGTATCTAGGAAAAATTGTGTTCTAGTTAAATGGCAGGAGAATATTGAGCATTCAGAACCTTATTGTGGTAAAAAAGTTGAGACTTTTATGATTTAATAACAGAGTAATTTGCAATCTTCGTAATATACCGATATTTATAAGCTGTTTCTAAGTTTCCAAATCCCTGGTAACCATTAGAGTCCCTTTCTTCGGTGGAATTTTCCTGCTATGAATATTCACTCCCCCTACAGTTGAACATGCAAATCGTTTATGAGCACTTTATTTAGGAAATGATTCTTTTCCTATTAAGCCTGCAGTAGGAATTACCAGGGCCTCAGTGCTAAGCTTATTATGCATTAAAAACAGCGGCAAATCAGTGCTGATAAAAGGTGCTGACTGGGAGTAGGTCGGAGCTGTGTCTGCGGTGCCACGGCTATTAGGCTCTTTAGAAGCTGTCATTAACTGGCAGAGAGCCTCCACCACGCAGTCTCCAGAAGGTCAGGACAAAAGCGAAGTCGCTTGACTTCTCATGGGACATATAACTAAGAAAATTCTAAGAGACTTTGAACTACAAGGTTCTCCTTAGATACTGGCCCGAAGGTGTCCTCCTCAGAGGAATGTGCTAGATCTCAGTAACTGCCCACTGCCCCCAGTTCACACTACTGCCTCCCTACCTCTGTGTTGAGAGATAGGGCAAGTTACATGTCCTGACCTGAAATACATCCTCTGACCGCCACATCTGCTCTGCCCTCATGACCTACTAGACTCCAAAAAGGCTCCCTGCTAATGTCTACCATTTATTTTTTAGAGGTAGGATTTCAGCAGAAGAATTTGAGGAAGATACAAATATCAAAACCATAACTGTGAGATAACAAGATTTTTTTCAAGATGTTTCTCTAAGACTAGTTAGTGCTTATTGTCAAGAAACCCCATACTTCTCAAACAGATTTTGAAAATATTCAACTCAGAATTAGCTGCCCGTTGTGTTCATGAAGAATGACTTTTCTCCCTTCCACGGTCCTTCCCAAGAAGATGAGAATCTGTGTTACAGATTTAAAGTATTAGGAAGTGTCCAGAATTCCCTGAGCATTAGCTGTTGCTCTCCTGGCTACTCCTAAGAGTCTTGAGTCACCCCTGAGAAATCCTGGCAAGCTGGCAATGGCCGTCCCTCTCTGCCCCTCTCCTGGCCTTGGCATGAGTTCCTACCTGAGGGCTATTATGGGCTGAACTGTGTTCCCATAAAGTTCATTGATAGAAACCTTACCCCTAATATGTTAAGACATGCCTGTATTTAGACATAGAAACCTTAAATGGTAACTCATTAAAATGGGACCATTTGGGCAGTCACTAATCAAATCTGGCTGGTATCTTTATGAGAACAAGAGATAAGGACATAGACACCCTGTAAAGACATGGGAACTGGAGAAAACTCCCACTGGTCCCTTGATCTTAGACATCCAGCCTCCTGGCTGTGAGCAAGTACATTCCTGTAATTTAAGCTTCCCGTTTGTGCTACTTTATTACAACCTTGCTATAAGACTAATAAAGGGGCAATTACAGCAAATAAGTCCAACAAGAAAAAACACCAAGACTGCCCATGTTTTCTTGTTTTAAACTTTGTCAACCTTTGCTCTATCTAGCTGCTAAAATCTTTCAGAAAAGGCAAACACAAAATCCACTATAGCACATTTGAACATTAAAAGAAAAATCCTCCCCCATCACTGCAAAACTCTTTACAGCAGCCTCTTCCTCTTTGGACTCA